>NC_133439.1:1892280-2199744 GCF_964197705.1 Penicillium psychrofluorescens | reverse complement strand
TAGGGTCAATCTAGGAACCAATCCAATCCACATTACCAGATCAAAAATAAATGGACGTAATGTGAGATGATGAATCACATCTGTTTATTTGCACAGCACCGCGTTAACCAATTTGTACATGATTTGAGGCTCTCGGCGGCACACGTTCCATGAAAAACGAAAACCAAACAAAAGCACCAAAGAAACACCCACATAAAAACCCGGTCGTTGACTCATGAACCAAACAGAGCAGGAGAGGCGGATCAAAATGACCTAACACAAGAAACCAATAGAAAAAAAAAAAGCCCAAGATTGTGACCAGGAAGTCCGACAAGAAGTCAGACACCACAACCCAGGAAACGAGATAGATCGTCAAAACATCGAAGTCAAGAAAGAAGAGAAGAGAAGGGAGGATAAATACAATAGGTGGCCAATCTGCAGGCGAGGCAAAAGCATCCCTTGGCAAACAAGAGACGAGTCTAAATGAAAAAGATGGTTGAGTTGGTCAGTCTATGACGGGTGCAGAGGATTGAATGGAGGGAGAAGTCGAAGTCTCCGGATGCCCAGTGTCTCTTTTTGTGTTGAACCATGACTCCATGGGATACCAGCCGCGAAAGCCGGTGACTTCCGATGTTTTTTTTGTGACGCTCCGTATGCTGTTTTTGTGTCCCAGTAAAACGATTAAAAACTCCAATGCCCTCTCTTTTGGTTGATATGAACAATGTCCGAAGGCGTAAATGTCGCTTGGCCCGTGTCGTCGTGAAAAGGATGAAATATGATTAAGCGGCGGAATCCTCCTTGGTATCGGAGTTCCAGGATGCGCTGTTCCGCTTGTTGCCCTCCTCTTCCTCCATGGAGAAGACCAAGTCGCTCTGCTCCTCTTCGTCGATCTTACTTGTAGGTAACGGAGAGGCCATGGAACGGTCCAGGCGGCCACTGCTGGTCGGCCCAGTGCCGGAAGAGTGGCGGACAGGGCCTGGGTGGAGAGACATGCCGCTGAGCTGCTCGGAAATCATAGACATTGAGGACTGGCGGCCAGGGCTGGAGACAAATGGTGAGCCGTCTTGGGATGTGCGGCTGCCAATGGGGCCCAAGCTAGGGCTGCCAATGGGGTTCAAAGACGATTCACGTAGCGGAGAACCAATGTGCGGGTATGAGGATCCGTGGGTATCGTCTTCTTTCTTTTGACGCTGCTTGGCAAACAGCGCACCAAAACGAGACGGACTGGAAGCCAAGGGCGAGCCATTCTTGGAGAAACTGGAGCTGGTCATGCCCAGGCCACTCATGTCGCGGTGGCTCGAACTCACGTCATGGTCGGTCCGCGAGAGTCGACGCAACTTTTCCTGTGGCGTGAGGACATCATCATGCAGGTTAATTGGCAGATAGTCCTCCTCCATGGGGAAATCACCCTCCGCCCAGTCATCGAGGGCAGCGGGTCGGGGCACGGACGCGGAGAGCATGCGTGGTTTGACGGGGCGTGAGGAGTGCAGGAACCGGGGTCCAATGGTGTCATCAGGAGCAGGGGGCGATGATCCGATGTTGGACGAATGCTTCCGGTAATCAGACCCTTGTCCAAAATCACGCAGGTTCCGAAAAGTGTCTGCGCCGGGACGCTGTGCCGGTGGAGACAGTTCGACGCCAAATTTCGAGGGGACGGAGGCCGCTACTGGACCATAGCGGGCGGCATGCGAGATCCCTTGGCTGTCGAATGAGGCTGGGAGTGGCGCATCCAGGGCTGTCAGATTATGGTGATTCGGCGACATGGGAAATCGAACGTCGTCCACCGGTGAGCCATACTTGGAGCCTGGGTCCGAGGCCAACCCGGCATCAATCGTGGGGATCGTATCATAGGTGGGCTGTTGCTTTCCATGCAAGGCCGGGAATTCCTCCTGCTGAGCATATCGAGGCTCGTGACCGTTCATGCGTTGCTGCGAGAGGACGGAGTTGGTTAAGGCGGAGTCCTGGTTGACATAGGTCTGCGGATTGACTCGGCCACCGAGGTTCAGATGGCTACCGCCCATGCTCATGCCTCCAGTCGGGCGATTGACCCGACGTCCATCGGGGAGGATATGCGCCAGTGCACACTTTGCGCCAAACTTGCAGTTGCCCTACATCGAGAAAATAGAAAGGTTCATCAGCACCTCGGGAAAGCCGGAGCCAACGGGTTCGAAACTTCTGGCTGAATCCATACCTTTGTAAAGTATTTGCATGGAGCATAGTCCACGGCCGAGTCGGTTGAATGTAAGAAAGGACAGGCGGGGCCGGCCTGACAGGCACCCTGGCGGAAGAATTTGCAGGGAACATGTTTGGTGTCTATGGAGGAGATGATTTAGCATGAAGTCCCGAGATAGAGTGGAGACCCAGCACAATGGTGTGGATGAAAGGATAAGAGAAATCAGACGTACTCTTGTTGCCGGGGTTGGGCGGGCTGCGAGCCATGTCGAGGCCCGAGTGGTTGCGCGAGTGGCCATTCTGGACAGGCTGCCCGGAAGGCACAGGAAGCGCGCGACCTCGCATGTCGGGACGATTTGAGCCAGCAGAATCCTGACGAGAGGCCGACACCTGCATCGCCGCTGATTTTGGAGGAAGAGAAGAGAGGATAAGAAAAAAACAGGAAGACGGAACGAGAGAGCGAGAGAGAAGATGAGGAGAGCAGAGTGGGGGAAGAGAAGGTCCGGGCGGTCAGAAGTATGTAGTCAGCGGTACATGCATTCTTGTTTGCCTGATCACGACTTCACTAGATATGCTCTGCTGATGACTATGAGTGTGACCAGATCAATAGTCGTTCCCCCTAGACTCCGTGTCAACTGATCCGTGAATCCCTTCTCTATTGAAGCTTCCCTTCCAGCCCCAGCGACTCCTACGCCACATGACCTGGTCAGAGCTCGGGTCTGATAATGATAGCCCGGAGGTACTTACCCACAGCTCCGGCGCAGTCATCCCCTCCGGCAGCACCTCCGAGCAGATTCCCCACAGCTCGCGACAAATGCGACGACGCACCGCGGCTTGTCGCTGCCAGAGTTTCCATTCCTGATCGAGCGCTTCCCGTTCGGCGAGCGAAATCTGGACCGCATCGGCGCCGTCCAGCGCGGCCAGTCGAGCTTGGATGGCGTCTCGTTCGTTTTCGAGTTGGAGGATGTCGTGACAGATCCCGGTCAGCCGGGGTCGTGCCTCGAAGGCTGCCAGTCCCGCGCGGGCCTCTTTCTCGGTCGCTGTGAGAGCGTGAAGCTCGTCTTGAAGTTGCTTTTGCTCCTGTCCCAGAGAAGCGAGCGCATCGGCGATGGAAGTATCGGACGTATCCTGCAAAGTATGATAGACAGTCTGCTTCCCTAAACCTGGATTCAGTAACTGCAGGGCAGGCAAGGTAGAGATATCCACGGACCGGAAACGCGTCCTTCAATCCGCTCATCTTGATGCAGTTTCTGGAGGTGCTTGGCCGCTTGCGCTGTAGACGATCCGTCAGTAGCAGCGCATCATGGCGTTGATAGACAGTCCTCACCTTTGCTGACTTTATTGTGCAGATTCGCCGAGACCTCGATGGCCTTGGAATTAATTGTGTCAGTCAATATATGATGTAGGATAGGACATGGGAAGCCCCAGGCAGACCGAGTAAGGACGACTGCGCCAACTCCAGGTCAGCCACAATCCAGTGGATCAAGAGATGAAATACGCACTTCTGTTTGCCTGGAAGGATCAGAGCAGTCCAGGTGAGCAGCGGAGGGATACGTATGTGTAGCAAGAACACTCACGAAGATACTCGAGGACCATGGCAGCATCTGTGCCCAGTCCAGTCAGTGGCCTTCCAGTGACTCTGTGGAACGAGAACGCACCATCAGTCCCGCCTGCCGCATCTGTCTTGCTCTTGCGGGGAGCCATGATGATGATAGTGAGAGATAGAAACGGAGGGAAGAAGATGAAGCGGAAGAGTGGTGTCAAGCACCACGTGAGCAGTCGGTTTTTTTTTAATGGAAGGAAACGTGTTGCATGACTACGCTAGATCTAACTAAACCCCAAAGTCGAATATTATGTATGTCCAGAGAAAATCGGGAAGGGGCAAAATGCAACTATGTGGAAACAGCAGAGGGGAATGGAGACGCCAGATGTAACAGACAACATTCGCCGCCCGAACGGCGAGGACAATTTTGGGCGGGATTACAAGATACCAGATATGCAAGATTCGAAAGGATCAAACGCCCAACAGGGAGCTCGTGAAACATGGACAAGATGCAAGGGAAAAACTGCCACTCCATGGAGACCAGGGTATCAATCACATCACAATCTGCAGAAAAGTCAGTGAGCTGTACAGGCAGAGAGAAGTCTGGGAGGGACATACGCAATCGCTGTCATTCTTGGCACTGGGCACTCCCATCTCTTCGAAAGTCTTGGGGCCCTTGCCCGGCACAGGACCAGGAGGCTTCGATGGCTTCTGGGACGAAGCGGACGACGAGGCGACCGATGGCTGGGGGGTGGAGGACCCCGAGCCTATGGACGGCCCGCGAGACTCCCCTCGCGATGAGAAAGAAGGCGAGCCTGGCGGACGAGGGGAGGCCGGGGGACGGGGTGAGGGCAGTCCACCATGAGAACCCACAGGAGTCCTGGCGGGTTTACGATCTGGGGTTGCCGCGTCCAGGCGTGGGGGGCGTCTGCGGTCCATCGGCGCAGAGTACCCGGCATCAACTCGTGAGGCACTTCCTGGGGGACTCATCATCATCTGTGAACTGGCTGGGCCAGGAGGGACACTGCCTGGTGTAGCCGGGCCAGGCGGGCGATAGCCCATGGGCCCTGACCCATAAGACGTAGTCCGAGGGCCAGGAGGCCCGCCATAGCCGGGAGGCGGATTCTGGCGCAGATTCGGGTTCACGCCAAATGCAGAGCTTGGCCGATGATCGGGCATGTTCAGCGGCCGGCGATCGGAATAAGGAACAGATCCATTGTTGTCGTTCAGACTCATCCGGGATGGATCGGGCATCTCGATATTCTCCGGCGTGGCTTCCAAGGACCCCCCGCGTCGCGACTTGATACGGGCGATGGCCACTTTCTCGTGGTCCTTGCGGGACAGAGTCTTCGACCGCGAGATGCTGTCGATTCGACCGGAGGCATCCTTATTGCCACTCGCGGCGGCTTTGGCATACCAGCTTCGGGCTTCTTTGATATCCACCGGCACAAAGATGCCAACCTCAAAGAAATAGCCGAGCGCGAACTCTGCTGTCGGCAGGCCGCTTTGGGCGGCACGCTGTGCGTAGGTGAAAGCCAATTCGTCATTCTTCTCAAATACGCCCTCGTGGCCGCAGAGGAACCATTTACTGATTGCCATCTCGGCTTCCGGCTCGCCTTGACAAGCCGCCAGCGCGTTGTAGTGCAGGGACAGAGCGGGGTTGAAATCACAACCCAGCTGGCAGAGTTCATATGCAGCACCCATCTTTACTTGGGCTTTGGCAAATCCGTGGTAGGCAGCTTTCTCGATGTTGATACGGGATGCATTTAGGTCGAGCGGCAGAAATGTCTCTGGAACGTTGACTTGAGGGAGTTCCCGGGCTAAGAGCATGCCATAGACCTGTTGATATTAGAACCCTATTCCTAAATTGATACGTGGGACCACTCACATAGGCACCTTGGGGTGCGTTCTGGTCGCAGGATTGTGCAGCAAGTCTGATATAGTCCAGCCCCAGGGGGAAATCCTGGCGTTGGCCGTGTTGTCCGAGGAGAATCATCATTCCCAAACGCTGGCAGGATGTTAGTGTCAACCCAAGTCATGGTTTCACCCCAAACAATACATACATAGTAGGAAGCAGAATCGGACGCAGAAACACCCCGTTCATAGTGTTTGATTGCTTTTTCTGGCTCACCCGAGCTCTCAAACTGCATGCCGATGCGGTATTCGGCGCGCGCATATCCCTTCTCCGCGGCGCGCGTATAGCAGCGGAAGGCCTCCTTGCGGTCGACGCGGTAGCCGAATTTGCCAAATTCGAGCCACATACCCTTGATGAATTCTGCCTTGGGGTGGTGCTGCTCGGCCAGGAAGCTGACAATGTTCATCGCATCAACCTTCAGCTGTCGTTCGACCTGCGGTGTGTGCGGGCGCGGCGGCTGGGTCAACGACAAGCGGGCTTCATTCTGCGCGGACACTTCAACATATGCCAGGGCGTCCTGAGCCCAGGCCAGTTGCATCTCGGGATCCGTGGTCGACAGCACCGCCATGCGGGCGCGCTCCAAGCTCGCTTCTCTCTGTTCATCGGTCGGAGGGACGTTTGGCGGCGGATTGCGCAAGACCGGGAAAGGGGAGAAGTTGGGATGGTCCATACTGTCGTAGGTGGCCGACTGTGCGTACGGGCTGGGATCGTACGCCTGGCTGTGTTGGGGCTGCTGGCTCAGCACGATGGAGGCGGACGAACTGCGCTCGGGGTATACGGCGCGAGTGTTATTATGATTGTTGTACGGAGCAGGCGGTGGCGGTTGACCGCGACGGGGAGCGGGGGCGCGATGTTCCATCTGGGCGAGGTTGTCCTGCATGTGTTCCGGGACCTCGGGCATGACTCTGGTCGGATGAATGAGCATCCTGACCCGGGGCATACTGATCAAATGATGGGAGGGGGGGCGAAAGAGCTATTTCGGGCGACGCACCTTTGGGGGGAGGGGGAGATGACTTCTGGCATGTAGAAGTCATCCTGGCCCCCTGGATACCAAGTCGCTCCCAGCCGTTGCTGACCACGGCCCTGTGGCGGTCTGTTCATGGTGGACCGCCGGGGGGGGGGGAGGGGAGGGGGTGGGGACTGGTAATGGGAATTAGGAGGGATCAGGGATGGAGACGGGCAGTTGGGAGAGAGCATCCACGAAAGGAAAAGAGAAGAATCCAAGGAGGGAGGGAGGTGTCGTGAGTAAACCAGAAGAGTTCCGCCAAGAGAGGTACAGTCGGTGGTCCCTGGTGCCGTTCCAAGGTTCTTCCCCCCACTATATTTACGGCCTGTCCTCCTTCACACGACACCACGACAACACACGAACGGCGGAGACGGAAAGAATCCTTCCTGGCCCACCATCGCCGTTCTTGTTCGGTGCAAATGTCTCGCAGTCGTGCCCTACGGGGTCGCTCCACCTAACGGTCACGAACTAGTCTAATCATCTCGGTTATTTTTATCCGCGCCAAGGGCTTCCGTGGTTTTCCAGAATGTCGGCCGATGAGAAGGAGGACTTCCACCACCCATACGTCCCCTATGATATCCAGCTTCAGTTTATGCGCGCTTTGTATGCCTGCCTGGAGGATGGCAAGGTGGCAGTGTTTGAGTCTCCTACTGGTAAGTAACCAGGCAACTTAACGGGGGAGCGGACCAGCTACTAAACGGGGGTGCAGGTACTGTAAGTGTGTTGTTTCGAAACGGGTTAGCATGGCACGGGGGCTGAGACCCCGGTTTAGGGCAAATCGCTCAGCCTGATCTGTGGCGCGTTGACCTGGCTCCGGGACCACAAGCGCAGGGCGTTTCAAGAGTCGGTCGATCGCGCAATATGTGAGACTCCTGCCTCACCAAAAAAAAAAAAAAAAAAAAAAAATCTCTAACATCTTTGGAGGCGATGATGATGAACCGGAATGGATGCTCGAATTCGCCAAAAAAGAGTCCCGCCGCAAGCTCACGGAGAAGAGAAATGAGTTTGAAGCCCGCTTGGCAAAGATCAAGCAGGAGGAAGAGCGGCTGAAACAAGCGCAGCAGATCACCGAGCGCCCTCGGAAAAAACAGGTATGCAGAGCCCCCCGACTGAGCCTTGGCCGACTCTTCTCATGAAAACCCACCGGGAACTAGCGTGTCGATGAACCAGCCTCGCAGCCTGATGCGGACGATGATAGCCAGTTTGCCCTAGACGACTATGACAGCGAGACAGACGACAGAAAGAAGCCGGCGGGCGAGTCCGGCAATTTTGACGGCTTATCTGCCAGTACGTTGGCCCTTCTGGAGCAGTTCCAGGGCAAGATTTCCTCTCGGAAAGAAGACGAGGACGATGGAGATGCCGAGGTGAAAGTCTTCTACTGCTCTCGCACCCATTCTCAGTTGAGTCAGTTTGCGGGTGAATTGCGACGAGTCACTTTCCCATCGAGCATTCCCGGAGACCTCGACTCGGAGACCAAAGATGAGCTTTCCAAACTCGAGGAACGGGTGAAACACCTTTCTCTCGGATCAAGAAAGAACCTCTGTATCAATCCGCAAGTCCGAGCGTTGGAGAGCGCCACCGCCATCAACGAACGTTGTCTGGATCTGCAGCAGTCGGGGGTAGCGGCTGACAAGAAATGCTCTTTTCTTCCGTCCAAAGATGACGAGGCGTTGGTTCTCCAGTTCCGGGATCACGCTCTGGCAACTGTCAAGGACATCGAAGACCTGGGCAAAGTCGGCAAGCAAATTGGGATATGTCCCTACTATGCATCTCGCTCGGTCGTCAAGCACAGTGAAGTCAGTCTTTCCGCTTCCATAGCATTTCTGGGTTGCTTCTTATACTTTTCTTTTGTAGATTGTGACACTACCATATCCCCTCTTACTGCAAAGGTCCGCGCGGGATGCGCTCAACCTGTCCGTCAAGGACCATGTCGTGATCATCGATGAAGCCCACAACTTGATGGATGCGATATCTGGTATCCACTCTGTGACCGTGTCGCTGGGTCAGCTGCAGACTGCAATCTCCCAGATAACGACGTATGCACGCAAGTTCAAGAACCGGCTGAAAGGCAAAAACCGAGCCTATGTCGCTCAAGTGATCCGGCTAGTAAGCTCCATTGCGGACTACCTACGATCCATTTCCCAGAAAAAGGGTCCCTCCGAAGGGTCGGTGCAGTTTTCGGATGTGATGGCCGGAAAGGGAGTTGATCAGATCAACCCGTACAAGCTCTCTCGATATCTGCAGGAGAGCAAGCTCGCCCGGAAAGTGGATGGCTATGTTGAATCTTCTGAGAAATCACAGGTGGGCCGGACCAGAGAGAAAACAAATGTGCCGGTTCTCTTCCATATCCAAGGTTTCCTTCTGCCTCTGATGAACCCATCAGAAGAGGGGCGGTTGTTCTATCAATGTACACCGGAAGACGTGGTGTTGAGATACATGTTGCTTGACCCAACCAACCACTTTCGGGAAATTGTCGAAGATGCGCGGGCAGTCATCCTTGCCGGTGGGACCATGTCTCCCGTCAGTCTCCTAGTCCCAGCTGGAATTTATGCTTTGGCTGACATGGTCGACAGATGTCCGATTACTTGAACCATTTGTTCTCCTATGTACCACCTGGACGACTCGATACCTTCAGTTATGGCCACGTTATTCCCGAGAAGAACTTGGTCGCCCAGTCTCTAACCAGAGGTCTTCTTGGCTCCGAATTTGATTTTACCTATGAAGCTCGACAATCTGAAAAGATGGTACACATCTCTGGGCCTCTACTTTTGCGCTTTCTGACTTCTTTTAGATCACCGACCTTGGAAGGACTATAGCGACTCTCTGTCAGGTCATCCCTGATGGTCTAGTCGCGTTCTTCCCCAGTTACGATTACCTCAGCCATGTGTTGAACGTGTGGAAAAAGCCCGTTCCAAATGGGAATGGCCAAACCACGTTGAGTATGATTGAACGCAAGAAGAAGGTTCTGTATGAATCACGCGAGACGGTCACAACGACGGACACATTGCTTCAAAAATATACCGAGGCTGTCGAGTCCGGATCGGGGGCTTTCCTTCTCTCCGTTGTAGGCGGGAAGCTGTCGGAAGGCATCAACTTCTCCGACCGACTCGGGCGCGGTGTGCTGATAATTGGCCTACCATTTCCCAACATCCGCAGCGCTGTCTGGCAGGCCAAGATCCAGTACATCGAGGAAAAGACCTACAAGCAGAGCACTGGATCCGAGTCGGAGCGGAAGGCGACGGCCACAGCCGCGGGGAGAGACTACTACGAAAATTCATGTATGCGGGCGGTGAACCAGTGTATAGGACGAGCCATCCGGCACGTTAATGACTATGCGGCGATCGTGATGATTGATCGGCGATACGAGTCCTCGCGCATCCAGGGCAAATTGCCGAGCTGGATCCGAGGGAGTCTGGTGTCAGAATCATCAGCGCGGCCAGCCCAAGCGACGGTTCAACGGCTCTCGGGATTCTTTGCGGAGAAAGGGTAGTTTGGGGTGCATACAAAATAATAGAAGTCAGGACTGAACCAACTACACTGGTCGAAGTAGAACAAATAGCGGCAGAAACACAATTGCGCGTAATGGGTAGGCGGTCAACGACACACCCCCAAATCAGGGCTTGACCCTATCACCTGACCGCTAGCGCACACTTTCCCGGCAGTGACTGGATTTCCACCATCGAGAAGTCGACGACCCTTTCCCCCTTCATCGCCCAACTTGTCGAACCACTCTCGCCGACAAGATGCCTACCCGCTTCACCAAGACCCGGAAGCAGTGAGTCGACTCCCTCTCCTGAATTTCCTGGCCCTCGAATTTTATTTTCCATGCCCATGCGCGCGACATCGAAAAACTCGATCGACATGACAGACCATCTCTTCGTGCCAGCACAGTATCACTAACCTAACTCTCTCTTCCAGCCGCGGCCATGTGTCCGCCGGTTACGGTCGTATCGGCAAGCACCGCAAGAGCCCCGGTGGTCGTGGTATGGCCGGTGGTCAGCACCACCACCGTACCAACATCGACAAGTACCACCCCGGTTACTTCGGTAAGGTCGGTATGCGGTACTTCCACAAGACCAAGCAGCAGTTCTGGAAGCCCACGATCAACCTCGACAAGGTACGTTCCGTCAAACAATCGAATTCGGGAGAAGATGTGTGTAGAGGCGATGTGCCTCTGTGGGAGCAGGCAGCGGGCTGGCCAAAATTGGAGAAAGAATATCACGACCGGGCATTACGATACGGATCATGGTGACTAACATCTCCCTCTTCACAGCTGTGGTCCCTCATCCCCGCCGAGCAGCGTGAGGCCTACCTGAGCGGCAAGAAGACCGACACCGCCCCCGTCATCGACCTCCTCCCTCTGGGCTATTCCAAGGTTCTCGGCAAGGGCCGCCTTCCCGAGATCCCCGTCGTCGTCCGCGCCCGGTACGTCAGCCGGGACGCCGAGCAGAAGATCAAGGAGGCTGGTGGTGTTGTTGAGCTGGTCGCATAAGCGTTGAAATTCGATGGTGTTTCCGGAGAAGACGGAATGAATTGGGGTCTGCCAGCGATGGGGACGGATACAAAAAGACCGGCTAGGCCGGAAAGAAAAGAAGGGTTTTGTGTATGCAATTATCCGCATAGCATGGCCTCCGAATGCCCTGACGATTTCACATTGTGTTAAGCAAATACCACAAGGAGGATTTTTCACTACTGTGCTTTGGGCTTCTACATGATAATAGGGAGGGAGGTAATTGTAGGAGTCTTGTAGACATGTTCTTATGTATGTTTAGATCTTCGATTCCCGAACCGACCCCTTTCGACCAGCGTCAGCCGCCAACGTCTCGCTGATGAACCGAACGGCCTCGTCCACCATCTTGGCCGTTACCTCGTGGCCAGCCGACTGGTCGATAATATCCTCAAAAGAGACTGCACCATCCGCGAACCACCCGTCCGGCGAGATCGCTTTCTTGAACCACTTCAGAAACTCCTCTCCCCGGTGATATGGCACAAGCTTATCCACTCCCCCAGACAGGTTCAGAATCCGTTTGCCAGCCAGGCAACGGGTCAAGAGCGGCCGCAGGGCCTGCTTCTCCTTCTCTGTCGGATCAGGCAGTGGTCCCTCCCGCAACGGTCCCTTTCCTGCTCCGCAATCGACCTGACTCAAAAACAGACTAGCGGGGTCATACTGTTTGACAATATCCACAAAGGAGGTAGGAAACGCCTCGGAACCCAGGATTTCCGCGCCGGGTGGATTGCTTTTGGTCCATGAGGGGAGCTTCGACAGTCGGGCGCGGTCTACCATGAGATTGATGTAGTCAGGGCATCCAATGATCACCACACCGGCGGTAATCCGAGGGTCGTGCAGCAGACAGCTCCATGCGGCGTGGCCGCCTAGCGAGACGCCCAGCACGAGGTTCTCGATGATGGTATGCTCGCCATTGGGGAAAATGAATGAGGCGAGGTAGTCCATCAGTAAAGACGTGTCTCGCGCAGTGCCCTCTAAATCTCGCATTAGTTGAAATCTTATATGCCTGTCGCCGGGAAAGACTCACGGAAGATAGAGAACATATCCTGCGCATGGCGCGGATTACCCTGTCTCCAGGCCTCATTGGCCAGGGGGTCAACCAGTCGCGTGCCATGGTTTCGCTGGTCAAAAGAAACCGCTATCAAGCCCTTGGCCGAGGGAGAATCCTTAATTCTGCCATTCCAGTCAGAGAGGGCAGATTCAGCAACGCCGGTCATCCGTTCTTGTGTCGCCAATCGCGGGTGCAGCAGCCACAGACATGCCACGTCTTTGGCTTGTGGCCGGAGCTCGTCGAGTCCGAAGACGGTCACTTGGATGCCGGCAATGGCATAGGACTTTTGCGACACGCCAGTGGGCTTGGGGCGGCCGGAGGTGTCGAGGGTTTTCATTGGGTCTGTCATGATAACTGTGCAGTGGTTCTAATCCCTGACTGTACACATGGAAGGTGGAGGATGGAATCGTTGGCGGGGGGGTTTTGAAGTGGCTCCAAATTGACTCGGGTATATATCAGAAGAGCCGAGGGAGTCCGGGATTGTTTGGTCGGGATCGATATCGCCATTCATTGTTGTCTGTTTAGAAATACCACACGGTGGTGTCCACTACCACTCATCCTCGCACTTTTCAATATTCATCTTTCATCTATAATAGTTCGTGATCGTATACAGGCACCTTCACCGGCCGACCACATCACGTGACCAAAACCAAGACGGCACGTGATGACCAGGGATCTCTGTGGCAGCGACCGGAGAGAGCTGCTTGATGATGAATCCCCCCCCCCGTCGTCAGTAGCCCCGGTCAGCAGTCCTGGTTGGCCGATCACCACCCTGCCCTGACCAGAAACCCCTTTTCTGCTTGTGCGCAGGATCAGACCGCCTTTCGAGTCTTGGCTGGCCCAGTCAGAGCACTAGATGGGGCGGAACTCCACCGCGGTTCCAATCAAACCCGACTCCCGCAACGCTCCTTGAATATTGTCAACACATTATTACTGTTCCGCCCAGAGTCCAACTAGCATGTCGGTGGGAAGATCAAATCGTGTGCGATAGGGTCTGTTTTGATCCACATGTATGTAGTGGGATGACCCGATTCATGACTTGCTACTGACAAGTGTGCCTTGCACTAGCACCATGCCCGACGCTGTTTCGGCCACTGCCTCCCTGACGGAGGCAGAAAGCAGCCCTGACAAGGCCATGTCAAAGATGCCGGAGCCCCTCCCAATCGCCAATGTCCAAAAAATGGCGTCCCCGTTCCCCTCCCCAACGGAAGCCAGTCGCCCCGCGTCGACAAAACAGCAGACCCGGGCAGCGGAGAACACGGATGAGAATGGAAGCCCAGATATCAGACCGTTATCAAGGAACGCCGAGGGGCTGCGTGGGAAGGAGAATCGGCCGCCGTCTTCAGCGCATGGTTCAGCGAGAATCAAGCCGGCGTCTCTGAGCAGCCACCCCATGAACAGGTCGGCGGAGGATTCGCAGCCGCCATCGAGCCGGCAGCACCATCCACCCTCCACTACTGGGATGTCTCCATCGTCGCGTACCCCGAGTGTGCAATTTCGAGATACAGACAATGAAGCTGTTGATTTGCCGCAGTCTCGAGCGCAGTCCCGGCCCGCGTCATTGATCGAAGAGGCAGGGGACCAAACAAGGGGAAAACCGTCACTGCTCGAGAAGATCAAGTCATTAGCAGTGTCACCCTCATTTGCATCACACCAACGGACGGCGAGTGGAGCGACAATTTCAGACTTCAGACCTCCTCCGTCTGATTTGCTTACTCCCGGCTCGGAGAGAGGGGACTTTTACTTCCCAGAACCCCTGGCAGAAGAAGGAAGCGATATTGATGCCGACGCGGAGGAAAGCGGTGGAGAGCAGCGTGATGCTCGGACCAAGAAAAAGAGACAATTCACTCGAAGGCGGCAGCAGACGGATGAAGACACGGGCAACCGTACTGCTCCTACGACGCCGAAAACGACCCGTCGGCCTTCTTTTCATTTTTCTTCTTCGTTCGCGCCCTTTGAGAACTACCGCTCTAATTTTTTCCCTCGGAGAGCCAGCACCACGGACTTCAGTCCCCAACCGCGTGAGGGTGTTTCGGAGGATGAAGGCCGCGATCGGATCAACCGGCGGCTAAGAAGTCCCTGGGGGGCCAATCGTGGCTTCACCTACGCTGGACGGCAGCAGGAGGGACAGGAAAACCAGGACGAACCGCGCCCTAGCCATCTGAGGCGTCTGACAGGACTTGCTGGGCCATCAGAGAACCAAGAGAGCCTGACAGCCGCCTGGAGACGCCATCGGGCCGAACGGGGCACTAGTATGGGTGCCCAGCGATGGCGGCAAATCAAAGCCGGCTTCAAACTCATTGGCCAACGGCGCAAGGCGGACAATACCGTGGACAATGCGAAGTCGGCGGAATTGCTTGCTGAACTCTCCTCGGCTGTACCCGCGGCGTTGATTCTAGCCAGCGCGTTCCAGCGAGACGAGCATGGGAGCAGACGAATCCCAATTCTCCTGGAGCAACTGAAGGTTCGTGTCACAGACAGCAAGATTGTTTCGCATTCTGGAGACCGCCACTTGGTGTTTCGAATTGAATTGGAATACGGAAGTGGCATGACACGAATGAAGTGGATCATTCACCGCACCTTGAGAGACTTTGCCAATCTGCATCTGAAGTACAAGCTCCATTTCGGCACCCAGAAATATCTGCGACCTTCCGAGAACGCCATTACCCTGCCCCGCTTCCCCAGAAGTGCCTTCCCCTACCTACGTGGCGTACGAGGGCTAGAAAGCGAGTTTGAGGACGAGGGCGAGGAAGAAGGATACGAAACCGGCCCTGAGCTAATGAGCGGCACGGAGAGGGCGGGCAGGAAGAAAAAGACTGCTCCCCAACACCAACGTCGGCCCTCTGGTTTCTCCCGAAGAAAATCCAGTGTCGCGGTGCCGGGAGAGGAATCAGCAGTCGAAGGTGCTTCGGGGAGGAAGGAATCATCTTACCCAGAACGACAGCGGAGGAAGCTTGAGCTCTACCTGCAGAAGATGATCAGTTTCTTGATCTTTCGAGCTGACAGTAACCGGCTGTGCAAGTTTTTGGAATTGTCCGCTCTTGGTGTGCGTCTTGCTGCAGAAGGGAGCTACCATGGCAAAGAAGGGTTCTTGATCATCCAGTCTTCTAAAGGTCTCGACTTTCGCAGGGCTTTGACCCCGGCTCTCATCAAGAAGCGACATTCGCCTAAATGGTTCCTTGTGCGGCACAGTTACGTTGTCTGCGTGGACTCTCCCGAGGAGATGAATATTTATGACGTTTTCCTGATAGACGCTCATTTCAAGGTCCAAACGCAAAAGATGAGCCTTCGGAATCAAAAAGCAAAGGATTTGGCCAAATCTGCCAAGGACTCTGCAAGACATCCTCAACACCATACCCTGCGTCTGGAGAACTCGGAGCGGAAGTTGAAGCTGCTGGCCCGGAACGAACGTCAACTCCAGCAATTTGAAGATTCGATTCGATTCATGGTCACCAACACTCCATGGGCCAGACCCAACCGATTTGACAGCTTCGCCCCAGTCCGGAAGAATTGCTTTGCGCAGTGGCTTGTGGATGCACGGGATCATATGTGGGTCGTGTCGCGAGCCATCAACCAGGCAAAAGATGTCATCTACATTCATGATTGGTGGCTCAGCCCGGAGCTGTATATGCGACGCCCGGCTGCCATCAGCCAGAAATGGCGATTGGACCGTCTTCTCCAACAGAAAGCTCGAGAAGGAGTCAAGGTCTTCGTGATCATGTACCGAAACATCAATTCGGCCATTCCCATCGACTCGGAATATTCCAAATTCTCTCTCCTCGACCTTCATCCGAACGTTTTTGTTCAAAGATCTCCGAACCAATTCCGCCAAAATACTTTCTTCTGGGCCCATCACGAGAAACTGTGTATTGTCGACCACACCTTGGCTTTTGTCGGAGGCATCGATCTCTGCTTTGGACGATGGGATACTCCTCAACATCAGCTGACGGATGACAAACCTACGGGGTTCGAAACAACGGATTTGCCGAAGGATTCAGACCACTGTCAGCTTTGGCCAGGGAAGGATTATTCAAACCCTCGAATTCAGGATTTCTATGATCTCGACAAGCCATACGAAGAGATGTACGACCGGAACATTGTGCCACGGATGCCCTGGCATGATATCTCGATGCATGTCGTAGGCCAGCCTGCCCGAGATCTCACTCGACATTTCGTTCAACGGTGGAACTATATTCTTCGCCAGCGGAAACCAACACGACCAACCCCGTTCCTCCTGCCCCCGCCGGATTTTAACCCGGGCGATATGGAGGCCTTGGGTCTAGATGGGACGTGTGAAGTGCAAATCCTGCGCTCGAGCAGCATGTGGTCTACAGGAACGCCTGATGTCACCGAACACAGCATCATGAATGCCTATGTCAAGCTGATTGAGGAGTCAGAGCATTTCGTTTACATTGAGAACCAATTCTTCATCAGTACCTGTGAAATCGAAGGCAGGAAGATTGAGAACCTCATTGGTGATGCATTGGTGGAGCGAATTGTGCGAGCAGCCAAGAACGAAGAAGTGTGGCGGGCAGTTATAGTCATTCCATTGATGCCCGGCTTCCAGAACACCGTGGACAGCGAAGGTGGAACGAGCGTGCGGTTGATCATGCAATGCCAGTACCGCAGTATCTGTCGTGGAGAGACCTCAATCTTCGGACGTCTCCGCGCTTTAGGCATCGAACCGGAAGATTACATTCAATTCTTCAGCCTGCGCGCCTGGGGCAAAATCGGTCCTCAGAAGCAGTTGGTCACCGAACAACTTTACATCCACGCGAAGTGCATGGTTGTTGACGATCGTGCCGCGATTATCGGCTCAGCCAATATCAACGAACGATCCATGCTCGGGTCACGAGATTCAGAAGTTGCTTCCATTGTGCGCGATACGGATATGATCATGTCCACTATGAATGGCAAACCATACCTTGTTGGACGGTTCCCACACACTCTCCGCATGCGCCTGATGAGGGAGCACCTTGGAATTGACGTCGACGAGCTCATGGAGCACGACTTCGCCACTGAAGAAGAGCTACGGAAGATCGAAGTTGATGAAGACTCTCGTCCAGCCAATGACCAATCTCGGGAGCGGCGAGGCTCGGAATCTTCAATGCTGGAACGACAGAATGAACGAGAGATGATTGAGCGCCGGCATCGCATCCAAGACGAGTTCCTGTCTCGCTCCGAGGATATGCACAGTTTCAACCACGATGTCGACTGGGAGCAGGGCAATAATCCCAACCTCAAGTCTAGTCGCAAGATCACTGCCGACCCACGTGTTACGGATAAACCCGAACACAAGAAAGACGTGAATGGCGATGGTATTGACCACATGAATGCGGCTTCCCAAGCAGGACTTGGAATTGCTCGCGATTCACAAATAATGGCTGATAGCAAAGAAGCTTTGGTCTCCCCCATTGCCCCTGAGGGCAAGGGCACCCTGGGGCAACCCAAACAGTCATCACGAAAGCCATCTCGCACGAGCTCCACGGGAAGAGATGGTAGAAAAGGATCTTCAGCTGACACACCTCATGACTCCGAGTCCAATTCCAAACTTGATGCTCCGCTGCAGGGCCATGGGCCTCCAGGACCGTCCAGCCGCGAGTCTGAGACGACTGGTAGCAGCGGTCTGATCATGTCCAAGGAGAACCATGACACTTCCAGATACCCACACTTGCCCGGTCCGGTTCTCAGGCGGATATTTGTGGATAAGGATTGTATGAGAGATCCCGTGAACGATGCCTTCTATCTGGACACCTGGCAAGCGCTGGCTGAGAAGAACACCAAGATATTCCGGTCTGTGTTCCGCTGTATGCCCGACAGCGAGGTTAAGAATTGGAAGGAGTATAAGGAGTACGCCGCATACGGAGAGCGGTTTGCGGAGATGCAAAGCCACGCGAGCAGCAAGTCATTCAACCCGCCTCACCAGAAAACTACCGGCCCGCCAGGCGCCAATTCCACCGCTGCTTCTACTACTGCAACTTCGCCCTTGTCTCCCATCAGTCCGAACACTGAGAAAGCAGAATTGAACACTCCTCAGACAATTGATGAAAAGATCGTGCTCGGGCCCTCTGACTCTAACCGAAAGGAGTCCAGACAGCAGCCTGACCTCTCCAAGCAGGAGACATTGTCATCTATTGGTGAGAAGTCTGCTCTGAAGGTGGCATCAGAACAAACGTCGTCGAATCACGCCCAGAATGGACACGGTGACGAGAATGGTATCGGTGGAGGTGAGATGGAGAAGCCGCGGACAAACTCAACGCACGTCGATTACTCCGAAGCCATCAACCTGAACTCAACCTCTCAAACACAATCCCGGAGACGGAGACGCAGAGCCACAACTATTGGGTCTAAACGAGAATTCCATGGTGCGGATGATGTTGTGGACAAGCAACGCGCGGAAGACCTCCTGAACAAGGTGCAGGGCCGCCTCATTCTCTGGCCCTATGACTGGTGCGTTCTGACTGTCTTTGTGGCCACTGGATTTAGCTGACATGATCTTTCTTAAACAGGCTCGAGAAAGAGGAACAGGGCGGAAACTGGCTCTACGCTTTGGATCAAATTTCTCCGTTGGAAATTTAGTAAGTTGTCCCCCCTCTTATATCTTGCTCGGGCTGCATGCTAACAGAAATATAGCAATTGATCCCTCATCTTCGTTTTGAATTAGCACTGGACGGCGTCCTGGACCTATTCGCATCCATCCATCGCGTCTATTGTTCCTGTCTTGAGCGCTGCTTGCCACACGCAGTTGATGCATTTTCATCGTCTCTCCAACGCATTGATCGAATGTCCTTCTTTCCCTTTTCTTTCTGTCCGAGTCATACATTGTACTGGGATAAACTGGCATTGTTGGATTACTTCAGTCGACTCTAGCACTTACACCAATCATAAGCGTAATTCTGTTGCTTCATCTTTATCTCATTCACGTAATCAAACAGAGAAGGGTATTGGTTTCTATAAAGTACATCATAGTTGACATTAACGGTTCATTCAAGACCGACATCCGTCGAGGATGCGATCCGTTCTCGAAAGACTTCGAGTTCATCAAAGTTGGCCTGCAACGCGGGCGCCAGGATACTGAACTGACTATTCCCCCGACGAGAGGGCCAATCGTCGCACGCACGTTGAAGCGAGTCATGAGAAGCCATGAAAGCACATTGCAGCTCGGCGATGCGTGCACATGACCGACCCAAATTACGCATGAACTGGGTCGGATCCTGGATACACAAAAAGCGGATATTCTGTTTTGTGGCAACCGTGGACCTTGCATTCATGATTGATCGCTGGCCGCGATGGAAGGTGGGTTCCTCGCCTTGCTTAGGACGGCGCATCTTCTGTGCTCCGAAGAAACCCGGGGGATCCGCAGCAACACCGACGGTTTGGAGGTCGATCTCTGATCCGTAGATATGTAGGAAGGCGAGCAATTGCTTACCCAGGCGATAAGGACCCACGAACCGATCGTGGTTCATCTTGAGGAATGCAATGATTAACACGGCAAGCGCGTTGGCTCCAATGCCCGAGTTTACGGGACCAAAGAGACCGCGTGCTTCCAGTAAGGTGCGAGTCGCGACATACAGAGGTCGCAGGGAGGGAAATTCGGCATGAGCGGTTTGTAGATACTCGTCCATGAGACGAGGAAAGTGTCCAAAGGAGAAATGAAGCCGCAGACCGGTTTTTTGGTGCTGCGCTGAGAGTATGGGTACGGATTTTCGGACAAAATGAACCTGGTCAAATGCGGAGCTGGTCCGTAAAACATGTTCAACGAGGCGTAGGCGTGGATCCAGATGAGCAGTCAATACAAAGGACCGTCCGGATCGTTCCTGGTATTTGACGGGGAAGACGAAGTGAGCACCTGAATGCGGCAGCGCCAGCCCTGTGCGGCGAGAATTGGTGATCTGAGGTTTGAGATCGAGAGACTTTCGTATGGATTTGGCAGCGAAAGGAAGTCCTGTCAGTAGATCGGCGGACAGAATGTGCCTTTCCAAGAGATTTCCCACTTCCAAACTCAGTTGCTCGACCACTCTTTGTTCACCGGGGCGAAGGGTCAGGTGTTGGTCCAACGCGCGAATCTCGGCATCCAAGCGTGCCGTAGCTTCATCGTGAGCAGGGTACTGCTCGACATGTGCCAGCCAGGGTCTTTGTCCAGGCTGCACGCCATGAATCAAGTCTAACGTAGGTCGTTGAGAGGATAAGCGCGAAACCGGACTATCCAGGCCGTGGTTCCTCTTGCGGCGTCGCGCTTTGCTCTGGGGCTTGACCGCAGTTGGCTCGGGCTCTGGGGTTTCTAAGGTCGGTGAAGTAGCTGTCGCCGGTGGGCTGTAGCCCGCATAAACCTCCGGGCGGAGCTGTGGCCTCCAAATCGCTGGCGACGGCTCACGAGGGTAGACCTTGCGAATGAGGCCCGCCCGGTTGGCATCGCGATGGGCGCCTACGGTCTTTTCGAGGCTGTTGGTGAAGATCTCCGGGTCTTTGACTGGGACATGGGATTTGAATGGGTGGCGGACCTGTTTCGAGAGTGCTCGAGCCGGCCGCATGGCAGGGTGATGGGTGTGTCGGTTGGAGAACTTCTGAGCTGGTGCAGGGTCTGGCCAGGCCGGGTCGATATTGGTGCCTCAGGCCGCAATTGACCATGTGACCCGTCTGAGAGATGAAGCCGTTCAAACAATCATGCCTACGTAGTGTTAGTATTTCTATCTTTCTCTACCTACCGGGAGTATGTATGTCGATATGACGTTTCGCATGCCTCATGTTTGTGTTGGTCACGATAGGCGGGCCATTGTGAATGGTCCAGCTCATCCACTCACCGCTTGCGTCTTCTGCCCCTCCATCATCATCAATCACCTTCCCTTGCTTTCCCTTTTCCATTCCCTTCTCCCGTTCACCACAATTCTCAGTCCAATTACCTCCCTAGCTTTTGCCATCACACCCTGCCTCATGCCCGCTCCCTGCTGACGGTGGCGTCTCTCCCTTTCTGTGCCCATCCATGGCTGTTGGGCGCCACCCGTAGGTTGTTCTCGTGCGTGTTGATCAACTGCTTATCGACCCCATCTTGCTCCGAGGTACCTTCGATCCCTTCCTTCTGCGTTGACGTCAATCCTCCCCCGGATCATGGCCATGACATGTGATAATTGCAGCTGGCGTTGACATCCGCTGCAGTTTAATTGCAAACAATCCCGCTAGGTGGAGAAGTGATTGGCCGACCGCAGTTTCCATCATGACCGATCAAGACAGCCCAAAGCAGGTGCCGGAAGGCCAGCCAGACCCAGTGCTGGTTGGCCCAGGACTACGGGCCTTGAAGGAGGAAGCATACACAGATGCTACCAATGTGACCCCTGCTGCGGATGCGGATAAGGCACACCCAGTCGACACCGATACGCCCTCATACTTTGCCAACATCCCTGGAGCCAATGCTGCATCATTGGACCCGTCCGAGCTTCCCTCGTCTCCCGCTTATGTAGCAAAGCGAGCATCGTCGAGCATGGACTTATTGCGACGGTTAAGCTTGACCGCAGATGCCTCGCCATCTTCGCCGGAGGTCGATCCACGCACACAGCACCCGGGACTACGTCTGAGCGGCCGTTTGATCAGTGCCGCATTCTGCATACCATACAAGCTCTATCACCAGCCAGGATCGGATTTGGTACGTCGAGTCCTGTTGATTTTGACTGCCCAAGGAGAGAAAGCTGACCAAGGTTTTTGGTGAGAATAGGTGATCAAGCCACGATCTGGAAGCTCGGCTCTCTTCGATTCATTCGCCCACCTTGCCTCAGATGAGACAACTTGGTCACACACTCTGGTAGGCTGGACTGGTGAAGTTGAGCCGACCTTGGACTCGAAGACACCCTTACAGCCGATCCCCGCCAACGCCGTCGGCAAGTTGCCCACCGTTCCGCACAACCCACCCCCCAATCTCCCGTTGAACAAAGCGGCAGCCCCGGTTCCCGTGGATGCCAGCCAGAAGCCCCCGATGCATCCACTGTTGGAGGGGATCAATATTGATCGGGAAGATCGAGAGCGGCTCGATCACCAGCTCAGCTCGGGGCGCTATGGCCGAATTTTGCCGGTGTGGCTGTCTGACGCATCAGACGAGCCGCAAGATACCATCTTGCTGAAGGACCAAGGAAGATGGCGACGGTATGCGGAGCGAGAATTGTACCCGTTACTGCACTACAAGCAGCATGGTCCAACGGATGGCCGTTCGGAGCGGCGTTGGTGGGCTGATTACCTCCGGTTAAATCAGCTGTTTGCGGACCGTATTGCGGAGGAGTATCAGGAGGGGGATGTCGTGTGGGTTCATGACTACCACCTGTTCCTTCTGCCTAGTCTCCTGCGGCAGCGAATTCCCAACATCTACGTGGGCTTCTTTTTACACTCACCATTCCCCAGCAGCGAGTTTGTACGGTGCCTGGCGAAGCGCAAGGAGGTATTGACGGGCGTGCTAGGTGCCAACATGATCGGATTTCAGACGTTTTCCTACTCCCGACACTTCTCTTCGTGCTGTACCCGTGTTTTGGGCTTTGAATCAAACTATGCCGGGGTGGATGCCTACGGGGCGCACATTGCGGTCGACGTGTTCCCCATTGGGATTGACGCACTCGCCATCCAGAAGGCCGCCTTTGGAGCCCCAGACATCGAAAAGGCCGTGACGGGAATTCGCAGTCTGTATGCCGACAAGAAGATGATCGTGGGTCGTGATCGACTGGATAGTGTCCGGGGTGTGGCGCAGAAACTACAGGCGTTCGAAGTATTTTTGGAGCGATATCCCGAGTGGCGCAACAAGGTTGTCCTCATCCAAGTGACAAGTCCCACCAGCGTCGAGGAGGAGAAAGAGGATCCTGAAAACAAGATCGCTGGTCAGATCTCCAGCCTTGTTTCCACCATCAATGGCCGTTTTGGGTCTCTGAGCTTTTCACCCGTCCAGTATTACCCGCAATATCTCTCGCAGCAAGAATACTTTGCTCTATTGCGCGTGGCTGACGTTGGATTGATCACCACGGTGCGAGACGGGATGAACACCACAAGTCTGGAATACATTGTCTGCCAACAGACAAACCACAGCCCACTCATCCTGTCCGAATTCTCGGGAACTGCGGGTACGCTACCTAGCGCTATTCACATCAACCCTTGGGACCTAGCTGGCGTCGCGGGTGCTATTGACCGGGCACTGAAGATGCCCCCGGATCAGCGAAAGGAGCAGCACCTAAAGCTGTACAAGCATGTGATCACCAACACAGTCTCGAATTGGTCGAAGCAGTTTCTCCATCGTCTCCTGACCAATCTCTCCTCGTTCGACCAGTCGGTTGCCACGCCTGCACTTGACCGGGCGAAACTCCTGAGGCAGTACCGCAAGGCGCGGCGGCGACTGTTCATGTTTGACTATGACGGAACGTTAACACCCATCGTCAAGGATCCACAGGCCGCCATTCCGTCGGACCGAGTGCTGCGCACCATTAAAAGCCTCGCGGCAGACCCGCGCAACGCTGTTTGGATCATCAGTGGACGGGACCAGGCTTTCTTGGATGAATGGATGGGCCACATTCCAGAATTGGGGCTGAGCGCCGAACATGGATGTTTCATTCGCAAGCCCCGGAGGGACGACTGGGAGAATCTGGCTGAACGAACGGATATGGCCTGGCAGAAGGAAGTGGTGGAAGTTTTCCAGCACTTCACTGAACGTACTCAGGGATCCTTTATTGAGCGGAAACGGGTGGCTTTGACCTGGCACTATCGGCGAGCGGATCCGGAGTACGGCGCGTTCCAGGCTCGTGAGTGCCGGAAGGCCCTTGAGAATACTGTGGCCAAACGCTGGGATGTGGAGGTCATGGCGGGCAAGGCGAATTTGGAGGTCCGGCCGACATTTGTCAACAAGGGCTATATCGCCACGCGGCTAGTGGACGAGTACGGGGAGAAGCCTCCTGACTTCATTTTGTGTCTAGGGGACGATTTCACCGACGAAGGTATGTGGGAATTTTGTTCATGGTGCTTGCGGCTTGCGACCAAGATGATTGCTGACACAGTTCTGGTTCAGATATGTTCCGTGCGCTGCAGAAATTTGACCTGCCCCAGGACCACGTGTATTCGGTCACCGTGGGTGCCAGCTCGAAGCAAACCGACGCCAGCTGGCATCTTTTAGAACCCGCCGATGTTATTGGCGCCGTCCAGATGCTGTACAGCCACGGCCAAGACTACTGAAGTACCTCATGCTCAGATAACTGTTACGAATCGGCTCGCATTGTTTCGATAAGACTTTGGCTCGGAGTGACGGGTTTCCTCCGGCTCGGCATACAGGATCGTGTTGTGGAGTTGGGAGTGGCTTGCTAAATCCATCCCTCGTTGGGCTTGCTTCATTTTTGTTTCCCTTGTTCCGGAGTTGAGGGCCTGGCTGACAGGTCCTCTGATTTGACTGCAGGCATGGCACAGCCTGTCTTCTTATGTGTTGTAATCGTGGCATAGACCCATGAGCGCCGGCGTTGTATGTTTAAATGTGCTAGATGCTTTGGAATAGACGGAATGTTTGAGTGAAATGTCAATTTCGGTGGGCAGGCCTAAAAAGTAATCTTCTGTCCAGGTCCATTTGTACTCGTGGAAAGCAGTGGTTTGGGCACTTGCGATGCTTTTCCAAATCCAGCGGCCATGAGACCCGCTGTCCCCTTTGCCGAAGTAGTCGGCTTTAGAGCTTGGTCGTGTAGCAACCTAGGGCTTCCTATATGAACGACCAGAGCGATCGGCTTTAGAAACTGGCATCATCTTCGAATGTGCATATTCATCGGACTCTAGAATGACGGAATGGCACTGCTACTCGAGTGAATTGAACACCGATTGCACTGTCATCGGAGGGCGCCCTCGGGCATCGATGCGAGGCCAGCGGGGCCGAGGGGTCGGTCGGAACCCCGTCATATTTTTCAATTACATAAATTTTCTTTCACTCGCGGGGTTCGTCGTAACGTACTTGACTCACTCGTTAGTTACTAATAATAATTGAGTAATTCTCTTCGTGGCGTTTCTTGATGCAATTTGGCGTTCTTTCCCATTTCCATTTGGGACGGTCATCAATGACAGCCTAAACGAGTCCGCTTTGAGATCCAATGGCGCAGGAGAAGCCGGCAAGCATGGTCGAGGATAAAGACCTCGAATGCGGAACCGAGCCGGCCACCACCACCGTCGATGCCGAGCTCCGACGTGCCTCATCCGATGAAGAATCGACAATCGGCGAGCCGGGCGCCAACAACGAGTATAATGACCTGACTACGGTCCCCACGAACACCAGCGCCATTGCACGCACCCTCACGGTCGTGCGCACCCGGGAATCTGGCAAAGATCTCGGTCCGCCGCCGGACGGGGGCTTCCAGGCCTGGTCGCAGGTCGCACTGGCGCATCTGATCATCTTCAACACTTGGGGGTACATCAACAGCTTCGGCGTGTTCCAGACATACTATACACAGACATTGAATCATCCGCCGTCCGACATATCATGGGTGGGCAGCATCCAGATCTTCCTGCTCTTTTTCATCGGGACATTCTCCGGCCGCGCAACGGATGCAGGCTATTTCAAATTCACCCTCGCGATGGGTGTCCTCCTGGAGGTCTTTAGCATCTTCATGACCTCGCTGTGCACCAAATACTGGCAATTGTTTCTGGCACAGGGCGTGGCACAGGGTATTGGTTGCGGACTGATGTTCTGCCCGACACTGGCGCTGATCTCGACGTATTTTGCCAAACGGCGCGGCATTGCCCTCGGTCTCGCTGCCTCGGGCTCTGCGACAGGAGGACTGGTCTTCCCGGCCGTGATTATGCGCCTGCTTCCGCGCGTTGGATATGGTTGGACGATGCGAACGCTCGGGTTTATCACGCTGGCGACTCTGATCCCCTGCCTGGTTTTCCTGAAGCAGCGCCTACCGCCGCGCACCACGGGACCGCTCGTTGAATGGGCCGCATTCACCGAGCTGCCCTACGCGTTGTTTGCAATGGGAATGTTCATGAACTTCTGGGGCCTGTACGTCGGGTTCTTCTATATCGGCAGCTTCAGCCGCAACATCATCGGCGTCTCTGACACAACCTCGATCGATTTGCTGATGGTCATGAACGGCGTCGGAATCGCGGGTCGGTTAATCCCCAACCTGGCAGCCGACAAATGGACCGGTCCATTCAACCTGCTGCTGCCGTTCAGTTTCGCCACCGGTGTGGTGGCCTACTGCTGGGCGGGCGTGTCGAGTCTGTCGGGCCTGTGGGCATTTGCCGTCTTCTACGGCCTTTTCGCTGCGGGCATTCAGTCTCTGTTCCCTGCCACACTCAGCACGCTGACCACAGATCTCAAGAAGATCGGCGTGCGCATGGGCATGGTGCTTAGCGTCGTCGCCATCGCGGCGCTCATCGGCTCGCCCATTGCCGGGGCTCTGGTCGAGCGCGATAACGGGCAGTACCTCTTTGCACAGATGTTCATGGGCAGCGCCATCTTCGGGGGTTTCTTGACGCTGGTCGGGGCCCGAGTGGCCAAGGTAGGCACCGGTCTGGTGCGCGTGTAAATGCGTAGTTGAACATTAGCCCTAACCACCAACCATATAGAGATACTTGGTTAGCTACCTCACAGACTGCATACTTAAATATGAAATATGAAATAATGGAATATTAATGACCATAATATATTTGCCCATCTCTACAACCGTCTATAACCATCTATGACCCTCTCTGTTCTGTCTTGTTATTAACTACTACTTCGTGATTCAGCGCCCAGACCCCCCCCCCACTTCGTTAGTTTGCCCCTCCGATGATTCAGTTCTTCCACTTCCGCTTCTTCTCCTCTGCCAACAACTACATACTACCTCGGCAAACTCCCTTGGCTCGTCAATTCTCCCTTTATACCCCCATTCATCCCATTCACCCCCGCCCACCACCGTCTACTCTACCATGGCGCCCCGCGGTCGAGGAGGAAAGTTCAGCAAGCCCACTCGAGGAGGTTAGTCGCGTGCAACCCCTGCAGAAAAAAGACCCTCGCACTGATAGTCGTCAAATAGGAGGCAAGCACTTCAGCAGAAACCTGCAGCCCATAGATAAGGATGGGAATGTCGTTGGAATGTGGCGGGTACGGTTTTCCTTCCACTTCAATGCCCTTCAACCGGCAAAGAGACCAACTAACACATCCCCGTTCCCTCCAGGAGCCCCAAGATGTAGTGCCCCAGTCCAGCGACGAGGAATCCTCCAGCGAGGAGTCTGAAGAGGAAGAGTCCGGCGAGGGCGAAGAAGGAAGCGAAGACGACGACGCCGGCCCCAGCTCCGCCGCGGGCGCATCCATGACCCGCGAAGAGCGAAGAGCCGCCGCCAAAGCAAAGAAACAAGAGGCGATTGCTAGACGAAAGCACACCGCCGCGCAGCCGGGCGATCTGCCACCGAGCGACTCCGAGGCCAGCGAAGTCGAAGACCTACCCGCCAACCCGAACCACACGGCCAAATCCCGCTCGCAGCTGCAGAAGAAGGAGCCCGACGAGAAAGCTGCCCCGGCGCGGCCGAAAAAGGCGCCAGCTGATTTATCGCAGCTGTCGCGGCGAGAGCGTGAGGCGGTCGAGGCGCAGCAGGCGCGCGAGCGGTATATGAAGCTGCATGCGGAGGGGAAGACGGATGAGGCGCGCGCAGATCTGGCGCGATTGGCGCTTGTGCGTGAACAGCGGGAAGCCGAGAAGGCAAGGAAGCAGGCGGAGAAAGAGGAGAAGGACGAGCAGGCACGGGAGCGCGCGGCTGCTGTGCAGGAGCGCGAGGACCGGTTGCGACAGGCGGCGATGGGTAAGCCGAAGAAGGGTGGGAAGAAATAAAATAGGTTGATAGTACGCTTCATCATCGTCATATAAACCATTTCCCATTCTCCAATTGATCTATGAAACAACTCAAAAGCCATAGATGAACCCACAATGTACACCGAACGCCGCTTCTCCAGATACATGTAAAAAGTCCACAATTACACTCTTTCAGCCATGCATGAGCCAGTCAAAAACAAGATCTACACGGGATCCAAAGAACCCTTGGTTCGGTGCTTCATCACACACCCCAGAACAAGCCCTCGACACTGTGGCCTTGCGCGACAACCCCCCAGCCGGCAATCAGACTGACGAGCCAGAGCACCGCAAAGATGAGGATGGGAGCGAGCAGCAGCTCGGTGTTGTGCAGAAAGGGGAGGGCATTGTACCCCAGGAAGGTGATATAGGTATAGTAGATGAGTGCAGACAGATATAGTGTGTTTCCGAGGAATGTGGCCAGGAAATTGCTCGGGCTGCGAGTGAGGAGCGGCAGGAGCAGGAACTGCACCACATAGAGGTGGAGGTAGAGAGGGAAGAAAGCGCGGTTGGAGACCTATAAGTAGCCGTGTCAGCGAAGCATAAGAGGAATTGCGGGCTGCCACGGGGGGTTCGTCTCACATCAAAACAATACCCAAACTCTAGCTGTTCCTTTTCCCCCGGCTGGGCAAATAGACCCTGCGCGGCGCCGCGTCGTCGGCCCCGGGAGCCGCGCAAGCCGGCTAGGGACGTGGCAGCGCCGTCCGGACCGAATAGTCGGCCGATGACGAAGTAGCCGATGGTCGAGATGAGGAGGGAAGATCCAATGAAGTGGATGAAGATGAAGAAGAACAAGAGGCGGACAATGGCGCCGAAGGACGGGGTATAGGCTAACCCCCAGGCGAGGGCTGTGAGGAGAAGGAAGAAGGATAGGAGGTAGGTGAAGGACGGGTCTGGCCGGTGCCATGTATTCTTGGTTTCTGGGGAAGAGGGAAAGGTCAGTAACGTCGTGGGATATCCGCGCAGAGTGGATTGCAACTTACGTTTCTGTAAAGCACCCAGTTAGCATATTTTCCCTGTCCGGATCTGCTGGGAGCACTTACATGGTAATAAATTGACTTGAAGACCTTCTTCGGGGCAATTAACAACGAAGTCATCTCCCAAATGGCCATTTCAAAGTCCATCTGCGGGAACTTGAACAGCCTGTTTCGCAGGTCAGTCACCATATCATTCGATCCAGAGCACTCGTCCACCGACCTCTTGAAGAATCGCGGCATGCGCACGCTGGACCGGCGACTGGTCGGCGTTGACCCGCCGAGGTTGGCCGGTCCGGCATGTTGACGGGGCACGGAGATGTGGGGGTTCATGGTCGAGGGAAGGGCAGCCCCAGTGAGTCTCAGACGAGGCAGCTGAGAACCAGAGCGTGTGTCTGGGAATTCAGGACAACAACAACAATGATGCTTGGGCATGGCGTCGAGGTGCCAAGGTAAAAGGTGTTATGTCATCTCCGGTCACGTGCGGTGTCGATCATGAGGTTCCGCTTGCCCTAAGCAGACAGAGAGACAGACAGCAGTATACCACATGTTGTCCGTCGTGCAATCATACACCGTATACGAACGACGACTGATTAGTGAGAAACGGATTGATTTACATAATTCCGACGGTGCAATGGACGCACAGCCCTGGAATAACCAGATCGGCTGACAAGTGACCTGTCTGCAAGGGATCGGGATGAGGCATCACCTCTGCTGTATCGCCTGCATCATTACAAGGTTTAGAATTGCGAGCAGTCAGAAAATTCCCAGAGATAGACTCTGGGCTGAGGGTTACATACGTGGTACATACAACAGACAGACGACTCCATCTTCAGCCCCTGAATAATAATCATCCAGGATGCCGATCCTCAGTTGATTCCGAAACCCGGAATCACAATAATAATAATAATAATAATAATTCATCCAGTTCCCCTGATTGTATTTCATGACTATTGTTCTCCTCAGTGAAAATCCAAGGGAACAGTAAACGGGTGGTCGGTTCTCCCTGAGATCAGATCCACTCAGGAGTTCTCTTTCTCCGTCTCTCCTTTCCCTCCTCCACTTTTCTTCCTTCCCTCCCCCAGACTGGGCCGACACGCAATGCCCGTCTGAGACTCTGGTTACACCCTCCATGCTTCAACCCAGTTGCGTCAGTCTCCTTTGACATCTTCCTCTCTTCCTCCCTCTCTTCCTCCAGCGGACACCACTACGACTATGTCGCAGCAACGGGAGTATACCGCCGCTCCCTCCCCTCCGCGCACTCCTCCCGCCCAAACCTCCATATACCGGCCGTCCAAACAAAAATTTCAACGCCCCTCCATCCGCGACACCTTCCCTGACACGATTGACAATGGCACGAGCACCAGCGAATCCGGGGATGACCGCGATCCACATGACCTATCCCTCTCCCCCCAGCATGCCGTTCGCACGTCGATCGTCGATAACATGCTTCTCTCCCTGGACCAATTCGACGCACCCGGATCCTCTCCTCTAGATGATTACCGCATGTTCAATCCCGCCTTGGACTCTGATACCCACACCCGATATTCCAAGGAGTCAACTCCCCCCGGCCGGTTTCGCGGTCACACCTTCTCCTCGTCCATGTCCTCCGAGGCAGATTACGCCTATGATGACCATCGGTATGCAACGAGGACAACAAAGGGCCGGCGGAGCAACAGCAGTTCCAAGTACCAAACCACTCCGAGGAAAATGGGAAGCACACGCGGTCGAGACTCCATGAGCGCCCGCGGGGTGCCGGCAAACATCCCGCGATCTAGCGACGCCCGCAAAGGTAGCAAGGGAAGCTCAACCTCGACGGTCGAGTATCCATCCAATATTCCTCGAACGCGAGCAGACTCGGGCTTAGACCGGCGCTCAGAGAGTTTTGACTGCGGGCCCAAGCGAACCTATGTTCCATATGCAGAGCCCGATGCCGGCCAGGATTCCTTGTTCTACGATGACAGCGACGCCGCGCCGACACCAAGCGTGCCAGGAGGGCCACGAAAATACACAGACTATAGTCGGACACCAACCAATTCACGGACGCCGGTGGGGTCGCGACGGAACAGCGCCAAATCGGTAGCGCAGGCTCCTCAGGTCCGCAAGACCCGCACGGACAACATCGGCACGGGGACTCTTCGAGCCCGGGACAATGAGAACTCGCAGCCAGACGTGGAAGTGGAAATGCCTCCGCCCATGCCCGCGTCGCAGGAGCCAGCCCCCAGCCCAACGATCTCATATAACAAACCCTCTCATCTCCCTCCGGAACCGGCTCCCACCAACTCGACCACTACAGTCGCCTCCACCAACACTCCTACGAAAGAGCGTCCTGGGTTTTTCCGGCGCGTGTTCGGCGGCTCATCCAAGACTCCGTCACCCAGTGCTGGAGAACAAGGAAGCCCCAGCGCGAATGACTTGTCCTATCTCCGTGAGAATGAACCCAAGGATGCCCATGGAGTGACGACCAATCTGAAGGGGCGGCAACAGCAACAGCTGCCCCCCAAGACTCCTACTGCGGAAGCTTCGCCGTCCACCCGAAAAGGACCGCAGCAAGTAGTGAAACAAAAATCATCGTTCTTCCGCCGGCGCAAGAAGTCTGTGGTCGAGAATGTTCCGCCTCCAATTGTTTTACCCCAGGAGATTGCGACTCCACAGGCCCTGGACATGATGAAGCCGGAGCCAAGCCCTGTTAGCAGTCTGCGGAGGGTCATGGATCCGTACCTTGCAGACGCCAACCCAGCACACCAAGCTTCCAAGGAGCAACGTCGCGAGGGGCCGCAGGCCCAAGACTCTTTGTCTTTGCAAACACAAAGAGAGACCGTGTCAGATTCTGCCGAGGGATCGACAATCAAGATAGTCCCTCAAGATAGTGAGGCAGAAACTGCCACAGAATCGGCCTCATTAGACAACCCCCGGGACGCCACCCCCTCCGCATCTTTGTCGCCTGTGGTGGAGGATTACTCGCTCAATGCCACTTCACCCACCAACCACTCCGCTGATGATCTTCCGAAAGAAACACCAGTGGAAGTCAACAAATTGGCAATCCCTGCCACTGGCAAAGATATCAAGGCCCCCGAATCTCCCGGTGCGTCCGTCTCAGAGGCCTCGCAATATCAAACCGCGGTAAACACACCGGTGGTAGAATCTGAAGAACCCACGGCGGCCGAGCAGCCTAAGGATACAACCGACGGGCCCGGAGATGCGGTGGAGGATGATCCGACGGCGATTGATCGAGAACAAGCGCAGAAGCTCTTTGATAGCCAGGACCAAGTGGTGGGCAACGAACCGGCTGCCGCTTGGCTGGGTGACCCTGATCGGGCCAAGGTTCGGGAGGCGTATATGCGATTCTTCAACTGGTCCAATGTCAACATTCTCGCCGCCCTACGAAGTCTCTGTGAGCGTTTGGTGTTAAAAGGAGAGACTCAACAAGTGGATCGCGTCCTAGATGCCTTCTCAAACAGATGGTGTGATTGCAACCCGAGCCATGGTTTCAAAGCCACCGGTAAGTTTATACCTGGTAATCTTTTGTTCCGCGCAAATCTAATCTGTCCGATTAGATGTTGTGCACACGATTTGTTACTCCCTTCTTCTCTTGAATACCGATCTTCACTTGGCCGACATCGACCAGAAGATGACCAAATCCCAATTTGTACGGAACACTATGCCGACTATTCATCGAGTTGCTATGGATGCGGCTCCGGAGGGATTCGACACCTTGCGTCCCGTTAATCGTACCAAGACCACACCTCAGAGCCTAGACGCAACTCCCACCTCTGCACGATCTGCAACGTTCCCTCTTGGCGATGGCAGCCATGGGTCATTGGACGTGGATTCCGTCCGGGGCCCTGTCGATGCCAGTAACGACACTGGGCCGCTGGTCAGTGTGCCATTCACGGGAACCGTGAGAGCCTGGGAACAGCAGGTGGAGTCTGTTCTCAAAGAGTTTTATAATTCTATCCAAAAAGAAAGGCTTCCTCTTTATGGTGCTCAGCCCGAGAGAGAAGTTTCCCGGATGCACTCGAATAACTTCCTGGGCCCTTCAATGGGTACGCTACGCAGAAGCCCCAGCACAATCAGCAAGAGTGGCTCGGATATTTATCCACGCGGCCGGTCCGCGGATTCGCGCCATGGAGCCGCACGATGGTCATCCAAACCCCGTTCTCGAGCAGGGAGGCTGTATCCCCCGTCCTTTATGGGCTCCAGCCGAACAAGTCTTGATGATCAGTCATCTCTTTGGAGCCCTACTGCATCAAGCACCTGGAGCAAATACTCTCTGGGCAGATTCACTTCCGCCTCCGTGGACTCATTCGGCTCGGAGTACCCGCGCGGCGAGTACCAACAGTCCATCGGCTTTGCAAATGCACTGAGCCAGGCGATCATTCGCGAAGACTCCGCCACCTCCGTTTACAGCTATGAGGACAACGAACGCACGATGCCTCTGCTCGAGGATGAGACTTTGGCCCTTGCTGGCGCGCCGTGGGCCAAGGAAGGGAGCTTGAAGCACAAGCACCACTTGGACGCTGTGGACAAACGAGCCAAGGATCGAAACTGGAACGAATGTTTCGCAGTCATTCAACAAGGCTGGATGCGTCTCTTCTCATTCAACTCCAAGTCGATGCGCCAGAAAGCGAAGCAGCGTGGCGGCGTCGTGGTTGGAGGAGGCAACTGGACGGAAAACGCCGAGGAGCTGTGGAAATTCATGCTACGCCAGACTATTGCCAGTGCACTTCCACCGCCCGGATACTCCAAGTCCCGTCCCCACGTCTGGGCGTTGAGTCTGCCCACCGGTGCCGTGCATCTCTTCCAAGCTGGTACGCCCGATATTGTCCGAGAATTTGTCTCCACGGCCAATTACTGGAGTGCACGACTGTCAAAGGAGCCCCTGGTGGGAGGTATCAGCAATATTGAATATGGATGGAGCGATAATGTCATCAACACCGCCTTGGTGAACCCCGAAGGTCGTTCCCCGCCGCCTGGGTCTGGGCCTCGACCAAGCATCCAGAGCTCGATCCGGAGCTCCATTGATCAGCAGAGCGTGCGGCCCAGACTCCCTGCCGACAGGGTCCACATTAGTGACTGGAGCCCGCCGCAACAAAGCATGGTCGCCTCCAACCTTACGGAGGAGGACCAACTGAAGGCCCTTCAGACGTACGTGAAGAACATCGAAGACGAGCTCCAGAGACACAATGAGCTTCGATCTGCCATGAATCTCGCTTTCTCCCCACGCCATCCCAACTCCACCAAAGCGATGACCAACTGGGAGAAGAAATCCTCGTATCTGTTGCGGGAGATTGTCAAGTTCCGCACCTATATGGATTCCCTTCGCAATGCTGTGACGTCCAAGGAAAAGTTCTATGCCACCTCCAACAATTACTACAATGGCGCTGGTGTTGACAGCGACGCTGTGAGCATCAAGCGGCCCGTGACCGGCGCAGGCCCAGCGTGATTTACATCTTTCTTTTTTTTCTTTCCCCCTGGATACATGCTCCTGGCTGTATATACCCTCCAGATGGGGTGCCACATCCGGGATGCGCTATTTATTTCCTTTCAAAAACGATCTGATGCCTTGTGATGTTTTTCGTGCTTCTATTCTCCTTTTCTAATCTTTTTTTCCCTCCTGTACATGTCTCTTCTTTTGTTGCGCGACTCGTGCTGAACCGGTTTTTGCACCATACTCTCTGCCCATTCTTAGGCCATTGCGTTCGGGAACCTTTTTTTTTTTTTTGTTTTGATACTGCTTTGGACAGACACGCAGATGTTACGGATACCATGATTGTCTTAATGTTATTGTTGTGATGAATTCCGAAATTAGCCATATTGTAGCAGAGCGTGGATATGGTATAGTAGGATAGGTGACTGTAGTGGAATTAGTACATGTCACAGAATAGTGCGTGGCGATGATCTCTGTAGTATGGTGCCTGGCCGTGGGGATAGGTGTACTGTCCACGGTTCACTCTGTTTGTCGATAGCCAACACCAAGGTAAAAGTGGCAGGAGCAGTGTCTTTACTCTCTTTACTCTACTAACTCACTTCGTAGTTTTCGTACTTCCTCTCCCCACTCCTGCAATTTCTCCATGCAGTCAGGACCAACGCTAAGACGGCCCAAGTGGAGACCCAAACACACCCGGACGCCGTCACCATGTCGACCGGCGCCGTTACTCCGATCGACACTCCGTGCCGCATCCCCTCGAATCAGTCTTCCTTCCACACGCCCTTGTCGCCCGTCGATGCCTCTGGTGATTCCACCGAATTCTTCATGGCAGAGGACGCGCACGGGGATCAGCCCCCGAATGCGATGGACGACTCGACAGTAACACAGAACCAAGGAGCCGACGACGCGCAAGACACCACAACAACAACCACCACCACATCCACCGCCGAGACAAACGCAGACCATGCCGCTACAACCACGACCACAGAGCAGCAGCAGCAAGGCATGACGGATGAGCCTAGCCTCCTGCCCCCGTTGACCGAGCGTGACGACAGCAGCCTCCTGCCGCTCAGCGAAAATGGCGACCACGAACGCGGCACCAACCAAACCCTCATCGAGGAGACGGAAATGCGTCGCAAGCTCATGGATATAGAATCCAGTTTTTTGCCAGAGCCCTCGACCATCGATGTCGCTGCGACCGGCCCTGTTGTTGGCGCGGACGATACCTATCTCGTCGGGGTATCTGGCGACCACGCGGCGGACATTTCTTTTGAGGGACTTTCGCACAATTACCAAGACTCTGCGTCGACCCAGAACCAGAACAGGGATATACCAACCGTCCACGCGGAGCAAGCGGTGCAACAAGGAGACAACAACTCGCTGCTCCACCCCTTGACCTCGTCACCGGCCGCTGCTGCTGCGAATCGCCGGAATCAGCTCACTTTGTCCGAGACGAACCCCGACTCCAGCCAATTTTCCCAAGACGACCGACACTATAGATCCGAACTGTCCCAATCAGAGAACGAGTCACAGCTTACACCATCCAAGCTTCAAAGGTCTTCTCGCAGCGTGTCTCCGGGTCCGTCAAGGTTATTCAGTGATCAAAGCAATTACTCTGGAGACGCAGCCTTGCGTGGTAGCGGACGGAGAGGAACTCGACCTAAATACCTGAACAGCCGTCAGGGGCCTCATCGTCTCTCGCATTCCTCTGTCACAAGCACCAACACGGAAACGACAAACAGTGATGCTACATTAGGAGGAGACTACGCCCTCCAGTCAGGGGGTGCTGCCTCTGACCAGTTTGGGAGCTTCCATGCTGGAACACGCACCAACATGACAAGAACAACCAGTCTTGGTAGTATGGCATCTGGGATCTCTGGATACAGCGAAGAGAATTCTCTGGAGAAACGGAATGTGAACGGTCCCTTTGATGGTGGACTGCAAACCTTGAATGAAGAGGAAGGCTCACCACGGTCAACACGGCACACAGCGAGGTTTGACGAGACCTCGGCACCGGAGACGCCAAGAGCGCGACCGCGAGACAGTACCTTTCCGACTGATACGGCTATTGCAGAGCGTGTCAAGGGCATTCAAGTTCCAAGCACCTTTGTTCAACGGTTCCGAGAAGACTTCCAGGGCACGTCCCCTGAGAAACGGGTAGGGGCCTCGACTCCTGCGTTTGGGAGAAGCGGCCGCTCCATGACTCTCAAAGAACAAAGCAGCACAATTGACCGTCTCTCGAAGGAAAACTTCGACCTGAAAATGCGAATCCATTTCCTGAACGAGGCGCTGAACAAGCGGTCCGAGGAAGGCATCAAGGAAATGATCTCCGAGAATGTCGAGCTAAAATCAGACAAGCTCAAGCTCCAGAAGGACAATCAAGGCCTCAAGCGCAAGATTCGTGATTTAGAGAAACAACTGAAAGATCATCAATCGGACAAGGAATCAATGGTCAATCATGATCCGGAGGGCTCGGAAGGAGATCGTGACTCGGCCCAGGATGGAGAAGTTGTCTACCTGCGCGAGCGGGTTGAAACCTACGAGCTCGAAATTGAGCGACTGAGGTCCGAAAGTGTCGCAAGAGAAAGCGAAAAACGCCGCCTGGCCGAAATGGTCAAATCCTTGAGCGAGAACCGAGCTGGAGGGTCAGATGCAGGTGCTAGAGAGGAGAGGGTATGTAATTGTGAATATCATCATCTCCGGTCCGCGCTAACGATTTCATATCACAGGATATGTGGAAAGACATGCTTGATGCGGAGACTGCTGCGCGTGAGCAAGCCGAAGATGAAAACCGAAGACTACGGGATGAGACGATCCGTCTGCGGAGCGAGATGTACACTGCTACCGGCGGCGCAAAGCCTGGGCAGCGTGATCGAGGCGGTTCAACGGTTTCCCACACGTCAGCATCCGACAAGGATGGCAGTCGAGCTGTCACTTCCAGCAACACACTTATGGTGGAGATTGAACTTCTGAAGCAGGAGAATGCAGAGCTGAGAAAGGAAGTCAGCGCGCAGACTTCAATGCTGACGTCTCGCAACCGGGAGAAAGAACGCCTCTATCAAGAAATTGAGGAGCTGAAACTTGGCCAACGGCGCGATGGTAACCGATCAGTTGCGGGAGACAGCATTCTCGACCGCTCAGCATCACGCGCCAACATCAGGCCGTCGTCTTCCGAAGTGAGCGACGGAACACGTGCCAGTGATCTGGACCGCGACGAGCTGGAGGCACGTAATGGGCAATTGCGCGATCAGGTGTCTACCCTCAAACTTGAGAACCAGGCCATCGGGGCCCAGCTTGACGATTACGTCCGAGAACTGGAGGCGATTGATCAAGCTTACCAAGCCGACGTCGACCAAGCCGAAGAGGAGATGCAGAACTTGCAGCAAGAGAGAGACCAGGCTCTCCAGCTGGCTGACGAGCGTGAGGCTGCTTTCCAGGAACTGCAAGCTGAGGCTCAGGAAGAGCTGAACGCTCTCGGGGAGGAGCTTGATCAGAAGATTGTTGAGTGTCAACGCATGAATGAGGACTTGAACAACCAGGATGAGAGCCTCAAGGTCTTGCAGGCGGAGATGCGCTCGGCGAGCGAAGGCATTATCCGTCTCGAAGAAGATGCCCAAAACAATCTCGAGAGATACCAGACCGTGCAGCAAGAACTGGAGGAGACCAACGGCGAGATGGAGGCGCTGGAAAAGACCCTGTTCGAGGCCAACACCAAGGTACAGCGACTGACGGTGCAGATCGAGTCGAGCCAGAATGAGATTGCCTTTTTACGGGAAGAGCAAGATGGCGATAAGATCCGCATTGGTGATTTGGAGTCTGAGCTGAAGACCTATGCGATGAGTCTGCACAGTGAAAAGGAGAAGACCAGGGAGCTCGAGCAGCGACTGGCAGGCGAACGACACCAGCGCGAGGTGGTTGGAAGCAAGGAGAAGCAGGACGTCCAGCGGATTATGAACGAACTGAACCGCGAGGCCTCGGCAGCGAAGGAGGAAGCCCGAAGACTAAAGAAGAGCTTGTCAGCTCAAGAGATTGAGACTTCTACCTGGCGCGAACGACTCACGGACCTGGAGAACAACCTCCGCGAAACACTGGGTGACCTGAGTGGTAGCCGATCCAGCTTGATCTCCAACATCATGAAGTTGCAAAAGGAGCTCGAGTCAACTGCTCTGGAACTGGAGAGTGTCCGCTCCCAACTGGACGAGAAGGAGTTGATTCTTCGCAACCGCGATGCTCTCCTAGAGAGCCATGGCTTGGAGTCCCGTAAACTCTCGGAGCTGCTCGAACGTGAGCGGCAGGCCCGACGGGCGGACAAGCAGTCGTTTGAGCAGTCGCTTAAATCTCACCAGCAGGCGTCTCGGACTATCACACAGAACAACTCTCGCATTACGGAACTGGAAAATGCACGCAATCAAGATCGCAAGAGGTTCATGACGCTGGAGCAGCAGTTTAAAGATCAGCTCAGCGAACGCAATGTTTTATTCCTGAACATTTGGAAACGGCTGTCTGCGATGTGTGGGCCAGACTGGGCTCACTCTAACAGTTTGATTAATGGCAACCTACCGAGCCAAGAAGTTATTGGCAACATCTTGTTCTGGCCCGGATTCAGCCGCAACCTTTCGCTTGCGATCAAAACTGTCGAGAGCGTGATTTCTGGGTTGAAGACCCGGATCAAGACCGTCGACCACGATCTGAACAAACAATATCAAACCCTCGAGAATTCGTTCAACACCCGGGTCCGAAAACTCGAACGGCTTGAGGAAATTGTCAAGAATATGCGGTCTCAACAGCAAGGTCGTGGCCACTCCAGCTCATCGTCGGAGATGTCCAAACTGAAGGGCGAGAACCGGCTCTTGAAGGCAGAACTCAACTTGCTCCAGTCCAACTCGCGCAGCCATGGCTCTGCGTCAGCGGCCGCAGCGTCAGTCATGACTTCAGGCCCACGCTCCCCATCTCTTGGATCGGCGGCAAATACCGAACGAGCGGTATCTCGTCACAATTCTACGACAGGCGCTGAACAGAAGCCTCGCTCTGACAAAGGATTGACACGGAGTTCGACGGGCCTACCGCAGCCATCTCACTCCTCATCCAGCAGCACCCTGACCAACGACGCTGGAGCCATAATGCACCGCACACGCAGCGGGAATAGCGGCTGGGAAGGCGGCGACGATAAATGGATCCATCGACTGCACGAACTGGAGAAGCGGCTCAAGTCAGAGCGTGAAGGGCGTTTGCTCGACCGCAGCGGTGCGCGCAAACGGCTTGAGGAGCGCGATGCAGAAAACCAGAGACTACGCGACCAGATTCACCGTGAGCGAGTTCGCCGGGGCCCCTCGGGCACCATCACTGATGGCAGCACTACGGAAGGCCGTCGCGGGCTGGTCTCAGAAGAGGCAGTCAGCTCAAGTGAGGGCGAGGGCATCACAGTGGACATTGAGGTTTGATTTTTGGTGGGAAAGGGGGGATGTACAAACAACTTGGAATACCCGGGGCGCATGCGGCATTGGAAGTCGGATGTATGTGATTAACTTATGGGTCATGACAGACATGCAGGCGTTATTGATGTATCATTCACGCCACGAGATATATGTTACCATGCATCTACAAAATCCTCAATAGAATTTAGTACTGTACAACAGACAATGTCTACCGCAAGGACACCTTCAGCGAAAAGTCCACGATCCCCGTTCCCTGGTGAATCGAACTTGTGGACAAAATATCCACATCGGGACACGCATATGCCGCCGCATTGTCCTCGGTGAGTCCACCAGACACCTCAATCAAGAAATTGCGCTGCTTCGCCTTCCACTCCGTCTTCAACTGCGCCGCCGCAGCGCGCACCCCCTCTGGCGTAAAATTATCCAACATGATCACATCCGCCCCGGCCCCGATGGCCGCATTCGCCTCCTCGACACTCCGACACTCGACTTCGACCTTGGTCGCGAACCCGCCTGCCGCTTTAGCTGCTGCCACTGCGCGGGGAATGGCCTCTGCAATGGACTTGTCGTCCGTTGAACTGGGGGCCTTTCCGCCATCTGCGGCGGCGGTATTGTTCGCACAGGCCCAGACGTGGTTATCCTTTAGCATGGTCATGGACGACAGATCATGGCGGTGCGGGTCTGCGCCGCCGACGAGAATGCCGTATTTCTCGACAATGCGGAACCCGGGGGTTGTCTTGCGCGTCCCGGCCAGTGTGCCTGTCCATCCTTGGGCGCGGAGTGCGGAGACGAGGGCGGAGCTCTTGCTTGCGATGCCGGAGCAGCGGGCGAGGATGTTGAGAGCGACGCGCTCGCCCAGCAGGATCTTGCGGATGGGACCGCGGACGGTGGCGCAGTGGGTTATGGGTGTTATCTGCTGACCTTCTTTGACGTGCCATTCAATCCTGGAATCAGTGTTTGTGTCAGTCTCCATGGCTCAAAAGATGCTTCAGAAAAGAGACCGCGGAATCGAGGGGGGCCATACGAGCAACCGAGTTGAAAGAAGACTTCCTCGAAGAAGGGAACGCCCGCTACAATTCCCTATTTACCGTGTCAGCACTCTTTTCGGCTCAATGCCGAGATCAAAGGCATACCTTGCTCTTCCCCAGTAACCGCGCCTCGCCCTCGGACTCCCCCACCACGAACCCGCCATAGTCCAGACTCGGACAGTCTTCTTCCAGCCAGGCGCTGATGAGGCGCTTGTAGTTGGTTGGGAGGAGGTGACGGGGGTCGCCATATGCTGCAGCCATGTTGTCGTGTCAACTGTACAATAATTGATGATATATGGTTAACTATGTAACTAGTTTGGAGTATGCCGTTCAGTCATATCATATCACCCCGCGGGCGGAAAAAAGCGGGTTAGGGCTCCGGTTCTGGGCGAGGTCACGTGGATCTATACTGGAGGAAGTGGCCGAACTCGGGAACATGAGAGAAGGCTGAGCTTACTTCTGGAAATGATCTAAAATCGGATCACTTTGCAGCGGATCTCTTCATGACATTCCTCTGGAAAGCGGAGAACATCATGATACGGACAATTACAGACTGCGCACCGTTCCAACTACAGTGATCGGACTGCATTGCCGAGGGTTCTCGCGGAGCCGGTGGGTCGGACTAGCTGACTACACGTTCGACAGGAGACACGACGGAATATCTCGTGTGATTATCAATACTATCCCGTCGGCAAGGATCCCGATCTCCTGTCATACGGGCCGAGAGGGGATCCGCTCCTATACTCGGTCTCCCGAGGCTCACTGGGCCGAGGTTGAATAGTCCCACCTCCCCCCCAAAAGTATCAAAATGCCTCAATAATGGAGATCAAGGCTCCAATTTTCTTTTCATTCACTCTATTATGAACATGTCTAGGCCTTCCACGCCTTGTACACATTCTTGCAGCCAAAGATCTGCCCCTTCTTGAGAAGCACCATGTTGCGCCACTTGTCTTCATTGATAGCATTGACGTACCGACTTGGCTCCACGCAGAAACCGGCGCCCTCGCCGTGGGCCGGAGCACCATCAATCTCAGGGACATTGATATACTTGCCTGTGTAGAACTGGAAGGCGGGTTCCGTGCTGTGCACTTCAAGGTGCAGCTTGGTATCCGGGTGGTTGAACTGCGCGAGACGGCGCAGGGGCAGGCCACGCGTGTCGAGCGGGATCTTAGACGGATCGGTCTCCATGACAAAGACGTCATCGATGTGCGGCTCGTTCGTGCCCAGCGTGAAGGGGGAGGCCACGTCGCGCGGGAACTTGTCGATGGTGCCGACAGGGATTCCGGTGGAATCAAGAGGGAGGTAGTCGGCGGTTGCGAGCTGGGCGGTGGTGCCTGCCACCGTCGGGCCGCCGGTAATGTTGAAATAGCTGTGATGAGGAGTGAGCGAGCTTCTATCTCCTACGGGGGATGATTGACATACCTGTGGTTGGTGATGTTGACCACCGTCTCGTCGCACTCATCACCGACAAACTCCACCTCGTACTCGGCCGTCAGCACGCTCTTGGCCGCGCCTTCGTCCTCCTTGCTCGCCGTGTACCAGACCCGCACCTCAACGGTACCGGGGTAGCCCTCCTCGCCATCCTTGGAGAGGTACTTGAAGAGCAGAGCGTCGTGGCCATTGCGCTGGACGGTGTGCGGACCATCGAAGACACGCTTGCCCCAGCCCAGTGGGCCGCCGTGCAGCGCATTGGGCCCATTGTTGCGGGCCAGATGAACCTCCTTACCATTCAGATTGTGGATGACGCCGTCCTTGATACGGTTGGCGACCCGGCCAATCGTGGCGCCGTAGTGCGGGGTGTTGTACTTGACATAGTGGTCCTGCGTAGGGAAGCCCTGTACGATGTTGGTGCCGCCGATGCGGAACTCCTGGATGATGGCGCCCAGGGGAATGAAGGTGAATTCGGCTAGCTGGGTGGAGGAAGACATGGTGGATGGTGTGGGAGTGAGAGAAGTAAGACAGAAAGAGAAGAGTGTGATGTGGGGGATTGTTGCGGGATCAACCCCCGTCGCTTTAGCCTAAAGGGGGTTTTACCCGTTCCTCCCTGTTCATGTATACTTGTCCTCTGCCATTGAAAAAATTAACTATTATTGCCTAAACATCTGCCTTGAGCTTTCAAGTCTGTATACTACTTCGGCGTACTTGCCTCTTTTCAGCACAGACAGCGCTCAACGCTAACCGTATACAGTAATTCCTTTTTGGGTTAGCGTTGCGCGACAAAGTATAGCCTCACTATCACGACTCGTGTCTGCTCGGGGTTTAGGTCTCCCTGTTCGGACTTGCGAGATGCCCGGTCAAACTGTCCATCCGAAATCAGAATATAAATATGGCGGTTGTGCCGCTGCAAAGATACACTTCATCTTCATCGCAATCCTCAATCATCACCAGAATTCACACTAGTTCAACCCATTTTCAATCATTATATTCAACACTATGTCTGCTGCTTGGATCAATGAGCCCAAGGCTCACCCACTCGAGGTCAAGGCCGCCCCGACTTACACCCCGGGCCCCAATGAGATTCTCGTGCGCAACCACGTCGTGGCGATGAACCCCATCGACAACACGACCCAAATCCGTGGAATCTTCCCTCTCCAGTATCCAGCCATCATGGGTCAAGATGTTGCCGGCGAGGTTGTGGCCATTGGCCCCAACGTGACACGCTTCAAGGACGGTGACCGCGTGCTAGGTCACTCCGTGGTCTTCGCGACACAAGAGCAGCGAGACGGGGCTTTCCAGACCTACACCATCGTGCGCACCAACCTGGCCTGTCCCATCCCCGATGAGATCTCGTTTGAGTCGGCCTCAGTGCTTCCTTTGGGTCTGTCAACCGCCTCGTGTGCCCTATTCCAGGACGATGATCTCCACCTGCAACTTCCGACCTCTCCCTCACAGAAGCCCACAGGCAAGACGGTCCTGATCTGGGGCGCAGCATCCAGCGTGGGCTGCAACGCTGTACAGCTGGCTGTGGCAGCGGGATACGAAGTTGTGGCCACCGCTTCGCCACACAACTTCGATCTGGTGAAGAAACTCGGCGCCAGCCAGGTGCTAGACTACCACAATCCCGCGGTCGTCGAAGAGCTGCTCCATGCTCTCCAGGGCAGAGAACTTGCCGGTGCGTTTGATTGTATTGGTTTCTCCGCGGCACAGGCCACGGCCACGGTGGTTGCAGCGTCGCAAGGCGCCAAGCGCGTTGTCTCTACCAAGCCTGTGCCGGCTGATCTGAATCGGCTGGAGGGAGTCACTGTCAAGCAGTGCCGTGGCGATGCTCTGCGAGATAATCATATCGGGAAAGCAGTCTACGAGGATTTCTTGCCTCAGGCGCTCAAGGATCGGTCGTTTGTCCCGGCTCCGGGGCCGTTGGTTGCGGGTAAGGGGTTGGAGAGTGTACAGGGTGCACTGGACCTGCTCCAGAAGGGGGTTTCTGCTAAGAAGGTTGTGGTTGTGCTTTAGAACGCGTGTCTATTTGCTCCAATATGTTACCTTATTGGGTGTATCGTTAATCTATTGATAATGCACTCGCTTCATTTGTCTCAAGTCGGCTTGTCTCAGGCCAGTAGCCCGACTAGAACTAGCATACTACTACTAGCAAGGGAGCCCGGTTCCGGGTTTGAAGACTAAAACATAGTTAGCAGTGTAGCCACAAAAGACTAAGACCAGAAAATACCCACGTTGGCCAGGAGAGATGCCAGCCCTATCCCCATATTCTGTTTCATCCACACCAGACATTTCTTCATGTGGCTTCGAATCTGAGGATTGATGATCACGAGATTGGAAACAACGTGCATGGAATGCATGAGCAACAAGCCACCGACCGATCGACCTGGGTTGGCAATCGATGAATTGGAATCCGAATCACGCAAAAAGGCATGCACGTCTTCCGCCAGATGGTACGGAATAGACGAAAGCATGTCCTCCAAAACATGCAGCACCACATCTAGTTCCGCATCATGATCCGTGCCATCATCGATAGTATCCGATAGTTGCAGAATGAGGTCGACAAGCAATAATCGAGCGGCGCGATAGGCATTCCATACCCCAGCAACGTAGAAGTCAAAGTATGTATCCACTTTGCCGGGCCAGGAACCCACTCCATAATCGAAGTACACCCCTCGTCCAGTCATGGAGCCAACCGTGCTCGGTTTGAAATCATTAGGTTGAGCTTCTTCCCATTTGGAGAACATATCGTTCAACCGCATTGCCTCGTCCCGGAGTACGAGTATCTCGGCAGTTGTATTAATTGTGCTATTGTTCCGTTCCCAAATGGATCCGAGTATAGATAGCAAGGGATCTAATGCCTGATCTGAAGAGCTTGCAATTGGAGGTGTAAGCAGACCAGTATTCTCCGCGGCAGTCAGCAAGGTCTTTACGGTATTGTGTATCGATAGAGCACACATACATGTACTGCTCCGCCCAAAGCCCCGAGCGACTGACCACCCTGGACAGCTTGCAGGAGCTCCAATGGGGAATTCCTCACCCCGAGCATAGCAGCAACACCCCTCGCGTGGACATTGTGGTTACTAGGCCGCAAGTCATCGGCAGCAATGATCTACGCCGGGGAGAGTCAGCTCCACGTCTGACCGATGAAGGCAAAAGTTGCGCACCTCATAAAGACCCAGAAGCAAGGCGACCAGCGCTTTGTCCTCCTTATTAGCCAAGGTAGCAGGGGGATGCTGGATCTCAACAGCCAGGGAGGCCACCAAATCCTGATACAGTTTCTCAGCACGGAGGCTCAGATGCGGGCGGTTGAGTGAGATGCCATGTTTCGCTAAGGCGACCAGTCCACAAGCCTTGGCCAGATCAGACTTCCAGCCTAGACGACGCAGACGAGCCTCGAGGCGCCCCAAAAACCCACGGGACAGGGCCTGACTGGTTGAGTGGACGCAAAAGTCATACACAAATGCCTGCAGGGCGAACTCATCCACAGCTTTGTCGGGCACTTCTATTGGCGAATTGTCGCTGGCTAGGATGTTTGTCCCTGGGAGACGTTCTCGCACAGGGAGTGAGCACTTGCGTCCAATTGACTTGGTGGTGCTGCCAGGCGTATTATCGGGGCGTCCGTATTGCTGGATGACCACTTTCTCGTCATTCTCATAGCCACCACATGTGCGCTTGGCAGTGACACATCTCATACACGACTTGTCAGGGAAACTACTGGTTAGCAAAGGACTCTCTGGCTGACAGGGCCCTGAAAGGCATACAGGCCGGGTTTCATCACACTACGCACGGGTTAACTACGATCCGCAGCAGTTATTATTCTTCATTAATTATGGAGCGTAAAAAAACAACGAACCTTCTTCCGCCGCCGCTTGCATGTGGCACACCCTCGTGAAGGGCCGAAGTAGACCATTCTCGGAAAACAATCAGACAGTAGACTGCAGCTAGACGGAGTTGTCGGGTTTAGGAGCAACCAGCATCCGGGCGGAGAGTTTCGGGTTCCGGCGCCGAGTGACCCAAACGCAGGATCAGGGGGGATCCGAGGGGTTTTTGTGTTTTGTCCTTGTTAGCTCGCTAGTGCCTTGTACGGTACACAACTGGCCCCCTACCCCTGGGCGCTAGTTAGACCGGGGAAGGAAGGGGCAATCAGTCACCGAATCTCAGCCCGTGTTTGTGTTTGGTTTTTGTGGTGAGCTCACGAGAGGGCGGGGATACGGATGTAACGAGCATCACCTGAGCGGAACATTAGTCCTAAATCGGAAATTCGGCACATCGGCGTCTCGCGCTTCAAGAGGCCGAGACTTTTGACAGAAGGGGCAAATATTACAACCGTACAATACGGCCCATTCTCGCGAGGGGTGGATGCCGAAGTGGAGTTGGTTGGATCCCTTCCGCTGACTCAGGGCTGGACAGGGCTGAGCTGGCGCAGCACCGCGACGGGCCAGCGAGTATGTACTGTGTTAAGGTTCTGGCGAATGCATAGAACGATGTCGTTTGTAATCAATCCTAGACTCTGTCGAATCTTCCAGAGGCCCATTTGTCACATTTGGTCAATCTATATCGCTTAGTCATCTCGGCGGACCCGGTGGAGTCACAACGGGCAAGTTCGAGATCAGATCGGCACTTGGCTCCGGACTACTAGATGCGGCCGAACTGAAGAACAGGTTCTAGGAGATAACGCAGGCTGGATCGACTCATGGCGGACCCTGCTTGCACTGGATTCGGAGACAAAATCTGGACCAGGATGATGAGATCATCGTTTGGGATCGGTTGATTTCATCGGGATGGTGTAACGGTGACATAACAAAGACCAACCACACGCCATCAAGAAAGAGAAGGGAATCTCTTTTTTGCACAGATTTGAAAAAGAAAGAGTCAAGAATCAAACAAGAAAGAAAACTCCAGACACCGCAGAACCAAACCCCAAAAAAGACCACCCCGCCCAGTAGTTCCTCTGTACAATGATTGATATTAGGACACCCAATTGCACCAGGCAGTGGGGGATAATAACCCCAAAAATGAAAGAAACCAAACCCAAAACCAACACCCAAATAAGAAACATGTAAAGTATACATGCATCACGTCATACGGCGTTATAAAAAATGTTAGGAAAAAAAAAAGGCGAGAGGAAATCAGATGGAAGTGATCTCCGTCGGATTTGGATTGAGGAACTGGTTGAAGTCTTCGTAGTCGTTCTTGGAGTCGACAAAGGATCCCGACGACATGCAGTTCATGGGCACCTGGCGGTTGAACATGGGCGAGGCCATTTGGTTGTCATCGAACGACAAGTTGGCATAGTCAGCCGAGTTCATGAGGTCCATCTCATCAAAAGGATTAAAGCTGGGGTTATTGGGCCACTGCTGTTGCTGCTGAGGACCACCCTGCAGAGCGAGCGGGTTGACCACGCCCTGCATGGGCAGCTGCTGCGCATAGCTGCCGGACATCTGAGGCTCGCCCTTGATCTGGGGCGCGCGCGCCGTCGGGCTATAGGCCGGCGGGGTGGGGGGCATCTGGCGCTGACTGAAGGCGTCGGACGAAAAGCGAGACCGAGCCGTGGGGGACTGCGGACTGTCGGCGCTGCCGTCGGACGATTCCTGACGCTGCATATGGCCGGCGTTGGAGCGCCATAGGTCCTGCTGCATGGTCTCGGGATTTTCTTCAAAGTGCTCGCCCTTACTGTGATCGAGGGCGCCCAGGTGGGTGAGCAGGTCGTGTGTGAGCGGGTGGCCGTTGGGCTCGGACTTCAATCGGTCGCCGGCCCAGCCTTCGCCGTCGGTAGATCGTCGGTAGAGCTCCTGGAGGCCGTGGACCAGCCAGGCTTGTTGCTGTTCGAGCATCTCAACATATCTAGGGCGGAAGAACTGTCAGTTATACTTTTCAAGAAACACTATAGCCTGGTCGAAAGCTTACCCTTTAGGGTACACTTTATCGTGGGCCTTTTTGCGTTCCCCGAAGACGCAGATGGCATTATCTGCTCGACAGCGCGAGCATGGGCTCGCTCCATCACACTGAGTAGTTAGTACAAGCCCATCCACACTACTCAAGGCCGTCCAGAACATACCTTGGATTTCTTCAGTCGACAGCGATCGCAGGCTTTGCACACCCGCTTACGAACGTTGCCATCCGACTGTGAGTGGTCGGACGTGGGTGTCGATTGGCGCGCAGCCATGATGGGCAAGTATGTTTTGGCGAGGGGCACAGAGATGAGCCGGGGGGAAGTAGGCAATTAGGGCTGGGAAGGCAAAAAGGACGAGGAGCCCGGGTTTTGGAGTATGGGCGTCAGTAATAGTACTTCCCGTTCCGGATGGAGTGGGCGACGTCAATCGGGGTCGATGATCTAATGAAGATGTCGGGAAGGAGTCTCCAGGCCCGATGTAATGTCAGGATTGAGTTTAATCCTTAAACGTTTGCAGAGGAACCAGGGAATATATATCAAGGAAAGAGAGGAAGGGGGGGGGGGGGATTCGAGTATTAGTTATACGAACCGAACTAGTTAACTATAGATCTCACTTATGCTCTCAAATCAATCATAAACTGGTGGCTCCACCAGGCTGATCACAGGTCCGGTTTTATTTTTTCGTTTTCTTACTCGATCTGGAAACTCGGCATTTACACTCTCGCAGACTTTTTTTTTCTTGCTGACGGAAGACGGAGCTTGGATCGGACCTCGGAGGATTCTTGTTATGTCCAGATCAGCATTATTTGTAAGGATTACCGATGGACCTATTTTTCGTAATTCACAGTATGTAACCAATTATCTAGGAGCGCGTTTCCAGCCAACCAGCAAGCAACGATCAGAGTCACTTGCCTCGTACTGCTGTATGGTAGTAAATGCTTTAGGGATGAATGATTAATGATTCCATCCATGCACACGGTGGTTTGCGAATTTATCCCGAGTCTTGGCCGTGCATAAAAAAAAAAAAAAAAAAAAAAAAGCGCACCACTCCCGCGACTCGGCAGGGGCAAGCCGAGTGAACTATTCGCACAGTAATGCTAGAAAGAGACCGCATTATTATGATGGGGGGAGTCATCCGGTAATGCGAATACCGCATGGGATTCGGATGTATTTCTCTCCTGAAAGCTTCTTTTCCCCGTCGAGAATCTCAACGGTCATTCCACTTAACCGCAGCCCTGACAGGCATGATGAATTAGCTAACTATTAGTCACGCGCGAGTACTGACATTCGTGATTCATTGACACCGGGACCCGGCCAATGAAGACGCCGGTCGCCCAGCCCCCGGCGATGTGATTGAGTAATCGAACCAGCGACGCTTGAGGTCCATGACGTTATCATCTCTGCCCGATCACGATCATGTTATTAGATACCCTAGACTGGGAACAAACAAGACAAGAGAGTGAAGCTGAAAGTATCTGCTGTGATGGTTCCCGACTTTCATCTTCTTGGTCGCGTCATAGTCTTCGGTCTCACGACTCATCCCCCCGGGCGGCGGTGATTCATGGCCGGATGATCTCATTGCCTGTCGATAAACAACACTGTTGCGGCTTGCAAGGAGCTGTCATACATGGTTTTTACACTGTGCCCTTGCTGCCCTGCGAGCCGTGGGAGTTCATGTTTATTATCACGGAGGCCGATTCCGAGCCTAGCCAGACCTGAGTACCAAGGGAATCACGCAGTTCCATTCCATGTAAAATGCATCCACACACCTGTAGATCCGAGAGAGAGAAAGAGAGACAGAGGGGGTATACAAATGAATGAACCAAAAAAAAAAAACCAAGTCCTCATCAAGTCCTCATCTTTTTTTTCTAACCAAAGCAACAGAGCCGGTGCGAGAAGGAACCTCGTGCCTCTAGTTTTTTATCCCCCGTTGAAACCTCGCCCTTGTATTTTTCCAGGTCCTGTTCCGAGCGATTGAAGACTAGCACTGTGTTCCGCGCGCGCTTGCCAAACCCCCAAAAGCGATGGCGGGTTTGTGCCTCGTGAGATCCCTTCACGCTTGCGTCCGCCGTGGTCGGGGGTAGAGCGGTGGTGTGGGCAGATGGCCCAGCGCGCGAAGCCAGCGGCCGGGTGGGTGCAGCGGTGGCTTGTTGATAATGTAGCCGGCGCGCTTCGACGACTCGGCGGACCAACACTAACACAGATTAGTTCCCCCGTTCTACGTATCATCCATGTTTCACTCACAAGCAAACGTCTCCTCGATATTGACCATTTCCCGCGCACTCGTCTCCATAAACCCACAGCCGTGCCTGCGTGCGTACTCCAGCCCGTCGCGGGAGGTGATGACGCGCCCGTCCTTCAGGTCGCACTTGTTGCCAGCCACAATCTTGACGGGCGGCGGCAGACCGATATCAATTGCATTGTGGCCCTGGGGTTCCTTGCGCCGGCGCTGGGCGTTTTCAGCGCGCTTCTCGGCCTCGAGGTTAATCATGTCCATGAAATAATTGAGCGAGTCCAGGCTCGAGGGATTCGTGATATCGTAGGCAAGCAGAAAGGCGTCGGATTGCAGCGTCGCGGCCGTCCACAGCCCGCGATACTCCTCCTGGCCGGCGGTGTCGGTGATGGACAGGAAGTACGGGAGGCCATCAACCGTGCGGGTGACCGAGTATGAGTCCTCTTTTGGGTGATGCGTGTCAGGTCAGATCGGTCGCGACCGGGGAGCAAATAGGGGGCATGTCGTACCGATGGTTGGGTCATACCTGGGGCAAAGGCGCGAGTCAGTCTGAGAAATAGGGATGAGGGTGGTGGTAAACGTACTCGTGTATCCATTGACTGCGGACCAGCCGCAGGGTGATGGACGATTTGCCTGTTCCTCGATCAGTGTCCCGATCTCGATCGCGATCGCAGCGCCCAGGGGAATGGCACCGAATCAGAGCGTGAACCGCGTCCCAGCAGTTCAATTAAGCAGTGTGGGAGAACGTACCGCATCCGCCATCCCCGCAGATGGTGATTGAGATCTTGTCTGCCATCGCAGCCTGCCGGACGATGCGTGGCACCAGCACGCACAGCCGTGGGGGAGAGAAAGAGGGAGTGTCGAGAGGGAAAGAGAGCGCGGGCGAGTATGTATTTGTATGTAGAAAAGAACATCTTCTCTCCTTTCTGGTCCCTCTTACCCTCTCTCCCCCTTACCGTCTACATGTCCCTTTGACTATACGTCCGGTGTTCTCTGTTCCCTTTGATTCTAAATCCAAATACGTTCTGCTGTCTGTGCTCCCCCCTCTCGGGCGCTTTGTGATACATCAACCTATCCACCAGCATCACCGTTCGTCTTGCCCATCACGATACCCTCAGGACGAGCCAGAGGACGGTGGGGATCAGTCAACTGTGCGGTTCTTAGTTCAACCAGCACCAAACAAGAAGAATCCGGCGCTCAAGGGGAGGCCAACCGCCCTGTCAAGCCGGGGAGTGCGCCCTCATTGGCCCCCCGTATCTTCTCGCGGCCCACAATGACATGCGGTTGTACTTTTGCCCACGGCGAAAAGGAGGAGAATGCGAATTAAATGGGGCGTTGGATCTTCTCTACCTCCCCATCCTCCCTCTCTCTTCCCCTTCGACACTCTCTTACTCGAGTGATCGGGCTCTTGAAACCGGGAAGCACCGTTTTGCGCAGAACGGGGCGATTCCCGACACTCTGGAAACTCGTCTGAGCTTCTGCATTCTGGACCCCACGTAGGCCGTGCTTTTGCACCATGTCCTCCGGCAACAGTTTTGACTATCCCAACCGCGATGAGGAGTCTCTGCCGCCACAGGACCAGTCCTACCTGGGCTTCCACGACAACTATGGATTTGGCGGCGTCATGCCTGAGCAGGGCCTGCCGCCCGCCGACCTGGAAGGCCGCCTGTCGAATGTCATGCTGACCTACGACTCCATGCCCAGCACCGGCGTGTCGATGCCCATGAGCATGAGTGCTGGCCATTCCTTCGCCTACGACTCCTACCCAAACACCACCATGGGCATGCCGCCCCAGCTGGACCAGGCCCAACTTCTTCCCGCCTTCACACCCTTTTCTCAGGAAATCCAACCGCAGGTCGGTCACTATACGGTGCAATCTGGCGCGGCCGGTCCGCCCCAGCGACGCAACGAGCCCTATAATGATGGCAACAATTCCTCCGGGAGTAACCTGGAGGACTCGGACTTCTCTCGATCCAGTGATCGGTCCCAGGCCCAGTCGCACACTTCCCACCGTGCCCAGCAGGCCCGCCAGCCACGCACGATCCAGCCATATTCGTCAGCCCCATATCGCCCATTACAGCCGGTGGCCATCCAGCCCAAGAAGCCACCTGCCATCAAAGGTGAGGAGTGTATCAACCCCTATTTGCAGTGGGATGACTGACAAAGACCGTAAAGCCGAGGACCCCTCACCGGGCCTGGAAAAGCCTGCTTCCAAGAAGACAGAGCACACCGGCATCTATTCCAGCAGCGGCTTTGATGTCCTGGGGGCTTTGGGCCGAGTGGCCATGCGTCCCAACCCCAAAATCAACATTGGTGCCGTCGATCTTTCGTGCGCCTTTGTGATGTGCGACATTCTGCGCGAGGATCAGCCGATTGTGTATGTGTCTGAAGCATTTGAGCGGCTAACCGGCTACACCAAGGAGGAGATCGTGGACCGAAACTGTCGCTTTTTGCAAGCGCCCGACGGCAAAATCACTCCCGGCTCGAAACGCTCTTTTACCGATGGCCAGACGGTTTTTCGATTGCGGTCGACTATTGACGAACGCAGCGAGATTCAAGCTAGCATTATCAATTACCGCAAGGGTGGACAGCCGTTCATGAACCTCATCACTATGATTCCGATCCAGTGGGATTCGGACGAGTACCGCTTCTATGTTGGATTCCAAGTCGATCTGGTTGAAAAGCCCGACGCTGTGACACGGAGGAATCCCGGTACGTTCGTGTCGATCCGGTGAAGCTTCTCACAACTGATATTCTATTAGATGGCACCTATAGCATCAACTACCAACGCGACCAACTGCCCCAATATGTGGTTCCTCCGCCGGATGTGTACCGAACTCAGCCGGACCTCGTCGCCAGGTTCGGTCACGATGAGGTGACGGCAATCCTCAACGCGGTGAGCGTCGCTGGACCTGAGGTCTCCCGGCAGTACCTGGATTGGATCCTTGTCGAGAATACAGACGACGTGATTCATGTACTGTCTTTCAACGGCGAGTTCCTCTATCTGTCACCCTCCTGCAAGCGGATTCTGGAGTATGACCCTGTCGAACTGATTGGCAAGACGCTGTCGACTATCTGCCACCCCAGCGATATTGGACCCGTGAGCCGCGACATGCGGGCTAGCACGACGACCGCGCCTATCAGCGTCGTGTACCGCGTTCGACAGAAGTACCGTGGATACATGTGGCTTGAGAGCCATGGGGCATGGCACATCGACCCGAACCAGGGACGGAAGTACCTAGTGATGACCGCGCGGCCGCGACCCGTCTACTCGCTTGATCAACTTACCCACCTGGGATCTTCCGCTGCTCTGGCCGAAAACGACATTTGGGCCAAGGTCTCCGTGTCCGGCTTCATTCTGTTTGTCACATCCAAGGTCAAACCGGTACTTGGCCGCTCGCCGGATGACCTGATCGGGAAGGGACTGCAAGAGCTCATGGAGTCCGAAGACGGGCCTGACGCGATCAAAAATGCCCTGGAGGCAGCAGCGCGAGGGCAAGGTCCCAATCGAGACTTGGGCAATAATGAATCTCCGCCGTCCTTCCGCCACCAAATGCGCCACAAAAAGGGGCACAACCTATCTGCGCACACGACCTTATATGCCGGCGACACTGCACAAGGCACGAAACCTACGTTCCTCGTCGCACAAATCCGATTCGCTCGCTCTCTACCATCGGCCTCCGAAGACGAAGACCTAGCCACCCTCCCCGGCACAGGCAAAAACTCAACTCTTGTCACGGAGAACCTGAGCCCACCTCGCCAATACGGTGCACTCGGCCAACGCATGCCCGATCTTTCGACCTTGATCGGCCTCAATGGCCTACCGACAGGTAACCGCAGCGTGTCACCATCTGACGAACCAGCCATGTTCTTCGCAGAGCTCAACCCGAGGCGCGGATCGAGCTGGCAGATCGAGCTGCGCGAGCTGGAGAAGCAGAATCGCGGGCTGACGGATGAATTGCAACGTCTGCTGAATCGGCGCAAGAAGCGCAAGCGCAAGCAAACCGCGGTCAGTGTTGAAAAGGCGTGCGCGATCTGCCGGACGAAGAATACGCCTGAGTGGCGGAGAGGTCCAAGTGGGAATCGGGATTTGTGCAACAGTTGTGGATTGAGATGGGCGAAGCAGAACCGTGGCCAGCAGCAGCCGCAGCCGCAGCAACAACAAGGACAGGCTCCTGCTGCTGGTAGTAGTAGTAGTGAGGGAAGATAATAATGGCGGAGCCACTTGAATTTTGTACCTAACTTGATGCGTTTCTTTTGGTCTTGCGCGCGGCCTCAGCTGATTGGATTTAGGTATACCCGTTGTTGGTTGAGTGAAAGTCCTTTCTTTGTTCTCTATTCCCGAATTTTGGTTTTGTCTATGGTTGGTACTATTTTTGGGAGTCAATATGGATAGTCTACTGTCGGTCTATACCTCGAGATCTTGTAGCACACTCCTACTCTACCAAGGGGCCGCTTTACCTGCACATCCCTACCCTTATCTACACGCCACCTAGTTTAGTTGCACACCCATCCCATACAAATCAGGTCTAGCGCACAATATAGTGTATTTTTCCATATGTACTTCGGGTTGTATTCAGTTGTCAATTTAGGTCTAAGTTCTGCCCCTCGAGCTGCCTCTGTTCCCTTTGAATCTAGTACAAGTTCGCCGGCGTGATTTGGCACCGCCACCCCCTGAATCTTCCCTCAACCTCCTACGTACGTTTTCCTACGAGGCTCTTCTGTTGAACGAAACTTGTCTCGCTCTTCAAAAGGTAGGTTTGATAGAGCAAATGAGGTGTAGAAGTTGGTGGTTTTATGATATAGTCGTATGACTGGTATCACCACAGTATAGGACGACTAAAGGTACTTATGGAAAAATACACTATATCCTACGCTAGGACTAATTTGTACGGGATGGGTGGGCAACTAAACTAGGCAGTGTGCAGGTAAAGCGGCCCTATAGACATTTCAATGGAATAGACTAGGAGTATGCTAGAGGATCCCTGGGTTACAGCCCTCGACTGCACAGCACACGGGTTGTGAAGAATATAATGAGCAGCAGTGTTGCTATCACCAATAATTCATACAGGTCTAACCATGCCTCCATCTAATCTATGCTCGGTATATAATATACAAGTTGCAACACAGACAGCCATGTCTACTTCTTCCCACTCCTCAAATCCAACCATCGTTCCAGCCATTCCCTTTCAACCGTCTCTCTCTGTCCCTCCTTTCTATACCCGCTCGCCACATCCCCACTCCCGCGCTCCTCAACCGCAGCACGCACTTCCTCAGCCACAAGGGCCTTGACACCCCCGCCGTCGCGAATCATCGCATCATCAATCGCCAGATAAGAGACATGTTTCTCCAACCGCGGCCGATAAACAAATCTCAGCAGAACACCCGGAGCAAAGCGAGCATGGCTCTTGACCAGTCCGAACACGGCGCATGCGCGCATTACACTCTCCGCATCCGCAGTTCGCGCAAAAGCGGGATTTGTGAATTGGGTAGCAAGCAGGCTCAGTTCCTCTTTCCCACCCACTGACATTGGCGACAGAGACCCAGCAGTGGCAGCGGTATGCCCCGCCAAAGCGTTTCTCTTCCTCGTCGCCGCAACGGCGCGCTCCTTGGAGACCTGCGAGGGAACACGACATGTAAACGGGGTGACGGCACTCCCAAATAAGGGGATAACAAGCGGCGTGAACTCGCCGCACACAACAAGGATCAGGCTGAAGGGGATCATGCGGCGGACATCGCGGGCTGAGCGGCGGACGAGTTGAAACTGCGCGCGGCCGAGTAATGATGCTGCATTTTTGTCTCTGGAAAGCCGGGGAGGGGAGATGGGGATGTAGGCTGGGAGACCCAGTGTCTTTCGGAGGGGCAGCGAGGCGCGGTAGTTGTGGTAGACGTTCTTCAGGCCCGTTTTGTAGAAGGTGAGGTACGCGCGGCCGATGGCGATGTAGCGAGTTATCTTTTCGTAGGTGGACGCTGTCTCTGTAACGGCTGCGGGGAGCGAGAGAGGCGAGGGGCGTGTGCTGGATGGTGGGTTGATTTCGTGTTTCTTCGGGGTTGAGACTGCGACGGGGGTCGGAGGTGATGATCGAGGAGAAGACGGCGGGGAGTTGTGGCGGGCGTAAGTCGAAAATAGGAGAATCGTTGGTTGAGATTGGGGACTATGGCATTGAAGCCGAGCGTACAGGGCACGCTGGGCCCGGAGGGAGGACATGGTTAATGGTTGTTATTCAAAGAGAGAGATGTTTCGGAGTTTGCGATAGTGAGAAAACAGCGATAAGATTGACACCTGAGGCATTCACACATCTATACAACTCAACTACATCAACTACATTTCCTACACCATCTTCAAGTTTACAGCTCCACCTGCACAGCGACCATACTCTCCGACATAAATCCCGTCACAAACAACCATGCTCTCTTCTTGCCATCCTCCTTCGGCTCAATGGGCACCAACACCGCCGCACTCGCCGTACGAAGTCTCGAGCCATCATCTTCAAACAGCATCTTCTTCTCCCATTTTCCATCACCCGCGCGACGGGCATACCACGCTTGACAGGGATCCTTCGCCTCGGGATCCTTGGAATTCTCCGCCAGATTGACAGGTTGCGAAATGCCCGCGACAAGATACCCGCTCGCATCGTCCGAGTCCGTGCGGTAGGGGTCCGCGTAGTAGCTCGGGTTATCGGTGACAGTGTCAAAGGAGATGGTGCTGTGGATGGACAGGGTACTATTGTTGTCGTACTTATTGGCGATATACAGCTCGCCACCGACGGCACTCGAAATAACCACTTCTTGCTCGGACTGGCCGTGTCCGAGCCCGTTGTTGTTCCACAGACCCGTGTGGGCGACCGAGGCCTGGACACCCGCCAGAGCATCTGTGGACTTGAGTTCGTCGATCTGGACGTGGATGATATTCGACCACTTGGCGGAAGGCCATAGATCCTCGATGAGTCGCAGGGTTCCCTCGCGGTAGAAGTGGTCGTTGGTCACGTAGAGCGAGTACGGGCTGTCGGCGACGACATCGTTCGGGGTGCGGATGAGCGGGTGTCGGATTGAACGCACATGCTGCGCCTTGTTCGATTGTAGAACATGGCGAAAGATTTCGATCTGAGAACGGGCTTTGGGGATATTCTGAGCCTCGGCTGCTTCGGCTTCCTGTTCGTAATACTCCGGGTTGGGAAGGTGGTTGACTGCGACGATGTACACGGCGTCCGCCTGCTTGGGGTCTTCGATCACATCAATACCGTGCGACACGAAGGGACCCTTGAAGCCGTCAAAGGCCAGACGCTTTGACTTCATTGTCTGTAATTTGTCTTAGGATCTGCTTTCACACTGGGTGCTTTGCACACCTTACCTTCGGATCAATAACATGAATAGATCCCGGTGTCGTCGGCAGCTTCGAAAAATGGTCCAGCGGCGGGAACCAGCCAATCCGTGTCATCTTCGAGTCCTCGCACGCAGCAAAGAGGAGGTTGGCCGGACGGTAGTGGTGTACATCCTCGCAGTGAATAGTATCCTCGATGTGGATTGGGCCATGTCCTTCTGGGAAGAACATCTGCTGGGGAGTCCGGAAGATGCCTCCAACCCTGATAACATGGGCGACGGGCGCGTACAATACGGCCGCTAGGACTGCGAACAGTCCTAGGCTAAACGTGCGGAACATCCCCATGGCGGACAGACAGATACGACGAGTGATTACAATGTCCCAAGACGTTCGGGAGAGATATTGAGAGTCAAGTGAGGTGGCTGCACAGGACCAAGAGCACTTTCTCAACGAAGAAGGGGGTAGAAGAGGAGCGAAAAAGTCATGACGGCACGTACATTTTCTTCGGCTTGACGCAGCAACGATCGCCGCGGTGGAGGGCGGGGAGATAAGTGGAGATGCGGGAAGAACCCCGAGGCTACACATGAATGATACGGAAGTGAAAATGCGAAGGAGCTGCGTTTGTGAACTATCATCCTAATTGCAGAAGCAAGTGGTTTTTTTTGGAGGGGTCTTTTTTGTTTTTTCCAATGTTCGTAGCGCCTGGTGCAGTTGCAAAGCAAAAAAAGTCACTCGAGGGTTCCAAAAAGCACCGTCCGAAAATCCCGTGCAAATTCCCATGTTCCAAATTCATATCGTTAGCTTAGTTCACCGACTGCTTCGCCTCGAGGTACTCTTGGTCGCTGGCATCGAGGACATCGTACTCCTCGTCAGTCAAGAAACCCGTCTCCGTGTCCGCATCGTTCAGGGACAAGCTCTCCATGTCCTCGGACACGTCTGGCTCGGAAGGATTGGAGACCGTGGGGGCGGGACCCACCTCAGCGTGGGGGGTAATAGCTTCGTGGGTGCTCGTCTCCGGGGACTCCTTGTCCAGCTTGGGGAAGATCATACCGCTATCGCTAGCTTCCGCGGGAGCGTCGGTCTTGACTGGAGCCGCCGCCGATTCGATCTCCGCAGATTCCTGTACCTGGACATCACACCACAGTCGATGACCGATCGCCATGCCGTTGGGGAGCTTCAGTCGCCAGTACGAGATGACAGTGCCCTCACGGGAAGGAGTCCGAAGCGTCACCGTGAAGTCGACACTCTCTCCGGCCTCCAGAGGAGCGGACAACTTGTTGCTTTCCATGGCAGATCGAATTGACTCAACGCTAGACGGATGGGTTGCATCAACGTTGAACATGGTGTCGCCGCCGACAAAGCGAACGTCAGTCCCAACGGGCCATGCGCGAGGGCCGGGGTTATGCAGAGTCCAGGTCTGTTCGAATGTTGTGTCCGGAGGCAGCTTCGTGCCATCGGGGATAGTATCTCGGATAAAATGTCCCTGGAAGTCTGCCACAGGATCGGTCCAGACAGTAGACCCACCGTCGGACTCGGCCTTCTCAGCCGGCTTGCTGGCATCCACCTCCACGGGTGCCTTCTCGACTGTTGCTTTCTCGTTGAGAGTCTCCGCGGAAGTGCTTTCAGGAACGTAGGTCTGATCACCCAGACTGAAGCCATCATCACCCATGGTGTTCACCGTCACATGTCGGACCGGAGTTTTGAACTTGATGAGGGGATGAGTGCGGTTGTGCTGGTGGGTTGGAAGAGCTTCACAGTTGGCACAGAAGTCGGTGTCATCGCAGACGGCACATTTGTAGCGGGCACCCGTGATGTAGCTCTGGGCCGGCTTGTTCTTGCACAAGGGGCCATCGCAGAAGATGCCGTAGTGGACCTCGTGGACACGACGGGGCTCAGCGATAGCGTCATAAATGGGCACGAACCGATGGTCGGGGTGATTCTGAGAAGCGGACGAGACGCAGTCCTGGCAGTAATCCCAATCAGGGCATGTCGTGCACTTGTGGCGGACGCCAATAATGCGCTGGAATGCAAGTCAGTAACTCGAAAACACTTAACGAACTCTATATATCACATACCTTCTCACAGCCGTCACATACGGCAGCGTGCTTGAACAGCCGACCAGGAGCGCAGCGGGATGTGATGAGATTCTTCATGCAAAAGTCACGGTCCGATCCAAGCTTGAAAGCGTGCGCAGGATGATGACCGTGCTTGTTCCGCAGGAGACAGCGAAGGCACAGATCGTAGTCCTCGCACTGGGTGCAACGAACCATGCTGCGGGCATCGTTCTCTGTCCAAATATTAGCTATTGACCAAGTGTTATTGCAGTTATCTTCAAACTCACCACGGCAACATCCATTGCAGATATGCTTGTCTCCCTCTTCGGCTTCAGGAGCAGACGTGGCGGCCATTTCAGTGACCGGCTCAGCAGTCGCCTCAACGAGGACCTTCTCGGGCTTGCTCTGCTGCACGGGCGACTCGCGCGGAGGAAGTTTCTGCGTCGTACTATTGGTCACAACACCATCGCTGACGACTCTCTTGATCAACCAGTGACCATCGCTACGGCAGGACGCTCCTGCATCAACACACTGCGGGCACAGATCATAGTCCCCATTCTCGCAGATGCTACAGTGGTAGTGCTCGCTGACAATGGAACGACCGCAGTTGTTGCAATCAATGCAGAACATGCCGCTAGGGGAACTGTGAGAGATGACGGGGAAGTTGCGATTTCCATCATCCATCTCGAAACGACGATAGCAAGGCGGACTGAGAGATGTTTGATTCGGCTGGCCAATAACGGAGGTGGAAGATGGAACAGATATCGAGGGAAGAATATCAGGAATAGAGGCTGAAATTGGCGAGCTCAATACCGTGTCGAGATAGCTGTGCCTCGGGGCAGGCTGCGGAACTGGTTGAGTCTCCTGTGCCGGCTTTGAGGTCTCCTCCTTGGAGGCCGGCGGGGCCGACGACATGGGGTCGACGGTAGTAGCCTTTATCCGAAGCTTTGATTTGGCCTTGGCAGCGCGGTAGAGCGATTTGTAGACGACCACGTTGTCGCAATCCAGGCGAATGTAGGAACCGGCACTGTCGGAATAGCGTTCGAAGATGACGCTAACATCCACGGGAACGCCAAGCAACGTGCGGAGCTAAACCAGAATCGTCCGTTAGCTATCAAGCGATAAACCCAACACCAGTCAAATGTAATTCAATGGAGGCATAGGTAAAGGACAGGGGTGGTGAGGGGCCTTTCCACGGGGAGCCGGGTCGGTTATCGTGATGATAAGAGATGGGGCCGGAGTTGAGGTCCGGTCGGGGAGCTCGGGTGGAGAACGTTATTACCTTCTGGGGGAAGACCTGCGGCTTCAGGTCCTTGAGAGGCAGCTTGAAGCGGCGGTTATTCTCATTGCAGAGCACCTTGACAGTCACCAGGTGATCTGGGGACAAGGGCTGGGATGGGGTCAGGGGAGAGGCCATGGTGACGATGAAGAAGAGGTGTGGGTGGGGAGGAGGGTGAGAGGCGTAAGAAGTGTGGATGACGGAAGTACACTAAGAACAAGCTAAGGCAGCAGCCGTGATACTAGAGAAGGGGGGAATAGAAGAGCGATGGGGTAGAAGAGAAGAATATAAAGGTATTCGATGAACTCGATCAGATCGAGAGAGAGATGACCAAGACCATGAGTGGGAGAAGAAAGAAGAGTGAGGGAAACAGGATGGATGCAGGCAGGCAGACCAAAAAGCGGAGAGAGCAAGAGATGGTCAGCTGATGGGCAGGCGGTGAGAGGCATATGATTAGGTAATGGCGGATCATGGTAAGCGCACGGGACTATCTAGGGAAGGACGGCAGCACGGAAGATTACTTTTGTATTTCGTAGCATCACGCTGGGTGGCATGCAGCAGGGCTAGGCTCAGGCGCGGAATCATCAATCCAAAGACAGTCAAACAAGAAAAGGGGGAAAATGGGAGATCATGCACCGTCAAAAAAAAAAAAAAAAAAAGGAAAAACCAAACAGGAAGAATATGGTGTCGAAGAGAGGCAGACCCAAAGGCCTCGACCCGACACGGGCCAAGCTGATGATGTGGGGAGGTGCGGACATATGATGAGGGGGAAAGAACGCTCAAATGCATCGGACTCCAGTTCTAACCGGGGGCCAAGTAGTGCAGGATGGAAAAACCAAAAGATTAAACACAAAGGATCGAATGGAGAAGCATGAATCGTAGCCCGAGGAGGGTAGGACCACAAGACCAAGAAAAAACATTACTGGGGACCATAGTAACCTGCCCCGCCGGGCGGTTGAGGATAGTAGTACGTCGTACCGGGTGGTGTCATCATGCCGCCCATTCCCACCACACCTCCAGGACCGGAGCTCGGTGCCCCATACTGTGGGCTCGAGTACATCTGGTTGGCGTCGTAAAAGTAGACCGTGCCGCCGGATTCATGTGCAACGGTTCCCGGCTGCGATGGGTGCTCGCCAGAGGAAGGGGGAACCGCATAGGGCATCGGAGGCTGGCCAGAAGGGAAGGATGGAACTGACGCTCCAGGGCCAACAGGGCCATTATAGGTCGGGTTATACTCGGATCCCGAGGGCGGATAGAAGGCTGCACCGGGGCCATAGGCCGGGGGATAAAAGCCTTGCTGGTAAGTGTAGGGCTGGAACGGTTGAGCATGGATCGCGCGTTCGGGAATCTGCGACAATGGGGTCACGGACACCTGACTCGGTGGACCACGAGGGACATCAGGGCCCGGACCACGGGCTGGAACAGGAACTTGATGGTGGAATGGCTGCTCCAGCGGAGGACGTGGTGGTTGAAATCCAAAGCTCGCGGGGGTCTCGATGTCTGCCACAGAAACAGCCTTCTGTGGACGAGGTTGATGCATCGGGATTGGAGCAGGTCGGCTTTCACGGTAGGCGGGGTGCGGAAATTGCATAGGAGGCATCACCGGCGGCGGTCCAGGTGGTCCCGGCGGCATTCCAAGTGGTGGCCGTGGAGGCGGTGGCAGGCGGACCACAGGCTTTCCAGCGTCGGGGGGAATCATTGCTGGTCGGGAGTAGACTGAGCCGGCCGGCGAGGGGTAGCCGTCCTGCGATGCGGCCATGCCAAGGGAGGACCGGCGGCTCAGGACACTCGGCGTATACGCGGAGTTGGCGTAGTAACTTGGGCGCCGTCCGCCGCCGTAGAACCCACCACGACCTCGGCCACGGTAGCCCTGTTGATTCGGCCGCAGAGCCCGAGGGATGAAGATGAATGAACGCTCGACGGACGGGAAAATGTACCGGGGAGCTTGGCCAGGAAGGGAAATCCGCACCGGTTTGTCTCGCCGCAGGGGAGGTCGATGTTGGGGCAGACGGGTGTGTTGCTTTTTAGCCACTGCGGGGAACGGGATGGGCTGGGCCATGCCCGGTAAGAAGATGACGACAGGAACATTTCCCACGAGGGTCGTGCTGGAAAATGACCGATTCGGGGGATCTGATTTCGGCGCCGTAGGAACAGGCATAGAGGGGTTCACCGCGGCGGAAGATGCTGGTGGATTTTTGAGTGCAGGGCGTTCAACCCCGGCCACCGTATCGTGGAGGTCATGAGCCCACTGCCCTTCACTAGCTTCGGACCTCGAGTTCCTGAGTGATATTAGCAACGGTTCGTGGTTGCAGGAGGATATGTACGCACTTGCGAGTATTTCCATCCACAATCAAGCCAACCGGTCGAGACTTGGGTTTGTTCATGGACCGGAAACCAGCGTCCGCCGTCCGCTTGTCATGCAGGAAGAAACTGCCTCGCGTGGGGACGAACGCCGGATTCTGGTCCCGTTCCTTGACATACTTGTCATGCTCTCGACGCTTCCTTGCAGCAAAGTTCTCCCGTCGTGGTTCGTTTGGGGGAGCAGAGGGTGTCCTGACGGTCTGAGGCTCTTCCTTCAACTGGTCGAACTGGAGCTCGGCCGCTTCGCCACTTTGATCAGAGACTTTGAGCCCATTCAACATTGCCTCCGTATCTGAAACCGTTGCCTTGAGCTCTGGCTTGCGTGCCGACGTAGAGCTGGATCGGGCTGGTTGGTTCAACCTTCGGCCATTTACCCGACTACCGTTGAGCTTGTTCGAGGGAGGTCCATCATCCTCGGTTGCCTCACTGCCCTCGCCGTCGGCGTCCTCATCACCAGGACGGCTGCCCACCGAGCCTTCACTTAAGGAGTCATCGTCCAAATCCCCAGCCAGCGAGCCCTCGTCTTCGCCATCATCGTCCCTTCTCTTGCGGCGACTGGCCCCGATGTGGCGGCGAGCGGGAGCCATGAATATCGGAGACAAGGGGGCACCTCAGACGGCCGAAGAGGATCACTGGCCCTGGGTTGACTTTAGCAGAGGAGGCCAGTCGATCGGGAAGCGTGGCTCGGGCAAGGAACGGCCAGCGGCGAACCAGCAAGGACTCGGGCCACCGATGAAAGATCAGAACGGGTGGGTGGAGAAGGAAAGAAGGGAGATAGAAAGAAAGAACAAAGAGGAAAAACACCTGAAGGACCAAGGCGGTAGAGAAGAGAAGAGCAAGGGGTAGGAGAGAAGTTGACAAGCAGACAAAATCGAGTCCAGAAGGGCATGACATCGCGAGCGACTGTCAGCCCTGATCGGGACTAGCGTAGGCGGTGAGGGATACCCGATCTTGTATACACGAAGTATACAGCACAACGGTTGGTTTGGTTGGATTGCAAAGGCCATGGATGGGCGTGAGCCGGTGAACCAGAGTGACCAGTGTCACTGCATTATGATGGGTAGTGCCTGACTCAAAAATGTATACAAAAGGAGTACATATATATTTCTCATCTCATCGGAATGAACTGCTTAGTCGAACGAGATCTTTTTGCCCTGGGCCTCCACAATAGCACCACTGAGTCTTTGAACAGTTTCCTCAGAGTATCGAGTCTCTTCAAATGGCTTCTTGGCCTTCTTGATCCGTGGCCGGTCTCCCGAAGCATCTGCCCCTTCCTCGGTAACGGCATCCTTCCTTCCCTCCCCATCCTTGCCAAATCGTTTCTTGTACCGCGTGGTGGCATCCTCCGCAAACTCGGCCCTCATCCGGCGTCCCATGAGCTGGTTCACCCACACCCTCCGCTGCCGGGGCTTCTTGGATTTCCGGTTCTTCTGCTTTGCTGCGTCAGAGTCACTCGAATCCGTCTCTTCTTCCTCATCCTCATCTTCCTCGGTAATCAAGGCAAACCCCCTCACAGCCGCTTCAGCAGCAGGCAATTCTTCAAAAACCACCCAACCATATCCCTTGCACTTGCCGGTGTCCTGAAAAGTCGCCATGTGAACATTGGCCACCGTTCCGCACTGGGCAAAATGCTCCTCGAGAGCCTCTTTCGTGACGTCGAAAGCCAAATTGCCCACGAAGATTCGTTTCGACGGAGGGTGGCCGGACTTGGAACCCGAATTCGTGGCATCTCCTTGATCCTGGGTCTTTGCGGGCCGACTCTCGAAGCTTTTGGCATTCTTGATCAGCACGGGACGACCGGTGAGGAGCTGCTCGCTCAGACCCAATGCCTCTTGGAGTGCCTTCTGTGTAGAAAAATCGACGTAGGCAAATCCTTTATTTTGCGTCTTTCCATATTTCTCTTGGCCTTTCGGTAGATGGATTCGGGTGATTGTCGTGTCGGAGAAGGAGCAATTGCTGGTGAAAAAAATGCGGAGATCGTCCTTGGTCGTCGAGAAGGCCAAATTGCCGATCCAGATCCCATACTCCGAGCGCTGGTCCTTGGCAGGGGCCACCTGGGGTTCACTGGTTTCGCCAGCCTCATCTTTGCCGGTCTTGGGTTTGTCGGAGGTGTCGGGCCCGTCGGTGGCCTTTTTCTTCGCTTTGCGCAGAGCCTTCTTGGACGGCGGTTCTGGCGCCGAGACATCGATTTCGAGTTCCGGGCCGTCGTGCAGCTTGCGCTTCTTCTGGCTGCTGTCGGTGATTTCCGCCATCTTGACAGTGGTTAAGTGCAGCGTAGATGGTAGTCTGTATGGGCAAAAGCAAGCCAGTAAGTACTGCCAGGAAATATTTTTTACGGTGGCCCGGGCGGCCCTTAAGCGCAACCCGTGACTTGGCCGATCACGCCTCGCGCAGGGCGACCTGATCCTCTTTCTTCATCGACCGACTCCCTTTACCCTCTTCTGTCTCGGTCGTGCAGGAGACACCGATTTTTATATCTCCATATCTACCATGGCACAGGAGGCCAGTGATGCTCGGTCCATGGCGGAGAGCCTCCCAGATGCTCCCCCGGCTCCTGCCCCTGCCAAACAGACGGTTAAGTCTTTCAAGTGCGACCTCACCCGGAGATCTCACAAAGGGAAATTGCTGATGTCTGTATCCAGGAAAAAATATGCAAAGCTCAAGGTCAAGTTTGACGCCGCGACACGCGAGAGTGAGACACTCATCCGCGAAGAGCTGCGCATCGAAGACCTGTCGAAGCGCATCCGGGAACAGAACGAGTAAGCCATTCCTCATCTCTATCGTTGTTGGGCCGAAATTGACTGCTGAATTTTCTTAGTCAATTGCTTGAAGTCTTGCTCGAGTTCAATGACAGCATTCACGTCTCTCCGGCTTTGCGATACGACTTGAACATGCCGGATGATACACCCTACCTGCCGATATCCGAGCAAGAGATTGCACCCTTGGTCAATGATGCGACTCTTGCCCGGACGGCACTGAAGGAGGCCAAGGCGGGGGTGACCACAGGCACGATCACGGCTAGCGCGTACCGGATGGTCGAAGAAAGCATCAAACGCAACAAGTCGTTCGTCCCGGCTTTGCAATACACCACTCTCTCTCAAGTCCCCCACACGGCGCCGCTACCAACAGAACTGGCCAAGGGAGCTGACCACGCCACCGAGCGCAGACTCGGATATCTCACACCGGAACATGAAACCGAGTACTACCTGACTCTGGATGCCAAGCTCGGCGACGAGGCAGCAGCCGCGCAGGTCGAACGTATGCCCGATCCGCCCACTTTTGCAGAACGTGAGCGAGATGCGAACAATCGAAACCCGGCATCGGTCTACAATTGGCTGCGCCGCAATCAGCCTCAGACATTACAAGATAACGAGGCTGCGTCGGAGAAGTCCACATCACGACCCTCGAACCAGCGGGCTGCCGCCAAACGGGCCACGGCGCAGGCGCGTAAGGATGAGGAGATGGATGAAGATGGGACAGATGCACACCCTACCCCGAAGAACAAGCGAAAGCGAGAAGAGGACGCTGGCTATCGGCCCAAGGGTGGCAGCAGTCGTTCGAAGAAGAAGAAAGAAGAGCCTACGTCGACCCCTAAAAGCAATGCTAAAAAGACATGAGGGGGAGATTGGGGGTTGTTTCTATCATGTATTACCACCGGCGTTGCTTCCAATGGGTTTGCACTGGGATCCTGATATTGGCATTATACGGAGGCGTTTTTGTGGGTTCTTGGATATCTTGAAACCCACGGTATGACCGCACGAATGCGCCTAGTGACTCAATGGAAGTCGACGTGTGACTATGTAGGCAATTGATCTCGATTGCTGCCTATTAGGCTCCTGATAACAAACATCGTCTCACAATAATACTAGTTAAGAAGTGATCCAGAGAAACCCCGGTTGGGCAAGTGGACTTGATCACGTGACCACGACCAGAAAGTCTCGCCATGAATTATTGCTCTCGACTGTCTTCTCCAGCACTCCCACGACACCATGGCCATTACGATCTTACCCCCAGTGGTCGATGACCTCGGTCACCGCCCGCCCTATCACGCCGAGTCAGATGACTCAATGTCGGTGGACTCAGATGAGGACATCGACATGACCGGCACCGGCTCGCGACCTCACAAGCGACCACGCCTAGGAGGCAAGATTGGGACTGGGGTTGTCACACCGGGTGAAGTCGTCACAGATGATCCACAATGGATGAGGTAGGTGCCCACTTTGTCTCTTCAGCGGGACTGTCAGAAGAACCCTGCAAACAAAGCTAACCAACTACTTTGCAGAGGTCACGGCACATATATCAATCCTCTCTCAACATCCATTATTGCTACAGTAGCAGGCACAGTCCACAAAACCAACAAGCTCCTTTCCGTCCACCCCCTGCGCGCTCGCTACACGCCCGAGATCGGCGATTTGGTCGTGGGACGCATTGTCGAGGTCCAGTCGCGGCGGTGGAAAGTGGATGTGGCCGCACCGCTGCTGGCACAGCTCCCTCTTTCCGCCATAAATCTGCCCGGTGGGATCCTGCGACGCCGAACGAGCGCCGACGAGCTTCAGATCCGGAGTTTTTTCAGCGAGGGCGATCTCGTGGTTGCAGAAGTACAGAGTGTGCATCAGGACGGGTCGGCCTCGTTACATACCCGATCTCTGAAGTACGGGAAACTCCGGAATGGCGTTTTCCTCGCGGTGGCGGGCACGGGAGGAAGCGGCGCATCCAGCTCCAACGTCAAAGGCGGAGTTGGGTCTGGGTCTTCCGGGGCAGGCGCCAATCCTGGGGGCGCGGGAGGTGTGGTACGGTCACGACGACAAGTGTGGACGGCGGACACGGCCAACGGCGGCGGCGAGGTGGATATCATTCTCGGGGTGAACGGGTACATTTGGATCTCAAAGCATACCGACGGGGCGGCGGCTGCGTCATCGACTACGGAGAATGTCTCGATTACGCGCATGGAGGAGATGGTGTCCAGCTCGATCTACTCCAGCCAAAACGACGAGATTGCACCGCAGACCCGGCGGGAAATCGCGCGGTTGGCGCAGTGCATCCAGGTGCTGGTGCAGGGCGGGGTGCGCGTGGAGGAGGGCACCGTCATGGGCGCCTACGAGGCTAGTCTGCAGGTGGATCTTGAAGTTGGGGATGATGGAGAGGACGAGGAAGATCGCCAAGAAGGGCGTGAGTACCTGGAAGGGAGCAAAGCGCGGCGGATTCTCGAACTGGAGGTGCAGCAGCGATAGTTGAGCCAGTAAGACATGCCCTAAACGACCTATGTAATCGAATATCGGGACCCCGCAGTAGCGGTCAACATTTCCCATGATTATGATTCCTGTCTACATCGATACCGCCTAGTCAGTTGACTCTGACCATGGTGCTCGGTCTCCGATCGGGTCAAGTCGCTGCGTTTGGGTCGGGCACTTTCCCTTACTAAGATCGGGGTGCAGCTCCTCCAGCTTTTCTTCACTACTTCTTCTCCTCCTCCTTCTTCCACCATCTTTCCGGCTGCCGTTCACTCCCATGCTGCTCCAGAATCATTATGTTCATTTCCTCTCTCTGGATTCTTCAATTACGCCTCACTATCTTCCCATTCCAATAGGGTAGCCCACCTGATCGATTACCAACTACCATATCGTCCACTCCCACCTCTTTCTTTCTTACCCGCCATCTCTCGAGGCAGAGTCTCGGCAAGAGATTTCTTTTATCTCATTTACCCTTTGAAATACTTTTATCCCTCTCTCAAATATGCCTGACCTCCGCCGCCAAATCTTCGAGAGCGGCAAGACTGTCTCGCGCAAAGCCGCCTCCCGTGAAGCATCGCGCAATAATTCACGCAACAACTCGAAGCCGACCTCGCGCGATACTTCGCGCAACGCAAGCAGAGCTCCATCTGACGAGGAGGACTCGGGCTTCCTTTCTGACGACACCGCTATGAGGTAAGGTTCTTTCCACATTCCCGGCTATCTTCATGGTCGGTCTCAGTCCCACTTCGTGGCGGGATGATGTCATTGGGAATAAATTCTTGACCTCAAGCTGACTCGAAGTGTGTGCGCAGCATCGGCTCCTTGGACGATGAAAACCCCGAGCAGGATAATGACGACTGGCCCCAGGAGCTGGGCGATCGCATCCAGGAGATCCTCGATCGCAAGCGCAGCAGCGTGCAGGGCCGCGAAGAAGCCCTGACGGCCTTCTGCCGTCTAACCAAGTACCACCATGCCGAAGAAGAAACTCGGGCCTATACCGGGGACTTGCTGAGTGCGTTTGCAAAGAGTGTGCGCTCGGAGACTAGCGTGCGCGAAACGACCCAGGCGCTGCGTGCGATCGAACTGCTGGCCATCACGGCGTTGGATGACACCATCTATGAAAATATGGAGCCGCAGCTCACGCGCACCATTCGCGACTCATCTGCTGCCTCCATCAAGGCAGCGGCTATTCATTGCCTGGGTGCGTGCACCGTCTTTGGAGGCGCGGGCGACGATGGCATCCTGGAGCAGATGACTTTCCTCCTTGACATCGTCGCTTCGGACGGACAGTCGATCGGTGCTACAGACGACGCCACCAGTGTCATTGCCGCACTCCAGGTGTGGGGATTCTTAGTCACTGAAATTGATGACTTTGAAAGCGAGAGCGAGGAGGCGGCTCAGATCTTCATCGACCAGCTCGAAAGCGGCGACTCGGGCGTGCAAATCGCCGCAGGCGAAAATATCGCGCTCCTTTACGAAAAGAGCTACACCCCACAAGAGGACGACGAGGACTCTGACAGCGACAACTCGGGTGATGACAGCGACGAACACCAACTGGTGAACGCGTCAGGCCCGAAGCTGCTGAAGCGCTATAACGCATACCACAACACCCCCGAACTAGAACGCCAGCTTCAATCACTCGCAACCATCCACACAAAACGGATCAGCAAACGAGACAAGAAATCCCTGCACAGCAACTTCGCCTCGATTCTTACCACGGTTGAAAACCCGCGCCGCGGACCCCGCTACAACATGGCCATCGACCATGACACCAACCGGCACTATGGCCACACGTTGACGGTCAAGATAGGCCGGCATGGAATCATGAGCATCGACCGTTGGTGGAAGTGGGTACGGCTGTCTGCGCTGCGCCGGATCTTGCAGGGCGGCTTCGCCGAACACTATTTCCAAGGGAATCGGGCCGTGCTGGATAATCTGCCCGTCATGATGCGCATGCCCGAGCAAGGATCGGGTGGATCGACGGATCGGCAGGGTGCAAGAAAGGCTGCGAAGATGCGAAACTCGAAACGGTGGACTGCGCACCACTCGGATGAGGAGGACTAGACGGAAGGAAAGTTGATGGGATACAAAATGCGGAATTGCGAATTATGGAATGATTTTCCCTGCACAGAAAGGAAAAGGAAATATCACCAGGTATACGGCCTGAAACTTGCGTTTACGATGAACGAACGATATCTTATATGTGATGGGTTGCTTTGGTCTTTTTGTTAGTCTCGAAGACTGATGATTGCTTCGCGTTCAGTCCGGGCGGTTGGTTATCTGTTTCTACTCGACGGCACACACACGAGTCTAGCCATAAATGCAAACATCCAGAATCAAATCAACTTTGGAAAAACAGATATACTTATAGTAATGATTTGTTTATAGTCATTTGTAGAGTGGAGGATGATTCAGCCCGAGTCAACACACTTCCTCTATCCGTGCCATGCCGTCCATCCACATGCAAAACTCATTGCCAGATCCTCACTTCCCTCCATTTTCTGTATACCAGAAAAATGTACATAGACCAGGTATATATATACGTATAACCGGCTATATATACTCGAAACAACCAGCACGAATCAACTGTCAAAAACAGGAACAACGCCTGACCAATTGCCCCGGCTACGCTCATCCCAATAGCCCTCCTTCCCACCCTTCAGACGCCAAACGTCCTCCCCGTCCGACTCATCGCTGACCCGCGTAAACCAGCGCGGGATCCAGTTCTCGCCGGACGCCTCCATCTCGCGACGACGGGCCCGCTGGCCCTCTTCCAGCTGGACCTTGACTTCCTCCGCGCGATCGAGGTCTCCGTCCTCAAGGGCGCGCTGGTCAGGACGCAGACGGGAGTCTGTTGGTGGGAGGTGTTTGTCTTCGATGGAGGTGATTTCGTTCAGGGTGGCCGCGAACGCGGTGAGACCGTAGTGTTTTGGTGCGTTGGGGACGAGGGATCCCGCGTTCCAGATAGTTTTGCCGGCGTTGCCGTCTCGAGTGAGCGAGAGCGAGGCGGGCCAGCTCCCGGAGAGACCCAAGGGCAGCGGTTTATTGTAGGAGTCGACGGCGCGAGTGGAGACTTCTTCACTGCGGCCGGAGAACATTCCGCCCTGCTTGAAGGTGGAGATGGAGCGGTGGCCCGTCGACTCGTTGGCGACAACGAGCTCGCCTACAGGCTCGACGTATTTCTCGCCCGCAATAATATTGCGCAGGAACGAAGTGAACGGGGTCCAGCTGAAGTGCTCGCCAGTGGCGTGGAGGGTGACGCGGACGCGGCCCTCGGTGGTGATCTCGGCGGACTTGCCCCAGAATTTCTGGCTGGGCTTGGGAGACTGCGCGAGACTCCACTCGCGGCTGTCGGCTTGATATGCCAGCTGCACCGGTCGGTGCGAGACCTTCTCGGCAACGAATCGAAAGCCGTGGTCTTCGCGGACGAGCTCGTAGGTCTCGCCGAGCATGGGGTTGAACGGCTTGCGGATGGCTCGCTCGCGAACTCGGTTGCTAGACAGCGAGGATACCGCAAATGCGGTCACGTATATCAGCCGTTCTACGGCATCTGTTGCTTGCGAGGCCTTGTCGAGCAGCGACGAGTATTCCAAGATCTCTGCTGCGCGCTGGAGCAGTGACAACGGTTCGTTTGCCGACACGGGCATCGAGATCGTAGACAGATCCTTGCCAACGTTCTTGCGGAGGAACCCAATTAAGCTGGGTGGCAGGACGGTCGGAGCGGCGATGTTCGTTCGGCGCTGTATGGCGTCCAGCGGCAGCGGTGTCAAAGACTTGGACTTTGTCGGGAAGAGAGGCGATGCGCTGTTGCCATCTGGCCGCGCAGATCCAGGCTCGTCCTCGTCACTGTCTGAAGGTGCATCGTCTGACACGTCCTCTGCGGCGGTGGCTGCGTCGCCCTCGTCACTGTCCTGAATCGTCAAGAGCGGAGACGCAACACCACCGTCTGTCGCATCAAAGAATTCTTGCGAGAGGTCAGACTCCATGCTTCGCCTGGGTGCTGCCATCGCCCAGGGCGGGTGCCGTCGCTGCTTGCTCTCGGCGATCAAGGTGGAAAATTCGGACACCGCATTGTCGAGATCCCGTAACACGGCTAGTAGGTGGTCGTGGACCTCGTGCACGTCTTCAGCATGGCTAGCTATGCTCGCCGGTTTAGCAGTTCCGTCTGCACCGGGCACCGTCAGCTGGGAAGAGCTGGAGCTGGTGGGCAGTAGCGGAGGCCTTTTGCCGCTGGAGTTAGATTGCGTGCTTGTCTTGCGTTTCCAAAACGGCCGCTTCTCCCGGGTCCCCCCAGCATCTTCAGTGGCTCCCTCGCTGGGGGCTGGATGAGGGCTGGGAGACCGATCACGAGGATGCTCAAGGGGAGACGGCAGTGGAGATGCGAGGTATTTGGGGTCTGTATTCCTAGCAAGTCGGCGCACCGCATCCCGCGATCCAGAGACCCGGCTCACCAGAACCTCCACCCGAGACCATTCTTGCTCCTCTGCCGGAGAGGGTTGGAAGGGCTGAGAGGCCGCGCGCAGCCTTAACTCAGGGACACCAGAGACAGCAGCTTTGTTGTCCTTGGATGAGGCCCCAGAAGAAGCTTTCTCCAGGGCGCGCTTCCATGCAACAAAGTCTTGCTCGTTACTGGCGCGCAAGTGCCAGATCTCGGTCCCGGAATCAATGGAAATCTCACGGGACTTGTCATTAGTCGCGACAGCAGCAAGTGAGAGCGGAATAGCTCCTCGCAACGCGGACGAGTTGCGGTCATGGTAATATGACAAAGTGCAGGAAGTGAAATCCAACGCAAAGAACCGACGCGCCCAGCCCTGACCTCGCTTGCGACGTCGTTTCTGCAGCTGTCCACTTTGGACGGAGGACGGATTTGACGGGTCCTGCGGTTGCACGCTCGGTTTAGACTTGCTGTTGCCCCGTCGCCGAGTGCGCGCCTGGTTCAGAGACTCAGTGGAGGGCTTGGTGGTTTGAGAGCGCGTGAGGGAGGGTGGCGCGGAGTTGGTAGGCTGCAGTCCGGTCGGATAGGTGAGGAGGACGAGCGTCACGGTTTTGGAGATCGTCTTGGAGAAGGTGTTGTCAAAGACGAGCGCGTAATTTCCTCCCTCGCTCTCCGGCACGTCGTAAGTGCCTTGGGTGATCTTGTCGGCTTCACACTTCCCGATCCAGTTGATCGACTTGAGCCCGATGCCCGTCAGCTTCTCAACGACCGTGGATTGAGGGTGATTTCGTGATCCGGCGGTGTTCGTTGCAGGCAGGTTCTCGTTGGAATCGGTGCTGTGGGAATCGGAGGAGGGCAGCTGGGAGCTCAGCACGGCGGACTGGCCGGGATGCTTGAAGATGGCAAAGTTGATGGATTTCTTGTGCGGCTGAATGCTCCATGAGATGGTATGGTGGTCGGCGACATTGATCCAGCGCACGAAGTAAGACTGTCATCGTTAATCTAGGCCGCGGTGTTGGCCACCTGGCTGCTCACCTTGCTGTGGATCTCCAGCTCCTCCATTGCGGCCATTGTTTTCGCGCGTTCAGCCTCACCGAGGGGGACAGCCGTTGTGTTCCGCGTCCGCCGATGGATTCAAGACAGAACGAAAAGAGGGGAACTGGGAGGGAATCTTATTATGGCGAGAGAAAGAGGAAGAAGGAAGGCGGACAACAAATGTCCCGAGGCCGAGGAACGGCAAGTTCACATGTACGGGAGATGCCTGGCGTGACGGAAGGAAGGAAGAAATGCTTGGCGCGGTGTTTGTTTTTGTAGCTACGGAACTATGAACTACGTGTCTGTACTCCATTAGATAAATATTATCTTCCAGGCATACTAGGATTGTGAGACCCTCTTGATTGCATTTTCGACCGGTTTCTATTTCAGGTCTGCACGGAACAAGAATGTGACTACCGAAGGGCCGGTGGGATATACTATGCCGAAGCCTGTGACAGCGACGGGGTTAGTTTCCAACAGTAGAGTAGAGCTATACAACGATCAAGACCGCTCTTTTTGAGGTGGATTTGTTCAATAAATTCTACATTGGCACAGAGGAACCAGAAATAGCGATCCATTGCGATTCGGATGGTACATGTATGCCTGTCCCCAACGACCAAAGAAGGAAGGAAAGGAAGAAAAAGAAAGAAAAGGTATATCAAATTAAAACAAATCGCCAGAGAATCGAAGTCATGCAATGCCCGCCCCCTCTTTTTTTGCTTCCTTCTGACACCCCGCGTAGAAATGGATGCTCGCACTATACAATTTTCCCCTCTTTATCGCCGGCTGGCCTGCATGTTCGTGAACATCAACTTGAAGCCGTTGCATAGCGCCTGCATGTCGGGGTAAGGGTTTTTCTGCAACTCGTAGCCTTGCGGGATCACCTTCACCGGCCAGTTCTGGAGTCGGGAGTGCTCGCCCGCCTTGAAGCAGAGGTAGAAATAGCCTGGATACTTGGGGTTGATGCAGAACGAATAGGCCGAGCGGCGAGGATTGGCCCGCGTGTAGGTTTCGAGCCATTGGTCTACCATGAGGTTAGTGGGTGTATCCAAAGGATAAAAGAGCAAACATACCGGTCTCAGCCTTGCTACCGTCCTGATATTTCTCGTTGTGCATGATCTCGTCGACCTTCTTGGCCATCGCCTTGACGTGATTGACGATCAAGTCGTCCAAATCGCTGTAGGTGTACCGACCCCCAACCTTGAGAACGCGGCCAACCGAGAACTCGTTCTCCTTGTCCAGCTCGAGGACATCGATGTGTTGGTACACGCCTTGCGCGACCTTCCAAGTAACTGCCAGATGATCTGGACCGCGAGACGATGGACGGATAACGACATCGCCGGGGCTTTGAGAGCCCAGAAATTCCTCGGCTTGTGTGGCGTTGAAAGGTCGGAAAAGCGGATGCTTGATAACACGCATCGCCTGGCCACCACGCTGCGTCTTCTCCTGTTGGGACTCCTGATCCTCTCGTTCTTGAAGCTCGTCCCAGTCGCCAAAGCCATGATCATTGCCACGACGAGCCGGGTGGCTGACCTGGTCCTCGCGCAGGGATACATTGCATGTAAAACCCTTTCGATTCAGGAAGAGGATCTTGGCCGGAACTGTCTGGTGCATTGCATAGGCGTTGCGCACCGGAACGTCGTAGGGCAGTCCCAGCTCGGTCTCGGCGACAAGCGCATCGACACCACAGTCCAGTTTGGCATCGATGTGGTCTTCAAACACCCGCTTGATGGATATGGGCACCACCATGCCGGGAGTCAGCGAGTCAGGGGTCTCGCCGGTGAGCATGGTAAATATGTCATCGGTGCTGAGGAAGACAAACTGCTTGCGCAACTCCTCATAGGGTTGTTGTAGTTCTGCGCGGATCGTTTCCAAAGTTGCGCGCTTGCGTTGGTTGAGGTTCCTTTCCAGCTGCTCCGCATACTCTTCGAGGATCAGATCGTTGACACGGTCCTGCGCCTCTTCCCGGAACAGTTTCCGCACAATCGCACCGGTGCCATTCTCATCCGTCTCAGCCTTGATATCTTCTTCGTCCAGCTCCAATGCGTCAGCGGCCATCTTGCGTGCAATGTCGTAGTCCTCAGGATGCACACGGGTGTTGTCCAGAGGGTCGGCATCGGGGTCGGCATTCTCAAAATCAATGTAGACAAAGCTGGCGCAGTTATTCCACACCTTGACTCCCATGGCTGGGTACTGAGCGTTGACACCCAGCAGTTCCACGCGATTGTTCACAACACCACCATTCATGTTGACAATCTTGAGCAAGTGCGCCGCCTTCCGGGGACCCAGTCCGCAAACGTACGGGAGAAGATTGGCCGTTGCGCTGTCGGCTACAGCCTCGTTCAGATCGACGCCCACCAGGTTCACCATATCGACCAAAGCGGTTTCCAGCTGCTTCAGTAGCAATTCCTGTGATACCAATTGCTGGCCTGGTTTGAACTGAATCGAGATAATGTCACGACCAAGAGAAGCGTACTCCTTAAGAGGGCTCTGCAGGTATCGGCCAAGAGCAACGCAGTAATGAGTTAGGCTGCCGAAGCCCGGGTTATCACGTCTAGCACGAGGGCTATTGTGATACAGACGGGCCACCTCATCGTTAACGATCACGACCTCCAAGGGGTCGCTGATCTCTTCATCGCGGTCATCTGTGTAAGGCGCTCCACGAAGATCCTTCAGGTCGATGATCTCGGACAAGAGCTTGTACAGCCGGCGAGTCTCCGGTGTCATGCCTGAGACACCAATCACATCTGGGCGACGTCGTTCCACCAGATCCACGAATGCAGCCACATGCTCACCGTCGTTAATGCCACGACCTTGATCTCCCAGAGACAGATCCGTAAACTTGCCGTTTTCGAGCACGCGGCCATCCTCCTCGGTATACGCCCAGTGGATGGGATCGCGGCCGACAACTCCAGATCCGGTAGATAGAGCAAGGACCCGGGGCACAGTACCCAGCACCATGCCCTTGGGTTTGTAAGGGGCCTGATCCAAACGCTGTGAGAACGCCTCACGGCACTCCTTGGCGACATGGTTCTCGCATTCTTGCCGGATGTTCTCCTTGACGCTGCGGTTAATCAGTCGCTCCAGCTTGCCGAGTGCCAGATCCAACACATCCCGACGAGCACGATTCCAGGCGTCGGCGACCTCACTGTAGTTATCCGACTCGATGTCGGAGTACAGACGCGAGCGGAATTGGTCAAAGTTCTCGAAGCGCACGCGAACCTCCATCAAACCTTCCTCCTCGGCCTTCAACATCCGCAAGAACATCTCAGGGCGACGAGCAATGTCACTGAGCTGCTGGTTCCGCAGATATTTGAATTCATAGTAGGGGTGTTGCTCGTCAATCCGGCGTAGACCTTTCTCCGTACGGTGGCAATCGACGACTCCGTTCATGTAGTAGGCCTGGCGAATCACTTTCCGCATTTTAGGATTTGAGACCAGCTCTTCGGCGAACATGTTCTTTGCAGCTTTCATGACATGCGCGCTGTTGGAGAAATCGTTGTCGACAAACTGGTCCGCCAGCTCATCCGGACGATCATTCGGGTCCTCAGTGTATTGCCGACGTCCTTCTTTGGAGGCATTCTGTGCGAAAGCATCGGCGGTAATGCCAAAGGCACGCACCAGACCGTAGGCCTTGGCGTTTCGAACGCGCTCAAAAAAGGTCTTACCTGTGGCCTTTCGTCGGTGCGGCTCTCCATTCGTGTCTCCATTCACCGTGGCCATATCACGCAGCTGAGAGGCATACTGGAAGTGAATGTAGTCTTGCACATCCTGAAGCTCCTCCATAGATGTCGCTGCAATCAACAGATCCTCCACAACAAGATCGTTGACGGTGAACAGGTTCTGCAGACTGTCGTAGGTCTTCTGAATCGTACTGCGCTTGTCTACCAGTGCGCGGAACTTGAGGTCATGGTCGAAGATGTCCCATAGATCCGTCATGTTCAGCAGCTTCTCAGCGCGGATGTTGTACTGTGCGGAATCGTCACCCGGGTCGGCTCCGTTGACGGACTCCTTGACAGCATGGATCATGTAGTCTTTGCGATGCTGGAAGATGAACGGCACTTCCCAATCATCAGTGACCAGAAATTCCAGCATCTTGGCCACCGAGCGCTGGAAGGGCTCGTGCAGCTCGGGCTCCATGCGCTTCTTGAGCAACAGCAAATTCGAGATCCAAATAGCTTCCTCACGGAACTGATCCTCTGACAGCGTCACATGCTTGTATGGTTTGCGGGCGACCTGGTGGCGTTCGGGCTCATCTTGGAGACGGATTTCGTTATCCTCTTCCGTCAGCATCCTTTCAGCCAACTCGGATGGCTCGAAAACGTCCTTCAGATCCAAGCGCCTCTCTTCTTCCGCCTTGTCTTCATCCTCCTGCTCTTCCATCTGCAAAGCGAACTCGTATTCGGTGCCATCACCAAAGGCTGCGCGCATGTCTTCAAGAGCATTCTCATCCAAACCGGCCGCTTCCGTGGCACCCAGCCCGGTCACATCTCTTCGCACGGGGGCCGCCACTTCTAGGTCGTCCCGTTCCTGTTGGGCCTCCTCGTCGGAGAATGTGTCTGCCTCGATGAAGTCATCAAACTCGTCGCGCATGCCGCGACGCTGCCCGGGTCGATCATACTGCGGTGCCTCCTCTTCCTCGTCCGAATTGAAGATATCATCGATGCCCTGTGACGGTTGGGGAAGGTCGCGGTCCTTGCCTCGTTTCAGACGCTTGAACTTGGACTGTGAATGGGGAAAAAAAAAGTCAATACACTATTCGTCAGATCCCTCGGGCGGTGCTTGAACCTACCTCGGTCGCCGCCTGACGATTCAGACCAGGAACGTGTTCGCCAATGAGCTCCAGATCTTCCTCGTCCAGATGTTCCTCCTCGCGAGGTCGCTTGTGCTTCTTGTCCCTTCGGCGCCTCCGACGTTCCTCAATCTCTTCATCTTCGTCGACAATGAACCCTTCGCGGACCTAGTGAGTCAATTCTAAGTCAGTGCGCCGTCAATGGGATTCACCGGCGAAAGCTAGGCTCACCGCGCGAGCAGCCTCCTCGTCGTCCTCTTCCTCATCATCCTCCTCGCTCGAGTCGTTGTAGTGATTGACGGTTCCGGCACCGTCGCGCACCTCGCCATCGTAGTCGTCATTCGCTTGTCCCTCGTTCTCCTCGTCATCCAGCATCGCCTCGCCCTCGACCAGGTCGCGGAGACTCATCTTGGCTGGTGGCAGCGATCCCTAACCCCCGTGATGACGTGGAAGCCGAGTAGCTGACAGAGCGTCAAAGATGGAGAAAGCAACCACACAGATCGGGCGCCCAGTTTGCCCTGCTGGCTGTGGGAGGGTGAATGAAGGGCAGGTCGGGGGAGGTGAATTGAGAGAGAGAGCAGGAAGAATCGCCGAAGACGCGGTGGCGCCAGCGGTGATTGGTCGAGACGGTGACTAAGCAGAGAGGTGAAGACCGGGTCAGGTGACCAAGCATATTATATTGTATTTGGAGTGTGAATAACAATAGAATCGCTCATATTCGGTTGATCAATAGTTGTAATAGTTACAGCCCCAGCCAATAGACCACAAATGATTGGGTGAGGATTCTCGATGATATGAATAGAATGGCTGTCATGCTCACTATGTATTCCACTCCTACGCCCCATTCACTAGTTAACCCACCAGCCAACGTGGAGGGTTTCTTTCTTTCCTGTAAACCAACAACAACTCCTGGGGCGCCACCCTCCCCATCCTTCCCACCTGGTTTCCTCTCTCCTATTTTTTGTGCTCAGTTGACGCCCTCTGTGACGACTGGTTGTCCTGGCGCCCAAAACTAGCCCAATCAGCGCCAAGCCCATCACTATCGGGTTCCCCGCTACGGGGTCTGTTTCTGCTGTTGCCGTCGACACCCTCACTCCTCTGGGATCACCTGGTCCTGCCTCTCTCTCTTTTTCCTCTCTCTGTTGTTCCCGGCTTGCATTCCCTTCGCTCCTCCACCATGGCCGACCCCTTTAAGGCGCGGACCTTGAAACGCAAGAACGTCAAGGGTCTGGCCCTCAGTGCGACGCCGAAGATTGCCGCCAATCCCTCCGAAGGCGATGCCCAAGTCCCAGGGGCAATTGGCAATGCCGACAGCAACCGTACAGATACGCTCGAGATCGGGCTAGAGTTCCGACTCGACTTGCGCAGCGAGGACCTGATCACCATGAAGGAGCTGGGTGCTGGCAACGGCGGCACCGTCTCCAAGGTGCGGCATGCGTCGACTAATGTTGTCATGGCGCGAAAGGTGTGTTTCTTTGGTGTTGGGCTTCCACTGCTGCCAAATTAATACCTTCGGGCACTCCCACAGATCATCCGAGTCGACGCCAAAGAGAACGTAAGAAAACAGATTCTCCGAGAACTGCGTGTAGGACACGACTGCAACTCCCCCAACATCGTGACATTTTACGGCGCCTTCCAGAATGAGGCGAGGGATATTGTTTTGTGTATGGAATACATGGACTGCGGGTAGGTTGGCTGGAAACGGAGGGTACGGCCATGTCGCTGACACTTGAACAGATCTCTGGACCGCATCTCGAAAGATTTTGGCCCCGTGCGAGTCGACGTGCTTGGAAAGATCACGGAGTCGGTGTTGGCTGGTCTGGTTTATCTCTATGAAGTCCACCGCATCATGCACCGCGATATCAAACCGTCCAACATCCTGGTCAACTCGCGGGGCAACATCAAGCTCTGCGATTTTGGTGTCGCCACTGAGACCGTCAACTCCATTGCCGATACCTTCGTCGGAACCTCGACATACATGGCCCCGGAGCGAATCCAGGGAGGAGCGTACACTGTGCGTTCGGACGTGTGGAGTGTGGGCCTGTCGGTGATGGAGTTGGCCGTTGGGCGGTTCCCCTTTGACACCTCAGACGTCGCTGCCGGAGACCGTGCCAGCGCAGGGCCAATGGGAATTCTGGATCTCCTTCAGCAGATCGTCCACGAAACCGCACCCAAGCTGCCCAAGAGCGATGCCTTCCCACCAATCCTGCACGACTTCGTTGGCAAGTGTCTCCTGAAAAGGCCCGAGGAGCGCCCAACGCCGCGAGAGCTTTATGACAAGGATGCATTCTTACAAGCGGCTAAACGCACCCCGGTTGACCTCCAGGAATGGGCAATCAGCATGATGGAACGGCACAACCGCAAGTCGTACCTGGCTCCTCCGGCGCCCAAATCGCTCAAGGAGGGCGCAGCCCAATCGCCATCCGCGGCCGCAGCTTCGACCCCAAAGTCCAGTGCAACCAGCAGGACCTCATCACGCACTCCAAACCCGCAGTATACGACACCCACATCGGGTGAAATCCCCGCCACCAACGACGTCTCTGCTAGTAGCCGCCATTACAACCACCATCCCTCTCAGCAATCCGCCGCGCCCTCCCTGCGATCCGCGAGGTCCCCGCCGCCTCTTTCGCTGGAGCACCTGTCTTTAGAAACGAGGGATGCGGAAGACTCGCGCGGCAGCCGCCGCCCGGGCCGACACCTGGGTGATCCTACCTCTGCCATCGAAGCAAATTCTCGCCCGTTCATGGGCCAGCGCTCCATCAGCTCGCAAAACACCAAGTCCCAGACAAACCTGCACTCCGCTACACTGCCAATTCGCGCCGGGCCGCCACCCAGCGGGCCTCCGCCGGCCCCTCCAGTGTCTGCGGGCGGGCCTGCGGGCCTGCGTGGCCAGCAGGGCTCTACCGGGACCACCTCATGAAGAAACAAGAAACAAAAAACGATTTGCTGATGCTGTACCTGGGACGAACTTCGGGGGGTCTTTTTGATTCGATTTTTTTTCTTTTCACCGATCAGACGTGTTCACATATCACCTTGACGGCCGTCTTATGATTGTTTATGTTTGGCGCTTTTTCTTTTCTCAGGGAACTGGACATAAAAGAGTCAAGGGTAAGGAAGGGACTGGAAAAGGTCCGACAAGATATACACTGGCCGGCTCAATCTCTTCTTTGTTTTTCCTTTCACTCATGGCCATCTATCTCTTTTGTCATCCACTTACTTCCGACTCGCCTACTTTCCCTCTCCACTTTCTTATTTCTCCTGTCCGCTGGATCTCTACTTGGACAGCAGATAATCTTGGTGTCCTTTTTCACTCCCTGACTTGACTTGACATGATTTTATGTCTATCCCGTTCTTAGTTATGGTTTCTTTGTGCCTGCTGAAATATGCTCCTGCATTACATGGCGTACATAAGTGCAAGTTCCTTGGTGCTATAACAATTTCATTCCATTATTTCCTCTTTGATTCCAGTGCGTTCGTCTTCCATTCCTGTCCTATCGCGTCTTATTGTGTATGTAACCGCTGGTGTCATCAATGCAAATACTTGAAAGGCAGAAAAAAGGCACAAACAGTAAGCGAGTAAGTAAGTGACTGGCATTTCGAATTCTAATTGACCCTGGCCGTAGCTCAGACCCGAGACAAGGCGAAGCAAAGAAAGACACACGATGCACCCCTAAATAGTAAGAAACACAAGACCATATACGTACAGAGGCCATCCATGCAGACGAAAGGGACATGAAGGATAGAAAGAACGAGGGAAACCCCCAATAAAGAAAATTGATAGAGAAGGAAAGAATACAAAAACGCCCCCTGAAACACACAGAAAGCCAGTCGTGGTCACGCACAAATAACTAGCAATAAAGCAACACTTCACCCCGTACCGATTTGGCGCCTTCGAAGTCAAGTTTTAATGAACTCAATCGCGAACGCCGGACAGGTAGACACCAAGAGTTGTGCAGGTAAAGGTAAGAAGCAAGTAACAAACATCGAAGAAGCACACGCGTGTGATAGACGGTCTATTTCATTATCAGCTCCGGGCCAGCTAACGGACTGGGTCCGGGGTGCGCAGGAGCAGGAGCAGGAGCAGCAGCAACAGCAGCAGGAGGGAGGGTGGAGTTGGGTGACGGGGTCGGTCCTGGAGCAGGAGCCAGGTCCATCATGGTCATCATTGAGGAGGGTGCAGGCGCTGAGTTGTTCGTGGACTTTCCACCACGACCGCTGGCTGTGCTTCCACCGCGCCCAGAACCACCGGCACTACCGCCGGCTCGTCCGCCGCGACCCTCGTGGGATGCCGAGGCCGTGGAACCGTTGCGATCGCCGCCCTGCTTGTCCTTGTCCTTGTCTTTCTCCTTGTCTTTATCCTGATCTGCTTTCTTGGTAGTGCGTGGGCGGCGCGAGGTACCCCCGCGTGATCCAGGGCCGCGGAGAGGTAGGCCCGTATCCTGGGAGATGGGCACAGCAGCCGCAATGGGTACATGTTGGTGAGAAGTGAGAGTGCGAGCTCGCCCTGTTCCTCGTCCACGACCACGACCGCGCTTGATAGTCCCGTCGGCTCTGTGGTTTTGTTAGTATCAATGCTTTGCCCCTCTATGGAAAGAGAACATACCGTTCCACCTGGACTTTCTCCCCCTCCTGCACCAGCGGACCACTGTAGACAAAGAAACCATCCTTGCTGGCTGCAGCAGTCTCCTGCCAGGCCATCTCACTGTCGTCAACAAATGGGTCATCCCGGTCATATTCCTCGACCTTCTTGCGCCGTCTTTTCTTCGTTCCATCATCTGCCTCCGAGGGAGCGCCGTTCGTTCCAGCTCCTGTGCCACCCATAGAAACATCGCCATCTAGATCACTGTCACGATCGAGGCTCAAATCTTCATCCGCACTTTCGCCTGCTGAGATCCCCTTGGCACCTTTCTCATTCTTCTCCAAGGCTGCCCCAGCAGCCGCTATGCGGGCTAATCGCTGTTTATGAGCCGCCAAGCGAGGGTGCAGGGCTGCAAAGCCATATCGTTCTTCCGCCAGTCGGGCAAAGTTCACAATCTGGTTCCCCTTCTGCAGCGGAATGTGCACAACGATGTTTGGCGTTGTGCGCGAATCGGACGAGTTCGAAGAATCGTCTCCACCAAATAGCGCGTTGGTAATTAGACCAGATCCTTGCGGAAGGGGTGGTGCTTCCTTAGCTGCCTTGGTCGGCTTGGGGGACGGCGCTTTGGACGACGGAGCGGTAGTGCTTCCTTTTTCCTTCTTGCCCGACGGCTTGTTAACCGCAGCAATCCCCTCCTTCGAGTCCACCTCCATTGCATCGGACGGCTGTTGTGGTCGTGACGGGGTAGCATTGGCTGGCGGTTGCGGCTGAGCCTGAGCCTGAGCCTGGGCCTGGGCCTGGGCCTGGACCTGAGGTTGAGGCGGTGGAACCACTGGCGGCGACAGCTGGAGCTGAGGAGGTTGCGATTGCAGCGGGCGCTGCTCAGAGGGAGCATATGGGGAAAAGTGGTTCGATGGCGGTGGTTGTTGCGGCGTGTGCGCGGCCCCGTAGGAAGGAGATGAGGCCAGGAGAGGTGAAGGGGCTAGTGGAGGGTGTGTCGGAGTATGTACCGCGGGGTGCGGCGCCGGTGAGGAGACAGCGGACACATGGCCGGAGGCGGAGCGCGGGAGTTGAGGATATAGCGGTTGAGCATTTTGGGTCGGCGGGTCAATGATGCTAGAGATGGCCGGCGACGCACTTGCGCGGTAGGCATTACGCGGCGAGAGGGTGTGAGGAGGACTATAGGCCGGTGCAGGCGACGTATTGCCAAATGCTGATCGGATGGGGTCGAAGTTTTGTCCACTGGTCCGTTGCGGGTTCGGCGGGGGAGGTTGGGACTGAGGACGTGGAGGTGGAAGGGATTGATTCAAAGGAGGATAGGTAGCCACAGGGGTTGCCGAGGGAGGTCGCGAAGTCTGGGAATACGGCGAGGGAGGTGGTTGGGAAGCCGTCGGTACTGTTGTTGGAGGGTCGGCGGGTGCTGCCGGTGCAGCAGCGGCCCCCGAGGTGTCGTCACCCTCCAGCTTGGGCTTCTTGCGCGACGCGGCAGTGGTGGTGGATTTTTCCCGAGGCCGACGAGGAGCCCGGGCCGGTTTTTCTTTCGTGTCCTTGTCTTTTTCTTTTTCCTTCTTGGGGGGAGGTTTGGCCGAATCGGGATCGTCGTCCTTCTTGCGACGCGACCGACGGGAGGTGGTAGATGCACGTCGGGCTGGCTCTTTGGTGCCCGGGTCGATGGTCATGCCCACGCCTTCTTGGGCGGGCATAGCCGCCGCAGGCGGATCCGTGGACATGACTTGGGTGGCGGAAAAAAAAGGAAGAGGAAGTGGTTTGGGTGGAACTTCTCAGCATTCGACAGGGGATGCGGTCGCGGACACCGGAGCTGGAGTCAATGGCGGGAAGGCAAACAGAGAAAAGGAACACGAAAAGTTGACGGCTATAGTCGAGACAAGTGAGAGGCGGAGATGGAGAACACGAAAAAGAGGAACATCGAAGATGGGACGAGATGGGGTGGATGGATGGGATGGATGGAAGAGGGACGAAAAGAAGGGATTGGAGGGAACCGAAATCAAGGCAAAGAAAAGAGGGAAAAAAGGGCAGAAAGGGGAGAGCGAACAAGGGCGTTTGGGCACTTCGGACTGGCTAGGCGGGAAGTACGACGTTTGCAATAGTAACGAAAGGTAGGGAACACACATATATGAACACCTATTATTGATCTGATCATTATAGGCTGAGGGACTCGTATGATAATAATAATAACAGTAATAATCAGATCAATCGAGCTCTTCCTGTTTGATTCCGTGCGGCCTTCCCTCGACGCACTCTGATTGAAAGTTGCGTTCCCGATATGAGCCCAGCTGCGAAAGGATGCCCTATCGCGCCCTGACCCCATCCGATCTATCACACCTCAACACAGCACTTTTTCGATCCACCAACTCGATGAGAGATGCAACCCTCTGTTTCTGGTATTGATGTCATTGTCGTCCAGCTAGGAAAATGTCCCAGACAGCGTCAATGGTGTAGTGCTCCGACAACACTGACGGTCTACTCGGTCGGAGTCGATCTAAACATAGAAAGACAAAAGTAATCAGGTTATTCCAACACTCTCAATCACTTCAACCCGACCTGGTCTCCCGGGTTCAACTACAAGAGTGACAGAAAAACAGATCTAGAGTATAACTTCCCGTTTCGGTTTAGCGCACCCGCGAGCACACTAACCCATGGCGGCTAGCGCGTCTGCAGCGTTAGTCTTTTGAGCCGCATATTCCTCCACCACCAACCAACCAACCAACACTCTTCCATCACCATGGCATTTCCAGGTGAGCGCTTCGTGCTCGACCTGGACGAGGACTCCGGTCCACCGGAAGCTACTGCGGCCGTGCCTTCCCCGTTCTCTCTCATCGGCGAGATCCAGGAACGCACTCCCGCCGCTGGCCCGTCCGCTCCAACCCCACCGGCACCCTCGCTATCCTCGACCGGCTTCCCGCCTCATCGCCAGCGCAACAAGACGTCTGCTTTTAAGCAGCGACGGGCGAAACAGCAAGATGCGCCTCAACCTGCGGCACAGCCAGCAGCACCGGACGACAAGCAGTTCATCGACGAGGAGAATCGCCGCCAGCTGGCGTCCATGTCGAACTCGCAGATCCAGCAGGAGCGTGAAGAGCTGATGGCCTCCATGGATCCGGGTCTGCTGCAGCGCTTTCTGCGCCGTGCTAAGATAGATGAGGATGACAAAAAGGGGGATGAAACCCCGCTATCAGAAGATCCGTCGACATCATCCAAGCCGAAAAAGTCGGTTTCCTTCAATATCCCTCCACCCGCCTCGGCTGCACCACAACCACAATTCCAGCCTACTTCAAAAGCGCCTGCAAATGATGACATGCCCCCGACAAACCTCCCACTCGACCTGTATCCGGCATCTGAACGCCCATCCCTCGACCCAGCCATGCTGGAAACCTTCCACTTCCCACATCCAAAGCAACCAATGCCAACTCTCGACCCATCATCCCCCTCGTTCTTATCCGACCTCCAATCCCACTACTTCCCGGAGATGTCACACGACTCGTCCGCACTCTCCTGGCTCCAATCACCCTCCTCCGACGCAGAAGACCCAGACAGCAGCTCAGCATACCACCCCGCCAGCAGCGCAATCTCGCTCGCACCATCATCAATCCGCTTCTCGTTGCGAGGCACAATCCTCGCGCCCTCGACATCACTCTCCCTCCCCACAACACTGGGCTTGCACCATCACGGGGACGATCCGCAGGCGGCCGGGTATACGATTCCCGAGCTGGCAATTCTGTCGCGGTCTTCGTTTCCCGCACAGCGGTGTGTTGCATGGCAGGTTCTCGGACGGATTCTATTTCGGCTTGGGCGAGCGGAGTTTGGGGATCGTGGCGGGCAGTTGTCGGAGGGGCTGTGGCACGTTATCGAGAAGGAGGGTGTGGTGGGCGGGATGCTTGCTGAAGCGGATGGGGCTGCTGGGTTGGGGTTGCCAGGAAAGAACACTCAAAAGCAAGGAGGTGAGCAGCAGAAAAAGAAGAGTGAGAATGATCATGCTGGTGGTGATGCACCTGCTGTTTCGAGCATCGGACGCCATGCTAGTGCCGCTGCATGGGCGGTTGAGGGTGTATGGTTGTGGCAGAAGGGCGGCGGTGGTGATCGTGGTCTATTGAAAGACGGCCAGATTCGATCCCTGTAAAGGAGAGCATGGGCGAGAAAGCTTGCATATATTGGACTTGGAAGGTCCACGAATGATGATATATTTTATTTCAGGTACAATATGAAATCTACATATTTGTCCTCAAATAGCACTCAACGCTGAACAGTTCATGCATTGTCGTCATATTTCACCCAAGTATCATACAGAAATAACCCCAGTCCAAACCCATGTAATGCATTAAAAGAGCCACAATACACCGAGAAGAACAACTCACGTAACAGTCGACACCGGCCCATCCAGATCTCCAACCTGCACCCCCCAAACCAACCACCTCGCCTCCTCAACAAAGTCCCTTCTCAGCCAAAGGCCAGGCGGCTGCGCTGCAGAGGATGCCGACGAGAGCGAATCCGCACCGTTCTCAGCAGCAGGCGAAGAACGATCGAGCCAGTCAAATAGAAGCCTTAACTGCCAGATGCGATCACGGACTTGGTCCGGATCAGCACCACGGCCGCGTGCGGATTGAATAATGTTGCGCACTGTATGAGACAGAGCAAGTCTGGCATCGACGGCCGAGGTGCGGAGCCAGGGTGGCGCGGAGCTCAGCTCTGTTGCGATGCGCGGCGCGCGAGTGGGGAAGGCAGACGGGAGGACTAGAGAACGTTCGCGGATATCTAGACCGGAGAGGGAAGGGAGCTGGAAGATCCAGTCCCAAGGAGACTGGGAAGGTGTGGTTGTAGCAGCAGAGCCGGATTCAGTACCGGAAAGTAAAGCGGTGCGGTTCGGCCAAGCGGACGGCGGAGCGCCCTTGAATTTAGCTGAGGCGCCCGCTGTGGACGGGAGGATATCCTGAGCTTCGCTGAGGCCTGTAAGGGTAGAGGAGAAAACGGAGGAGGAACCCGAGGCGCTGTGAATAGCTTTGCGGCGGAGGTAGATGGAGGGATCGCCATGCCGGAATTTTTCTCGCAGGGCATCGTTCTGACCGAATTCAAGGACCAATGGCCAGTGGTCTGGGCCGCAGACTCCGATGTGGGTGATACTCGTAGGATCTGGGAGGAGGCAGGGTGCGGTGAGAGTGCGGATGGCGCCGTCATGCGAAGTGATGGTGATGGGGATAGAGATCGGACGCCGGGTGTCGAGGTCACGCGGGATCAGGCAACGTGGTTCTGTGGCGAGGACCCAGAGATGCCGGAAGGCTTGGAGATGGCATTTGTTGTCGAGCACGGTGGTTGGAAAGATCGGGTAGAAGGCGCAGAGGAGCGAGGCTACGGCCAGGTCGGATGTTCCAAGTGTGTAGCTGCCTCCGCCCAGGAAGAGCATCCCGATTGCCATGTGTGCCGCCATGTGGCTGCCATAGGATGTATCGGCATCAATTCGACCGTGAAGCGAACGCAGACGCCGGAAAAGGGCCAAGTCGCCTGTGCCGGCCATGACCGTAGAGGTGGCCAGGGCAACAATGTCCTGACAGTTCCGAACAGAGTTGCGCGCGAGCTTGCTATCGTAATTCAGGGCTGGTAAACGTGAGATGCGGAGGAACTGATCGAGGTAGAACAGCAACAGGTCCCGTGCCGGCCCGTGGCCAGAGCCGGAGTAGCGGAGACCCAAGCTGAAGCAGAGACCCGCAATGATATTGAAGAAAGGCATGTCTTCGCTACGCAGCTGGCGAACACCCGAAAGGCGCGATCGCCGCCGATACACCTTTGGCAGACTCTGGCTGATCCAGTCGGCGGTAGGTCGAATGCTATCCCACATAATGAGGTGCCGTGCCAAGGTCCTCAGAAGGAAAAGGTCTGGCCGCACATAGTCAAAACGTACCGTGGTGTCAGGGATGTCGATTTTCTGGGCCAGCACTGAGTCGTTGGTCTTCATGAAGATGATAGTGAGTGCAATCGTGGCACCGGCCGTGGCACGGTCGAGAACATGAGACAGATCAACGTTCTTGGTACCAACTGCAACGGCCAACAGCCGCTCGACAATGTGCATGTCACGCATTCCGCGTAAATCGTTGCCTTTGCCCAGGTTTATAAGCCCCAGCGCGAATCCCGCGGCGAGGCGATATCCTTCATCACGGAGATCCTCTTGAGAGGTGGACTGTTCATCTTGTTCAATGTTCTCAATCTCTGACAGCATGACTTCGCTCATACGTCGATGCTGAGAGCCGCAATACAGCAGTCCAATCCCCATAATCCCGGCAGTTTGCGTTAAGGGGGACAAGTTGAGTTCTGCTGCCCCGATTGGCAGCATTCTTGTAACGTGCACAGACAACAGGCGTGTGATTAGCGTGTCCATCGTGCCCAGATATGAAGCAGACAGACCCAACAGAAGACCGATAGATGTCATGGTGTGCTTTGGCGTAAGGTACTTGAACGCAACCCACTTAGCCAGAGACTTGAGATGACCGTTCAGACCCAGAGCTAGCAGGAATCCCGCGTGGCGGTTGGTGAGATCTTGAGGCTTGTTGAAGAGGATCCACGAGGTATCGATCCCCTTGGACGCTTTGGAGATGGCCAGTCCAGTAGATACTCCGTTGTGAAAGAAGGCCCAGCACACTTTTTCTTCAGTAAATGCGGACCTTTCGGCGCTGATGGTCACGTTGGACGGCTTCATAACACATTGTAAGGAGAAGGACGGGATTGGCAGCTTCTCAGTCAACAGAGGCAGTCGGCCACTAAAGGAAAGCATAGCACGGCCTGCGGGGGTTGACAATGTCCTAAAGGTCACCAGCTGCACAAGCTCTTTTTGCGCATCTAACAGGTCCGCGTCGGACCAGTCTGCCTCGGGAACACACTCAGCCACGGGAGCTTTGGATTGGTTTAGCAGGCGGGCAGCTTCGATGAAGCGCTTGTCCTCCCGGAAAATCAATCTTGTGACTGAAAAGCGGTCAGCCTCCGCGGAGGCTTCGAAGGCGCTGATGGTGTCAATGTCCAGGGCCGAAGTGCTAATGAGATGGAAGTCTCGCACGGCATCATGGGAAAGGGATGGCTGTTGTGAAGTTGCTAGCGATTGGGTATAGACTGAGTTCATCGACATGTAGAGATCCTCCCGGTCAATCAGTTCCAGAAGTGTTGCATCCCAGGAAGTTGAAGCGTCCATCTGACACCGCATGACAGCTTCATACAGTGGTGCGCTGACACCTTCAGGGAACGTATCGATAATGCTCTTGGTGAGACCCCATCGGTGCAATAGTCTGATTTTTTCCAAAGGTGTCGACACATTCTGTGCCTCGGAGAAGAAGCATTTCAACGCCATGGTTCTTGGGGTGAGGTTGAAGCACTCTCGCCACATTCGTCCCTTTCTAGGAGCTTGATCCGGTGCATTTATGAGGTCAAGAAGGGTGATAAAATTCGAAGAAGATAGATCCGCAGCATTGATGAGAAATGCGAATATTGATGGGGGAGCAAAAGGTTCGTGGGGGACATCGATCGAGGAAATCTGGGTGTCTTCGAATTGCCAACGCTCCATACTGGCCATTTCGGTACCGAAGTAAGCATCCTCAGTCCATTTCCATGACCGCCAGCCCAGCCAGCCGCCAATTTGTGCAAGGACAGGGGCCAGAAGTCCCAATGGTCGCTGCGCCTCCTCAGAGTCACCGGTAGAGAGCTTCTGTTCTTCACGGAGAAGGTGTAAGCCAACAAGTAACGTGCAAAGCGATGTGCGTCTTGTGTTCTCAGAGAAAGCTCCTGAGATGGGTAAATATCCTTCACAACCGGTGGCTTTGGAGCCCCTCGGGCTCTGGAGGAACTCGCGACTGAGCGATATGCATCGGATCAAGTAAGAATTGTGACGATAGGTTGACCGGCTTGCATTGGGCTGTTCTGCTTTTGGCGTCCGAGACGCATCGCGTGCAGCCAGGTCCTCAATCGCATCTTGTTCAACGATCCACCCCCAAGAACTGTCCATCATCCATGGTGCCACAACACCAGAAGATCCAGATTCCAAGTTGAGCATCGCTTCCCAGCTTTCCAGATCAACGTAACTGCCACTACTTGACCGGAGCAGACCTTTCTTCCTGCGCACTCGCTTGGCTGGCGTCTGGGGCTCGGCGTGGCTGACGAATGGAATGGCCAATGAAAATAACACGACCACCATGGCAGTCCATTCTAGATCATTTGTGATCTCTTCCCTGCCCTGAAGCCACTTGTACACTTCCCACCAGCCCACCAGCACGCCATCGCCAGCTTTCTCCGAGTCACGCAGGACGAATTTGCAGACTCGGAGGATCTTCTTCACCAGATCGTTGCGAGGCTCCATTTGAACCTGGAGCCGGTGCCGTTGCTTGTCACTGTCCACCAAATCGACCTTGCCTCTCGAGCAATCGTGGTCAAGCTCGATGAAAACAAGGCCGGGGTCTGCCAGGACTCGGTTGACGCCACTCTCCCTCGGACGGCTTACAATCTTAGTGGCCGAGATTCCATGTGGCTCGTAAATTTGCAGTGGCAAAGGAATATCGATTCTCGTTGGACTTCCCCAAGGTGTCTGTAGAGACAATTCACGCTGGCCATTGTCGGACACACTCAGAGTTAGGATTCTGGAGATGTCTCCATCAAAGACCTTGCGGGCATCCAATACGCTGGGAACATGTTGGATGCCTGCTGAATGAACCAGAAGTGGTCGCTGCCGCTTTTTTCGCTGTTTCGATGCAGCCACACGGTCTGCTCGCAAATTCACGACAGTCATATTTCGGGAGGATTGGTCCACTATGCAGACCGCTACAAACGCCGCGTTTCCGTTTTGCGCATTTCCATAGTCTAGAGAAGATAGTGTCGAGACCTTCAAGCGGCGCGAGGACGTTTGCTGGGCGGAGGAATGAAAGTTCGCGGAGAATCTCGACGAGAAGCTATCCACTTTGGACAACAGCAGTTCCTCTGGTAGGCCGGAAGTTGATTCTCGAAGGGCAATGTTCTCAAGCCCCTCCGATAGAACGTCATTGTTGAGCTCCTCAAGTAGTCTATCAACGGGGGCATCTGCGAAGCTACCCGCGGTGCTATAGACAGAGCCCGTTCCAGGGGGTAAGGAGCCTCGAGGATTGAAACCAAAGCTTGCACGGGTGCTCGCGCCTCCTATGGATTGTCTGGGCCCACCATGGGGCATATTGCTTGACTGGCTCCCAGTGGCAAGGTCCGAGAATGTAATCCGGTCCTGGCTGGTCGCTAGATCGGTGCGCGCAAGCAGCGAGCTGACTCGTCTTGATGTCTTGAGGGGCACCCCGACATCGCCAAAGTCCTGTGCTACCCGTGAAGCCAGATCATCTTCGTCAAGTTTCGTCTCAGTTTGGTGGGAGGCATTACGGGACTCGGGCCAGGCCCCAAAGCTCTCCCGTGGTCCCCGAGCGGCAGGTGTGGTTGCGCCGGTAGCCATTCCGAAATGCGAGCTTCGCCTCTTCGATCGAGTACCCCCCGTCTCTCGCCTGGTCTTTTCTTTTAATGAGGCGTCGAAGTCATCGTCTCTATATCGGGCAGTCCATATCGTATAGAGCCCTGTCGTTGTGTTCAAGGTGACCACTAGAATCAAAGGCACGTTCGTTGAGGATTGAGCTGAACTTGGGAGTTCGTCTTTTTGGGAGATGTAGACAATTTCATCTGATGAATCCAGCACAGATGGCCCTGACGGTCTTCGACCCGTACTGCTGACACTGCTCTGTAGCCAACTAGACGACGTCTGCGAAGTCACCACCAGGCCCATTTCCGAATGAGGGTTGATCAGAGAAAACACCCGGGGGAGGTCAGCGCTTGAACTGGGCTTTGGCACCCACGCAGGCCCCTGAACAGACGAGATCTTCAAAGATGGACGCTTGCTTTTGGTGGTCGAGGATTGAGAAGCGCGGGGATCGAATAGAGGGGCGGACATGAAGGAATTGGGAGGCGCAGTTGGGTGCTGGCGTGGCTCATGGTCTTCAGGGACTTTTCTCTGAAATAAAAGCCCCCGAGGAGTCGCAAAAACAGTATCGACCTCAAATGGAAGAGGAACGGTGTGGCTGTTGCCCGCAACGAAAAAGATATGGGCTTGTGATTTGAGGACCACCACTAACGCCCGGGAGAGGTTGTCGTTGGCCTTTTGGGGTGCAACAACTGCGACTCGCGCATCTCCATGTAAATCCAACGTCGAGCCCGAGCTTGTCAATTGCTGATTCCGAGCTCGCTGGGCCTGCCCACCTCCCCGCGCGCCCGACACCGGGTTGATGACGTCTCGATCAGAGCGTTTGATTCTCCCCGCTGCGAAGTAGGTAAACAAAGCATGCCGAACCTCCTCTTTCTCGGGATCTAGCCGGAAGATTCTCTTCACTATCCCTGCGCGGGACCACACCACACAATGCTTCGTCCACACCAGCTCATCGTCCACAGGGCCAGTCAGCCCGCTATCATCCACACTTGTCGACCATTTGTATTGGTCATCTGATGGATCTGGAGGAAGAATGCCCTCTGTGACCAGGTAAGGGACGGCTGAGGGTTCGTGGAGGCCCAGAGACCGCGCGGACGCCATGACGGGTTTAGCGGGAGTAGCTGTAGCGTGCGTATTGCGCCGTCGCGACAAACACTGAGTTGGATCGGACAGATTGAAGCATTTCCATCGTTCAGGAGGCCAGGCCAATTGAGAGTGGGCGGGCCACAAAGGCGTGGTGTTATGTTGATTACTGGTCAAGTTCGGGCAGGTATTGGAGACGCGCAGGAACGCGGAGAGAGAAATAGTGGGAGTTGGGTTCCTTCCTTTGCTTCTGCCGGACCACAACAACTTCTCTTCTTCACCTTCCCTTCCCCCCCAACTCTCCCTGTCCCTCTCTCTATCCCTTGAATATTTCCCACTTACACTGCTTCTCTACTTGTTATCTCATCCGCTTATTCCTTGGATTGAGATTGTCCGCCATCCCGCGTTCGGCGCTTCGAGCAAGCAGCTCAGGCAGCTCCAGCAGCTGTCCACGGCATCGCCACCGTCGCAATGCCTTCGTTTCCCACCACACCCTTGGTTCGCCCGAGAGAAGATGGCATGCAACTAAGGTAAGACATTTCTTCTTTCGCATGAATTATCGCTCACTCGATGTTCGCAACCCTTAGCTATCGGCTCCCCCACCGTGTTCACGCAGCCAAGGCCTACCCAATTCGAAGCCCAAACGGCTCTTCGATCATCATATACGGCAACGAGAATGGCTTGAAAGTTATCTGGAGAGGCGGGAAGCAATTCTCAGCTTTGAAGGAGTCGGCGCCCCAGGAAAAGAGCAAGAGCTCTGGGAAGGACAAAGACGACGATGCGGTGATGATCATTGACTCCGATGAAGAGGATGCGCCGGAGCCGGTAGCAGCACAAGAAGAAGTCAGCTACGACTTTAGCACGGAGGAGACCGAGGTCGATCCCGCTTCTCCGTTCGAAGAGATTCTGCGACAGATCGATATTCCCTTGGGGAGCCGAGTCCTCGACCTCGCGGTGCCCCGTGTGCTCCCAGAGGGGGCACGCTCACCTCTCGACCCATTTCCGCCTGTTTTGAAGAGCAAGATTGTCGTATCGGCAGTCTGCTCTGACTTTTCGACTCGAGTCATCACGGTGCCGCTTGTTCCGCCGCACCCTACCCAAACGGATCCCCAAAGCTGGCGCATCAAAACCTTGACAATCAGCGGCGGTATTACTCTCCAGGATGTCCCGCGCGGCGTCTCTCTCACATTTACCTGTCAAGAAGCAGAAGAAGATGCAGATCGGCGAAAGTCTCGGAGCCGGGCTAGCAGCTCTGGGCGATGGGATCTGCTCGTGGCGACGCACTCTGCCGAAGGGTCAGGCATGCTGCTGCTGCACCGAGTTCCAGTTTTGGAGGATCGTTTGTCAGAGGAGGACATCACTTCTCAACGGCGGCTCTTGCCAGCCCCAGCGCAGACGATTGCCTTCAATCCATCCTCATACCCATCGGTTCGCCACTCCACATTGCTTGTGGCTTTCCATAGTGGATTTGTCAAGATTTATTCGTGTTTCACGGTGAAAAAAGTGACAAAGTCTGCTCGACGGTCTTCTATGCCGCAAGAGGATTACGAAGCTGCCGACATCGAAGGCCGGTGGCTGATCAGTTTGTACCCCGGCTTTGAGCAAGGCTCGACTGGGCTACCGCGACGCAAGACGATCATCGATGCTGACTGGGTGCTGGGCGGGCGGGCAATTATGGTTCTTTTGGTGGATGGCGAGTGGGGGGTGTGGGATATTGAAGGAGCCGGCCCTGGAAACACCAAGGGACCCTTGCACCGGCAGTCGAGCGTGCAGGGAGTGACTGGCGGTTCATTGACCGCATACGCCGTCAGCGGACGAATCCTCACCCCGCCAACTAACAGTCAGTCCGAAGCAGAGCAGCGGCCGCGGTTTGCACCTATGACCCCTTCCACGAAACGGGTCCGGGAAGATACGCTACTGAAGGGATCGATGAATCCGGCCAGCCCGTCCCTTTGTGGGGAGATTTCCGTGTTCCAGACCAATTCGTCGCAGGAAGCGCTTCCTGACGAGTCGATCCTGCTCCGACATGGCCGCCAGAGCGCATCCATTCCTAGTCTTCTATCTCTCTGGCGCAACGCGGTCCGAGCCACGGGCACATTTGACGCCTCGAACCGGTGCCGCGTGACTCCATTCCAGGACGTACACCTGATGGGTGAGAACTTCCAGGCAATCGGTCATTTACTTGCTCCTGTGCGGCGTTCGCGCGCAGCAGACCGCCAACCTTTTGAGGTGCTCGTGGCCGCAGAGCATCAGATCATGATCCTCGCTCCGCGACTGGTCGAATCCGACGAAGAGAAGGTGGTCGCAAAAGCAGTGGAAAAGGAAGTAACCGCGGAGACCGACCAGCTCATGCTCCGACGTGGCGAGCTGGATGTGGAGGGAATGGGTCGACTTCTGAACGGCATGGCGAATGGCACGGGCTCTGTGCGCATTGGCAGCCCCATTAAGCGGGCTCGTGTGTTCACTTGAGGGAGCCATAGCATGATACCCCCGATCATATCTAATCTAGTGGTTTTTGATTCTGCTCACTTCTTTCCCCCTTTATTTGACTAGGCAATTCGCGCTGTCAGGTGGAGCGCAAGGCGAGAACCATGCCTTGAAATTCCTTCCCCCGGAAGTGAATAAGCTCTGTATCGGCTGCGATATATCGATGACCATCCCCGAGGCACTTCTATGAGGTGCCGCTCTTGCTCGAGCTGTCTCAGGCAGGCGCCCGTATTCAACTCTGGTCTTTCTGTCTTTCTCTTCTGTCTGTTCGGCTGCTGACCTGCCTTCCGGGGCGTTTTCTACATCGGGAGCTGTGGCGGATTGGATGGGGGACAGACAGGGTTTTGGGGCGGTGCGAAGCAGGGCACGATGATGGGACATTACCTCGTAGTTGAGTCTATTTGTTTGTATACTACTGTGTATCTACCTGCATGTAAACCGGGGGTTTCTCTGCCGAGGACGTAGGTCAGTCAAATTACATCCGCCTAGCGAGGAAACCTACTCTGAATGATAACCTCGAGACTATTAGAAAACGACTGAACACGTTCAAAGATGTTAGTTTACCCGTTATCCCGCACTATACGGCGCAGAGAAAGGTCTCAGAGGTGGATGTTTCCAAGGATAGGAAGATGTGCATCGAGTTCTGGAAGGGTGTTGGAGCGACGCTGTACTTCCTCGAGGGCATCCATGCGCGGAATCGGCCCCGTCGGCACGATAACGGAGGTGGGTTGACTGATTGATAAGAATCAACTGTCCCTCCCCTCTTCTCCTTCCTCCCTCAATTCCATTCAATTTTACCCAGTTCACCATGACCCAAGCATCATGACCCAACTCCAGACTCCCTCTCAGCCCAACCGGGGTTCGTCCCTCTCCAATCCCAACCCTAACACACCCAACTAACCCTCCACCCCAAGTCTGGGCCTCCCTAATCACCAACCTCAGCTACCTCCCGGGCCTTCTCACACTGTACCACTCGCTTTACCATCCCCTCCCTTCCAGCTCACCCCCAACCACATCCACCACGGACACACCCCCCGACTCCGGATCGCGCTACCCCTTCGTCGCACTATACACCGACAAATTCCCCGCGGAGGGCCTCAAGGCCCTCGCGGCGCGGGGGATTCGCGCTCAAAAGGTCCCCAGCGTCGCGCCTCGCAGCACAAAGGACTATGCGCAGGACCCGCGGTTTGCGGAGACGTGGACGAAGCTGGTTGCCTTCTCGCTGACGGAGTATGAGCGCGTGGTCTTGCTGGATGGGGATGTGCTGGTCCGTCGGAACATGGATGAGTTAATGGAGCTGGAGCTGGATGATAGGGACACGCTGGAGAGTGGAGCTGGAACGAGAGTGTTTGCCGCGGCGCATGCTTGCGCTTGTAATCCTCTGCGGAAGGCGCATTATCCCGCTCATTGGTAGGTCTCCTTCTGTCTCTGCTGGTTATGGTATATGGTATATGGATGGCCATGAAACGATATGCTAACGATGATGGTGATGTTGAACAGGATCCCCCAGAACTGCGCCTACACGACCCAACACTCGACCCCCGACATCGCGCAAACCAGCGCACCACCACCCTCCGCCGGAGTGGGCATGCTCAACAGTGGCGTGTTGGTGATAACGCCCTCCGCGCACATCTACACCGAGATCACGACCGCATTAGAAGACATTCCGCGCATCTCGCGCTATGATTTCCCAGACCAGGAACTACTCTCCGATGCCCTGAAAGACCGCTGGGTGGCATTGCCGTACGTCTATAATGCTCTGAAGACGCTGCGGCCGGAGTCCGTGCATGGAGCCATTTGGCGGGATGACGAGGTGAGGGCTGTGCATTATATCTTTGCGGTTAAGCCTTGGCATGAGGGGATTACACAGCAGGATGAGGATGAGGGAGAAGGGATGGGGAAGTGGAAGGACTTGGATGAGACGAATAGATGGTGGTGGAGGGCGAATTTGGAGCGGATGAGAAGGGAGAGGGAGAGGGGCATCGTGGATGCTTATTCTTTTTGATCGGATCTTTCCACGGTTATAGAGCTCTTCTCTTTGACTGTGTGCATGGAATAGATATAGACACGAGCAATTATTACATATGTCTAGCCAGTCTACCGTCACAGTGTTTTCTTGTCCTGTGCTTGGTTTTGCTTTGCGACCTATTTCCTTTCTTCCTATCTGCTCTATCCGATACAACAACTCTACATGTACCATGCAATCACCCCAGTCAACCACTGTACCCCAGGCCGTCCAACTCCTTGCGCACCGAATCCTCCGTGTGGATCTTCTTCATCTGCGTATCCTCCAGCTTCTCCCCACCGGCCAGCCGCATCTTCAGCTCGTCAATTGCGCGGATCTTCTTCAGAAGGCCGCGGATTTTCTTCTCCTGTGCCGAGGGAACAGGCTCCTCGACAGGGACAGGGGCAGGGGCCGGAGTAGGGGCCGGAGCAGCAGCAGCAGGAGGAGGGGCGGACTTGGCATCATTCCCGTTCACGGCATTGCCGCTGCGGTCAGTCTTGTTGTTTCTGGCGCGATTGCGGTCCGGGCTGGGGCCCGTAGGCGCGTTGGCGGGCGGGGAGCTATCCTCGTCGTCTTTGGCCTTTTTCGCGGCCTCGCGCTTCTTCTTGTTCTTCGCGGCGGACTTGGACATCCGCTCGGGCTGGTCTGCACCTGGGGGCAGGGCTACGCCGCCACCGGGAGCTGCGCCGGGAGGCAGGTACTCCTCCGCAGGATCGGCGCCGGGGATGTCGCGACGGCGGGGCTTGCCGAAGCCGTTCATGCTGGCACCGGGGACGCCGTCACGGACAAAGGCGGCACCGCCTTGATCCTCGCGCTTGAAGGCTAGCGGGGTGAGCTGGCCACGCGCTCCGGGAGGACGGTAGGCGCCTGCGGGTTTGGCAGGGGCTTTGCGGGTGGCTAGGTATGCCGTAGCGGATGGATGAGGCACCGGCAGTTTGTTGAGAGGGTCACCCAGCGGGTGCTGGGTCGTGCTCTGGGGTCTCCAGGTGACCTCGTACAACTCGGTCATCTCCTCGTTGTACACGAGGCCGCCGCCGACGTGCCAGATGCGCACGCCGTTGTCGACGCGCAGACGCGGGCTGGTCGTGGCAGTCAGGATGAATTGGCCATCGGGCGACCAGGCGCACACGCTGGCGTTGGATGCCTCGACAGTGGTGATCTTGTGGTAGTTCTTGTCGAGGTCGTAGATGTCCATTTGGCCGGCCAAATTGCCAAAGCCGGCCACCAGGACAAATCGTCCATGGGGCGAGAACAGGATCGTGTTTCGCGGGCTGAGAGGGAAAGTGTGCTTGGGCACGCCGCGCATGTTGAAGATAGTCGTCTTCGCGGGCATGTAGCCGTACACGACACCGAATTCCTTCGAGTTGGGGTTCCAGCTGACATCGTGGATGGGTCCTTCTTTGTCTGCGGAGAGTTAGCCAGGGAAGTGCAGGCATAGATAAGTCAGTCCATACCTAAATCCACACGCGAGTCGAATGCACCGCTAGCGCTGAGCAGGTACAGCGTGGTCTCGCCATAATAACTTTTCCCCGTACGGTCGACCTCCGTCTGCGCGAGGACAATCACAGTCGTCCCGGAGGCATTCCACTTGAGCTGGACCTTATCTCCCTTGAAGAAACTCTTCTGAGAGACGGGCGCCCCAAACTGGGGTACAGCAAAGACCTTAACCTGAGCAGGCTGACCCTTGCGCTCGGGAACAAACACCGCAAGCGAATGGGTCTGATGTCCCGGGCTGAGCGCAAAATCCGACACCCCCTCCACACGCAATTTATTCCAGACGGTTTGCAAATTGTCCGACTGGTAGAACTGGACCTCGTTGGTGACGACGCGCGCGCACAGCTTCTCGTCCGGCGTGTACTGCAAATTCCAGCCCGTCTGGCTCTTCTGCACGAAGCTGCCCACCACCGTGTGCTGGTTCTCAATGGCCCGCCACACTTTCAGGTTCTTGGTTGCGTCGCCATTCTCGTCCTTGGTCGACCGTTGCCAGGTGATCACGTAGGTGCCGAGCGGGGAGAAGCCGAGCTCGAAGACGTTGTCGGCGGCGATGGTTGAGACGACGTGGCCCACGGAGGCGTCAACGATGGTTACGCTATTTCAGTCAGATTAGATCCGAGCCAGGACAGCGGCGGGGGGGAATGAAAACACACCTCTCAGGCGATGCCCATGCGTAGTACCGACCGTCTGGCGAATACGCGCTGCAGCGGAGGTTCCCTTCAGGTCTGCCAACGATAAGAATAAGCCTCCAAATCATACCACCACAACACCGCCAGGTGTCTTACCTCTCAAACCCCGGTAAAGACTCATAAACGGGATCCGCATCCATGATGCCAATGCCCTTGAGCGTGCGGACTACCCAAAGATTAACAACCATACGGGAAAAGAAAAATGGGAAGAAAAAAACCCACAAGCAAGCTGCGTCGGAGCCGCCATCTTGGAAATTCGCGCGGGATGAAAAAGCTGAATTCGACAAATGACCAGACCCAAAATCAATGAAGAAGATCTCTACAATCTTCTCTTGGAGTATGTACCCAAAAACGAGAGTCGATTCGACAGACCGAAGGAGGAAGGCCAAAAGGGTGTCTTCCGACAGGTAAAGTATAGCAAGGAAGAATCGAAGCGAAATTGAAATCGTCAAATCTCTGGACTGGATATATCGCCCACTTGAAGAATTCTGGTTTTTGGCGGTTGGAGCGATGAACTCAATTGGGGCTGGTTCGCGGGTGGCGCGACGAACGACGACGACGACGAAAACAACACTTTCTCACAGTCGGACTTCTGGTGCTAGACAAGTCAATGCCAGCAGATTGCGAAGGGAGCAGAGAGCCGCGACGGTTCGGGGGCGGAGCGTGGGTGGGTGAGGTGGGAGTGGTAGGTGAAGAGGGAGAGGAGTGAGTGGTGGGAAGAGGGAGGATGAACGGTGTGGAAGAAAGAAAATTCGGGTGTGTCTCGGAGGCGGGCATGCCGTCATTGTCGGCCATGTACCCAGGTAGACTGGGTACTAACCTACATAAACTACTGACTATTCTTGAGACAATATTGGTTCAGGTAGCATAGGCCAAAAAAAAAAAGAATAAAAAGGGATTGTTGCCGGAGTATCCTTTGGTTTGGTTTCATACACATCATAGTTGCCATCCATTCTCCTGTCTTCCTGTCCCTTTCTCCATCCACCATAGGATTACAGAAAATGAAAAGACAATAAAAAACAACGCCATTCCCAACTCCTTTCTGTATCATCCGACCTAGTTTATTCCCGACCCGGCGTGTCGAGTTCACTCGACGGGGTCACCAGGCGCGGTGTCCGGGCCGTGGTATCCACGACATCCTCGTCGAAAGTCATACCATCGACCATGCGGGCATCCTCCGTCGTTGGCTCGGGGGTATTCGAGCCCGCGGGAGAGAAATTGCGGCCGCCCATGTCATGGTCATACTGATGCGGATACTGGTTCTGCTGCTGCGACTGCGACTGCAAATACGATGCGAGCGGGTTCAGACGCGGCGTCACATTGCTTCCAATTGAAGTCGGTCTCGCCCCGGAGGACATGCGATTCAGGCCGGGGGGCCGCTGCGAGGTCGGCCCACTGATGGTGCTGTTTGCACCCTCGCCGAACCCCACGAGACTGGCGTTGCCTTCGTCGCTAATGTTACTGATGTTGGACACCGCGTCGTCGGGATCTGGGCCCTCGCTCATCTTGTCGCCATCGTAGTAGGCGTCACTGCCAGACGCCCAGGTCGTCCCAGTGCGAGCGCCGACACTGCCCGTCGCGCTGGCGCTGCCGACAGTGCTGCGCTCCTTGAGGGTGGCCGGGCTCTCGAAGTAGCCCGGGCCATGGGAGACGGACGTGGGCGCGCCCAAGGTGTGGCCGCCGCCCCCGGCGCGGGCGGTCGTGACTCGTTCTAGACCCGCGAGACGGGAGATGCGGTCGGCGCGCTCGGCGTCCAGGGTGGTGGTGGAGGAGGTGGAGGCGGAGGAGGATTGGTGGGCGTGTCGGCCGTGGGCTAATGGTTGGCCCTGGTGGCCGTCTTTGATGGCCGTCGTGGACAGCCCGGACAACGAGGTGGTGCCGGAGTTGGGAGTGCCTCTGATGGCGATGTCATCATTCCAGTTCCCAGGTCAGTCAACCGATCTGATCAATCATTCAAGCTGACGGCAACGGAACGCAGGGGAGGTCTTACGGGCCCATGTCTGAGGGAGTGACGGGGTCCGAGGGTGGAGGGGGGAGATTGATCAGGGTTGGAGTAGTCATGGTGAGGATGACAGTATCCAGTCAGGGATTAGTGAAAATGGAAGTGGGATAGGGAGTCAATATGAGAAGGGGGTTCGTGGTAGTGAGGATGGAGAAGAAGAAGAGGAAGAGAAAGAGGAAGGAGGTAAAAAGAGGCCAAGCAAGTGAAGGTTCCCCGCGACGTCACATCCCGCTGAACCAATCATGGCTGTCCGATTCGACAACTAGGGATGGACTAACTCGTCAAGTAGTTATTTCATTCACTCATTACATATCACTAATGAAATATAAGGAAATAAGACACTAGAAAAGGACACAGCCTGCTGCATCACTCGCTGACTTTCCGGCCACTAGTCTCATAATGCCCCCGGAGATCATCTACCTCTTTCTGCAATCGAGACAGATCGGCCAGGATATCCTGCGCATTGGATGGTTGAGGTAAAGGCTCCTCGGCCGCTGATGCCTGATGTTCACTGCTGCGGAGAGTCGAGTCTCGGGCGCGTCGTGGTGGTGGAGGAGGCGGAGCAGCCGACGAAGAACTAGCGCCATACGACGACGCTCGTCGGCCTTGTTGGAAGGTTGTCGATGATGTGGATGACGATGTGGTTGGGGGCGGTGGTGGTCGAGATGGAGAGGAACCCCCTTCGGTAGACATGTAGTCTCCAAATGCAGACGGGGGCATGCTGATACGCTTGCGGTCCTGCGGTGAAGAGGAAGAGGCGAGAGACCGGCCTGAGGGACCCGGGCTGGGCGGTAGAGAGCTGTTGCTCTCTGGGTCCGCGGATAATGGATTGAATCGTCCCGTGCTGGATTTCGACTGGGTCGACTTGGACCGTCGCATCTGGCTCTGCCGCCGGCTGAGCGGTGGGGTGGGTGGGCGCTTCTGTTCGGAGCGGCTGCGCTGAGGAGTCTCGGACTCGGCGGATGGTACTGCTTCGCCCGCGAAGTAGTCGGACCTGTTGGAATGGGACGAGCCTAACACCCGTAAGGACGTCAGGGCCTCGGGGGGAGAGGCATGGAAGGACAGCCGATCGGAAGCCGTCCGAGAATGATGATCTGCCGTCGGGATGCGCTTCCCATGCACGCTTCTCGGCGGCGGCGGGGGTTTTTTGTCTTTGGTCGTTGCCAGACTGCGGTCTGTGGATGGGAAGGGCCCCATTGACGATGGCGTGGAAGATCCATCGGGGTCGGATGGAGCTGGGGGTGGAGCAGAACCAAAGGATTGCCGCGGTCGATCATGATTGTCGTTGCCGTGGCTTGTATCGTCGTCGTCACTGGCGGAGTAGTCGGGGTGGAAGGGATTGGCTTGTTCGTCGGATGAGGTCGAGTCATCGGTCTCGATCTCCAGCGACCGGGCGGTGATGGGCATGCCGTTGGGTTTGCTCGCGGACGGCATCGGGGGTGGTGGTGGTGGTGACCCGGCATCAGGGTGGTGGGCTGGATGGGGGGGCATTCTGGTCAGCAACCACGACAGCTCGGGCAGGGGCGGGAATCAGTCAGGGGCACTCACGCGGTGGATTATTGTTATTTCTGGGACGGAAGGGATTGAGGCCAGACATCTCGCGGGGTCTCGAAGGGGGATGAAGAAGACAGAAAGGGTGGAGGGCCTAGATGTAGATAGAAGGTATGTCCCAATCCGGCGAATCCGAACCCAACCCTACTTTGGGGAAACCTGGACTTGTTGACTATTATTCATACCATAGGTGCTCCACGACCGTTTACATACACCAATTCCATCACTCGTTATACACATGCCACGTCTGTTCCGCTTCAAAGAACTTGTGGGCCAGCCGCTTGCCACTGGCCGTGGGCTGGCTGAACGCCAGCTCGCCCTTGGAGATCTCCATCCCATAGATAAAATTGCTCACCACGCAGTCCAGCAGATCCAGCGCAATGCCTTTCCGCCGTGACGCCCCAGATGTCCAGATGCGCGATACCCCGACAATGGCCGGGTGGGTCTCCTCGCCCACCGTGACGGACGAGTTCGTGTCGTCCGACCCGGACTCCGAGGCGACCGGGCGCGATTCCCAGATGCGTTCCGTCAGACACACCCCGACGCAGAGGCTGTCCTTCATGTGCAAGAAGACGCGGTATCGATCCACCTTTTCCGTCCCTTCCTTCTCCTGTAGATGCGGCGGTGGTTCGATCTGGCTCCAGAGCACGTCGTCCTCGATCTCGGGCGAGGACAACTCCTTGTTGACCACCTCGAGCACCTTCTTCGCCTGGTTCTTGGCCGACGGGGTCGCCTTGCGATCCACAATCACCACGTAGCCCTCGTCAAAGCGCGTCGCCTCGTAGACCCAGCGCGACGCGTTGGCCTTGACAAAGGCCTTGCCCAGATCGACGCCCGTCGCGTTCATTTCATGGAATTTCTTATGCAGCGCCGCGTCCTCCGGGTTGGACGGAATGTACTCCATGCCGCACGTCGCACAGGTCTTGCGCACTTCATTCCCCAGGTCGATCTGCATCTGGCGCATCACGGGGGGCTTGGGGGCCTTGGGCGGGTCGGTCACCGAGCGCACGCTGTTGGAGTTGACCTCTGACAGCGGTGTGGCATCTTTGGTGTGCTTGCGCTTGAGAAAGGCAAAGGTCGGTTTGCGCGTGTTGGCCGGGGGGGGACTCAGGCGCGGCGGTGGCGAGGAGGGGGGGGTGGTCAGGTCGTCGAGGTCGTCGATGTGGTCGGTGGCCTCGGACAGGACGGAGTTCCGGCGCGAGGGGCTGGACAAGACGGCAGCGGAGGATTCTCGGATGGCATACTGCAGGTTGGCCTCGGCCTCGTCGGACTCGTGGTGGACGCGTCGTTTCTTGGTGGCTCGCTCGTCGTCATAGACGCGCCAGGTCGGTCTGCTGCCGTATGTTTTCATGAGGCCTCTAGAGAAAGGATCAGATGGGGATGCAGTCCACTGGGCCCGACGGAGCTCCCTACCGCTTGAATGAATTGGTGACAGTCCACGGCATCTCCCTGGTCAGTCAGTATGTGGCACAGGGGAAGTGTTGTGAGGTCCGGGGTGAGCGAGTGCTATAAATGCGCGTGTTCCGGCGACCGCGCTAACTGGAATAGGCCAGGGACCAGTCAGAAGAAGCGGCACTTTATCCCTTGCTCGACACTTTCCCCACGAGTCAGTCGCCACCCCACGGTGATGAGGGATGATTATATGATGGGAATCATATTGGCCCCTGCCCAGCGTCATCGCCAGGCACCCCCGGGCGCCCCAGGAGATTAGGAGGATCGCAGTCTGGCGCTGTTGGGCGGACTCCGGCCAATCATCACGGGCAGGCCGGTCAACTAGTGCTAACCTACATCGGGTGCGGACGATTAATTGGTTTATTGGTGTGCGTGCGAGGCCGGCAGATCGTGGAGAGTCTGACCCAGTCTGACAGGCTGACAAGAGGGAAGCGCCGTTGGACCATCCTCTCACTGGTCCGGGTGAGGCTGCCAGTCTCCGAGAATCGGGACGACCTGAAGTCGGTGGGTAGGGCGCTAACGAGAATAATAGGACGAGAGACTGCCTATACGATCCCGGACCATGAATCTAGTAGTCTTGTAGTCACCGCGTGTACACATCGTTCGTAGTCTGCGAGTCTTGCCGAAACAGCAGGACGGACACCGAGGGCGGAGTGGGCCTTTTTCGGTCCCTCATCTTCTGTTCTTCTGGTCTTCTCCTTCTTCCTCTTCTTCTTTTCCCTCATTCACTTCTCCCTCTTTTCCCTCGTTTGAATCCTTTTCAATTCGGTGGATTCGGTTTCGTCCTTTTCCCCCCTCCTTTCGCCTCGACGATCCGGTGGTTCGATTTACTTTCTCGAAAACTCTGCTCCACCCGCTCTGCACCATGTCGGACGCCGCACAGCTAGCAGGAAAGAGAAAGCGCGCGAGTATGTCCCCATATGCCTGTTCTGAATGATGATTCCTATGATGGTGGTTGGCTGGATTGAATCCCTGTTCTGTCCTCGTCTTGATTTGATTTGCCCCTCCATATCTTTTCCTCGCCGACTTCTTGGTCGGTGGTGCTGAAGAAAAATTCCCCTTCTCAACTCCCCCCGTTCAGCCTGCCCAATCACCACCGTGGTGCAACATTCCCTGGCCCCCTCCCCCTCCATCAGCCCTCAGCTGCGTACACGGCCACCGTCAGCACCGTCCACCAATGGCTAACACCACCTCAGGGACCCAGTCCTGCCCGCCGCCCGAGCTCCCGCAGCTCGTCGCCGAGCAGCATGTGCCCATCCCACCCCACGACAAAGACACCCAACGCTTGATCGTCATCCTCTCCAATGCCAGTCTGGAAACGTACCGGGCATCCCACGGCGGCCGGGGCGGGCCCAAGGATGAGAAATACTCCCTGCTGAACAGCGACGAGCACATCGGGATCATGCGCAAAATGAACCGGGATATCAGCGAGGCGCGCCCGGATATTACGCACCAGGTTTGTTCATTTGCATCCGTCGGTCGCATCATTGGCTGACCTCTCCCACCACAGTGTCTCCTCACCCTCCTGGATTCCCCGGTCAACAAGGCTGGGCGGCTGCAGATTTACATCCACACGGCCAAGGGCGTTTTGATTGAAGTCAACCCCTCCGTCCGCATTCCCCGCACCTTTAAGCGCTTTGCCGGATTGATGGTCCAACTGCTGCACCGGCTCTCAATCCGCTCGACGAATTCCCAGGAGAAACTGCTCAAGGTCATCAAGAACCCGATCACGGACCACCTGCCGCCCAACTGCCGCAAGGTGACTATGAGTTTCGAGGCGCCCGTGGTGCGCACCAAGGATTACATCGAGTCGCTGGGCCCGAAGGAGAGCGTTGCCATTTTCGTCGGCGCCATGGCCAAGGGCTATGATGACTTTGCCGACTCCTTCAAGGATGACACCATCAGTATCAGCAACTACAGTCTCAGTGCCAGTGTGGCCTGTAGCAAGTTCTGCCACGCGGCCGAGGAGGTGTGGGATATTCTGTGAAGCACCGGGGGCTGGACTAGCATGCAATCATCAACCTGTGTGCGCCCTCTCACGCCTCGATTCAACATACCACCCCGAGGCCACGAATTTCCTTGCGACGACGTGTTCACGCGCAGTGTGATGACCGATGAAGATATCGCCCAGTTTCGGGGGAGGACCGCTACACTTACTTCTCGTTTTGTGCTTTCTGGAAAATCGACTTTTGGTCCGTGCCGTGTTGCGGACGAGAGGAGTATGCCTGTGGGACACTGTGTGCGGGTGTCACGAACATCATCATCATCGACGCCCTCCGCCGGACGTCGGGCTGGATGGCATTTGGTTCCTTTTCGCCGCCAGACCCTTTCCTTCCATCCACAGTCCCTGGGATGAGTAGACCCCGAAAAAGTGAACAGCACATAGCAGATCCTGTTGCTATAATAGGGTCCCGATATAGCTTTTACGATTCAATACATATTATGTTTGTGTAAACCGAAGGAACTTGACGCCGTCACGTAACATGTTCTTTGGTCGTCTCCACGGAACGAAAAAGAAGACCGTCGAGTACTCGAGATCAAGGGTGTTTGGACCACGAAAGAGAGGAGTAATTGTACTTCATTCCTGCAGATGACCATGGTGGATGGGATGCCATTGCTGACAGCTATCAGCCAAGAGCTGTAGGATCTTCACTATAGGACAATCGGAGTCACCGCGTGCCGTGGCTGCTCACTGCCTGAGGCAACACAATCATTATCTATGATAAGATAGCGTGAGCTTATCGGTTCGCAGCAGCAGAAATATTAGGCGAGTTGAACGATACATTCTAATGAATCCATGTAGAGACGCCTCGATTCAGCGCGAATAAAGAAAGAGCCCCAGAGACATGTCAGCGATGTTAACGTTGCTGTAAAGATTTCTCCCAAATCACTTTGCAGGATCGCGTCTACGGCGTAATGGCTTCGGCATCACCGTCATCTGATGCTCGATTGCTTAGCTTCATCCCCTTGGCTTCACCTTTTAACTATTACAAAGATGTTTGAAGGCAACCCTAGCTCAAACAGCATGAATCGTTTTCATAGTAATATGTAGTTGGATTTCGCGATATATATCTTAGCCACTAATAACTATACCACATTCGAGAAGTATCTTCATACTATCATGCGAATCAGTCTGCATCGTAAGGTGAAGAGCCATTTGACCGTCTTTGACCTAGGTCATTTCCATTGGGATAACTACCTTCCATTTCCGGGCTCTTCTCACTCTAGATTGACAGCACAGATATGTGAGTTATGCTTGGCGAAGATTTGCCCTAAGTACGTTAGCTCGCGGGCCGTAGCCAATCACATAGGACGAAGTATATAGAGCGTGACGAACAAAATAATAATGCCCAGCAGGCGTAGAATAGTGGTGCAGGACAGGAAGGTTACGGGTCGGAATGCTTGTTCTGGCCTCAAAAACGGTCATTATTTTCGGCGCCAATTTCACCTTCTATACTTAGGTAAAACTGGCGGTCAGTTTCGCCTATTCGTCCCACTCGCCTCACTTTGGCACGCTCTCCGCCTCGTCGGTCCCACTTGACTGACCTGGCACGTCTCTAGTGAGTCCACAGCGGGTATAATTATTGACCGTGTCTGGACGCTTGCAGCTTGGGCAGAGACGTATTTTGTAGCCAGGTAAAAGGGTATATATGGCTTCACCTACTAACTAACTACTCTGACTCCCTGCTCACTTTCATTCTGCCCATAATAATCCAACAGTCATGCCAGTCTCTCACCTGACCCTCACAGTCTCCCACCTTCCAACTTCGACATCTTTCTTCTTGTCCTGCCTCCAGCCACTAGGCTACCAATTCATCGGTCGACACGAGGCCTACATTGGGTTCGGGCAGATTCAGGGCGAACCCGCCGACTTTTGGATCACAGAAGAGAAACCAGGGTGTGTATACTCTTCCCTCCAGACTAAACAGACTGTGTGTGACGTTTGTTGTGGTATGTATAGTATCCCCGCCAGCGCCATCCATGTCGCCTTTCCCGCTCCGTCCAGGGACGCGGTGAGGGCGTTCTTCATCTGTGCTCTCAAGGCCGGCGGGAAGATCCACGGCGAGCCGAAGGTCCGCAATGCGCAGTCCGGGTATTATAGTGCCGCCGTTATTGATTTTGATGGGAATAGCGTCGAGGCTGTTTATCGACCTGAGGAAGAGAACCGACCTGTGGTCCCCAAGACTAGTAGCAACAGCGAAATCAACACGGTAAGGGCGGCCTCCAAGGCGCCTACGACTGCCGTACCTGCTTCGTCATATGTCGTGCAAAACACCACCTCAGGCGATGGTATCAAAGCGACTACGATTGTTGGCACGCTCATGGGCGCTGCGGCGGGTGCGGCGATTGCATATGCCATGGTGAGAGGGGACTCGCAGTCTTCCAAAAAGACGAACATTCCTCCTCCTCCTCCTCCACAGCGTAGGGAACATGCTGCAATAATGTCACCTCTTTCTTCAGCACCGTCCGAGGAACAGCAATATCCATATGACATGCAACCGATACTCCGGGCCCTGGAAGCACCTCCATCCCGGAGCATCTATTCATCACCCCGTACACACTCATCCCACATTCACAGCGCCTCTTCGAAGAACCCACGCGCGAGCACAATTTACAACACCTCAGAGCATTTGAACCACACAGACAATCACCGTCGCGCCTCCGAGGGAAGCATCTTTTCCATTCCCGAAGACCTACCTCTCCGTGCAATCGAGTACCCGCCCAGTCAGACCTCGCCGCGCCGCCAAACCTCACATCCATGCAAGCCAGGCACTCTTATCACTAGCTATGCTACTGATAGGCCGCACCGAGAGGACGATGGCAAGACCTCGCATTCTGCGTCTACGATCAAAGCGTCTAGCCGCCGTAGACGAAGTCATGCCTCTTCCCGCGCTGGGTCTTCGACTTCTGTGAGAACGGCGCGCAATACTCCCCTTCCGCAATCGTCGTGTTCTGTGCGTTCCAGCGCATCTAATTCATATTTCTCTGCGCGGGCGGTGCCGCTTTCCGAAAGTGTGGTAGAGCTTGATCTGGAATCGATAGTTACGCCGGATGACTCGATCAGCCAGGTTGGGAGTAGTGGGCGCAGACCTTCACGTTCACATTCGGATGCACACTCTCGTTTGCATTCGCGGTCACGCCATTCAACGCATTCCAAGTCATCGCATGCTTCGAAACGGAGTGTTAAGGGCAGTTCTCGAGAAGAAGAAGGAGGAGGAGGAGGAGGAGGGAGTAAGGCTGCTTCTAGGATGAGTAGTCGGCATGGCAGCCGGGCTGTTTAACACGTAAAACTCTTAGCTTCCATTACATTCACATAATACATCAAAATTTCCATAAACATGAATATCCCAAACTAAGACGCGGCCTGCAGAGCCAACTGCTGATCCAGAAAATCCTGCACAATAGTCTCCATACTTCTCCACTGAATACCGAGGTTCTTCTCCGCAATCTCAATATTCATACCGCATTTCCCTGGAATTGGCGGCTCCAGTTTCACCGGCAGATCGGGATACTTGCTCCTCACGAACGAAACAACATCCTCCCAAGCAATCAAAGGACGACTGAGGATAATCTCCGTCCCGGTCTGCAGATCCGTCTGCAAAAGTTTGACGTGTGCATCGGCTACATCGCGAACATGCACCCACGCCGTACCCAGGAAAGGCTGCTTGCTCATTAAAGACATCCAGAGCAAGACGTTTCCGCCGCTGATCTGCTCCGCTGTTTGCTGGATCAGACTCTCGCCAATCACGAAGCCTGGGTGCAGGGTGATCAGGTTGTAATGGGGGTTCTCATTTTTGAGAAAGTCGCGTGTCGCCTGGTGAGCCATGATCTTGGAGGAGGCATATTTCTTTGCGCCGCCGATCGAGTCATCTGGGTAAATGGCCGAGGTGTCCACGGGAATGACCTCGCGGCTATTCTCTGCATCGGCCGTTAGTTTTTTGTTCCTTTTTCTCCAACTTATGTCTAGGGTTATACGGACCGTTCCACGTTTCATCGTTGTACAAGAAATTCTCTTTTGGCACGGGTGCTGTCCCCGCCATCGACGACATAACAATCACCTTCTTGATCTGCGGGTAAGCACTCGCAGCACGGAGAACTGCCAGTGTACCGTTCACAGCGGGATCAATGTAATCTTTCTTCAACTCGCCGCTTGGGGCGGGCAGCGGAGAGGCAAGATGGAAGACATGGTCCACATCCTTGAGGGCCGTATCGAAATACTCCTGCTTGGACATGTCGGGAACCAAGCTGACCTCAATGGACTTCTTGTCAAAGTCGCTGTAGCGCGCTCGCAGGGCGGCTTCTTGCTTTGGATCGCGGATGCTGAGACGCACGCGGTATCCTGCTTTCAGGACATCTGGGGCTACCTGTGAGCCGATGAAGCCCGTGCTACCGGTGATAAAGACGAGGGGACTGGACATGGTTGTTGTGCAGAAGGCTGGGGGTGTGGGGCAAGATAATGATGGAATGGAATGTGAAATCGGTCCATGGCGAAGATGATGGCTTTATAAATACTGTGTCAAGAATTGGATGCATCATACGCCTCTTCTCAACGCCTCCCCTCTATGTCCTTCATTATGCTAGTGCTTATCAGTTATTGCTCAGCTCAGGCCTCACACCAAAACATCCGTCCGGCACGGTCTCAATAGCCTCGGAGCTTTCATTTGTCATATCATCTATCTCATCATTCTGTGTTTCCCAAACGAGACAAATCATCTGCCTTTAGGATTACCAAGCTGACTCTTGAATGTTGATTGGCACTGCGTAGATTCCAAAAACTTCCTAATTCGCTACATAGCTAACTAATCAGGGTCTAGACATTGTCTAAAAGCCGAATCGGGCTGATTATCCAAGGGTGTGCCCGAATGCCATGTTCCGAGAATTGGGGATTAGTATTCATCCCGACCAACAACTAAACCACATGTAACGGGGCGAATTTAAGAAGCATGAGGAATCAACTATATTTTTAATTCTCATTCTTTCTAAAACCTAAAAATTTCAATTGATAATTGACAATTGACAGTGCTCCACCAAGCCGCGGTGGCAGATCTATCACCTGCCCAGCATCTTCACCGACACGGCCACCAAACAATTCTTCGCAGAGGACATTACAAAGACGTACACGGGGCCAGGCCTAGCCGCCTTCTACGTGGTGGCCTAATTCATCTCAATGACGAATGAAAACGTGCTCGTTGGCGGGAGAACCAGAACCCATCATTCGGGCACGGATAAGCCCTTTGTCCGCGTCGTCATCACCCGAGTCGCGCTCCATGTCCCCCGAAACCGACCGTGTACAAACAAATCACACTACATTTAGACCGAATCATGAAACCCCATCTAGCGGATCGGGGGTACGACGTTGAGTACCATGTTGACGAGGCGGAGCATCGGTTGTGGAAGATCAATGGCTTGATTACGCCACCGTATAAAAGTGCCAAGGAGCAGGTCTGGGTTTGGGAGAATTGGGCTCTGCCGTGTCCACGGATTACCATCCAACTACATCTACTTCGGACTGACGGACTGCTGACTTACAACGGATTTGGTTTCCCATTGATAGTAGTTCCTTTGTCCGATCACACAAGGACGGATTGTTAAGCAGTAGTGGCGTTGTGCAATTCCTCGGTCTGAATTATCTGATGAATAATCTATCTATTCCTTCCACTTAATAGTTATCGCGTGCTACACCTTGCCAAGTCAACATAGACAGAAGAATAATATCCATAGAATCAATAATAATGGGCAAGTCCAAGCAAAAGAACTCTTCCAAGAGCGCGGAGAAGCACCAAGCCACGGAGGTGAGTTTCGTCTGTACAACGATGTCCAGAGCTGATCGCTAAATTACCCAGAAACGACGACATCAGCTCCGTCTCGCGCAGCAAGCGTTCCGAAAACGCAAAGACAATGCCATAACTGATCTACAGAAGCAGGTGGATGAGATGCAGAGTGGGATCGATGATCTGAGCAGCTCCTTTCTCTCCTTTAGTGAGATGCTCCTCAAGGACGAGCACCTCGGACACTCTGCCCACGTCGCGCAATCGCTCTGGAGTCTATCGCAGCAGTTTGTGGCGCTGGCGAAAAGGGCCAGAGACGAAGACAATGAAGACAATGATGTTGATGTCGGCGTCTCCGGACAAGATCCCGAGAAAAAAGATCAGTCGGCAAAGTTATCCGCACTGTCTCGAACTACACCTCCAGCCACACTGTATTTCCAACTCCCGTCGCCAGTTCTATCTCCACCATTGGATCTGGATACTCCCCCAAACCCAGCCTGGTCCTTTGCACAACACCTCGTGCTAGCATGCTTCCAAAACGGACACCGCCTCCTCCTGCGATCCCCAAGAACCAGCCTCAGGGTCCAAGAAGTCTTTGGCGCGGCGTTTTCCGCCTCGGAAAGAAATCAAACCATCGCCTTGTTCCAGGAGATTCTGGCCGATATCACGGGCCATGCTGCCGCAATGCGCACGAATATACTTACTCTCTTTCAGCGGGAAAGCAGTCCCGATCAGCCTGCTTTATTTGAGGGGCTGCCGTCCATGGCGCGGTTGCAAAGTCCAGAATATCTGCAAGGGAAATGGGTGGATGCATATGGCGTGCAACGGATTCTGTTGAAGAGTGGGTTATCATTGGCCGGGTTTGATCTCGGTCCTTTTATTCAGCGTAGGTTGTTGCAACGCATTCTTTTGGGCGGTGCTGACGACTCCCAAGGTCTTTCGAAGATGGGCATCTGTGCCGGGCCGGGGCCCGTTTTTCGCCGCGAGAGTGTGGACAGGGTTCTCGTGGACCTACGAGGATGAAACAGAGTAAAAAAACACAGAGACGGGCCTGCCTGGATTGTGCTATCTGAGACTGAGACAAAAGACGAATCTGCCCACCACACACAGCCATCCCGATCTCTCTCCACGCGCTTCCCAACACACCCTTAGCACCGAGCAAAGCAGGATCCTCCGTCCGAGAACAACAAAATGCCATGAATGCATGAGAGGTCATAAATGATCGTTGGAATGAGGTTTAACAAACAACAAGGGGAGAGAAAAAGAGCAAAAATAAAGGCAAGGTTCTACGACCACGGTACGCCAGGCTTCGGGATCTGATCTATGAGCGAAAGAAGATGCAGAGGGAGGTTGAGGAAGACACGCAGTGTGGTCGAGAAAGGGAAGGAATGAGTGGGGTCGGGCAGGTTGAATTGCCAGATTCGAAATCAAATAGCGTACTTGCGCGTCCATTCGCGGGCTGTCGCCTCGTACCGCGGTCGGTCCGTCTTGTAGACGTGCGCGATCTCCGGCACCAGAGGGTCGTCCGGGTTGGGGTCTGTGAGCATCGAGCAGATCGAGAGCAACACTGTAATCGTAGAGTCAGTCATGTCCTCCCCGCTGAGATCCGAAACGGGAACAAAGCACCCACCTTTAGAGATGGTCAGAGCCGGGCTCCATTGGTCTCGCAGAATGTCCAGACAGATGCTGCCGTTTGAGTTGATGTTGGGGTGGTAGATGCGCGTGGTGAAGTTGACCTTGGGCGGTTTGAAGGGGTAGTCGGTAGGGAAGTGGATCGAAAGGAAGAAAACGCCGCCGGAGTATGGCGAGTCACCAGGACCCATGATCGTGGCTTGCCAGTGGAACTGTCGGATAGTCAGATAAAGTCATTTTCCACGATCGACCGTCAGAGACGCAGAGGGGCAATTTTCTGCCCCACTAGCAACGACACCTGATCGGGCGGCGACCGAGGGGAATCGCAGCCAGGAATCGGGAGAGCATACCAAATCATCACCAACGGGACCAGCGGAGCACGAGGAGGGGGGATCCCTGCGTAAAAGAAACAACCAGGTCAGTTTGCAAGGCCCGCAACGGTGATGGCGATAGGCAGGATGAGGCCGGACCACATCTCCCAGAGCGCCGGCGACAAGGAAGAGAAGGAGCAGGAAGAAGGTGTGGAATATCATACCGGCCGAGGTCAGTGAGCTCCTTGTTAATTCTCTTCAGAGCCATGTCGAAGATGTGACGCGAGGACGAACCGGACGGAGGTGGGATGTAGAGGGAGGGGCGAAAAAAGAGAGATGTTTTCTGTAGAGAGTCTCAGTGGGACAGACAGAGAAGAGAGAGGGAGGATAGATCCAGGAACGAACGAAGGACGATGATGGATGGCGATGGATGGGGTACAACAAGACAACACTTACAGCTTGGGGTCTTTGTGCGGGAGTCGGAAAAGAAGGAAGAGAAAGAGAGGAAAAGAGAGAGGGGCAAAAGTCAGGTCGATTGGGGCGGCTGGTATTACCAATACAGCCACCGCCACGATCCATGACACATCCACTGTAAAGATGCGATTCTGAGTGATTATCAAGTAAAACATAGGTACTAAGAGTATATTGTGTAATCAGGAGTAGATCCAAGTCAAATCCAACCATCTTCAAGCTGCAACCAAGACTGTTTCAAGCTGCTTTCGCCGTGTCTGAGAAGTATACACGGTCACGTGCCTTGAATCGAGGTGGGCCGCCTGAAGATCGGAACTGCCGCCGTGGATACCTCCAAGGTACCTAAAGTTGAGGATACAGTCTAGAATTGCTGTGCGACGATGCAGCCTTAGCAAGTTTCATGAGCAGGAGTTCACTACCCTTTGCCCCAAGAATAGTAATCACGATTGACCTGTATTCACTGGTAGGGCAATTGAGCGACTAGAAGGTGGCGCTGGTCAGTGTATGGGAATGTCTTCCGGGTTTAGATAGACTGTGGAAACAATGACATGGAAGGACAAGCTGAGGCATTTAGAGAACTGGAGAGAGGGATTCTTTTCCAACTGTGTGAGAGGTTGATGGGCTCCTAGAATTGGTCAGCTTTGCACGTCACTTGATGCAAATCTAGGGGGAGAGGGCAACCCAGTTGTAGGATCCCGATATTTCGGGCTGGTACTGCTTCATTAGGATGGCCTCAAACACGCTGGCGGGATTGTGAGGAAAGCAATATTCGTTTTACCATTTCCCGAAGACCTTCCGCTCTTGACGGCATGTCTCTAAATCCGAAGACGGAGCAATTAACCAGAATCTGCCCCGTACATTGTAAATTAAAAGTATCCTATCGGAAATTAACATAAAGAAACTAAATATATTGAAATATATTCCACGTTTGTTGAATACATACACAAGACATTCTCCATTGCTCCGTCCACCATAGCCGAACATAGTGATTTGATGGATTGAATAATCAATGACATAGAAGTTAGTCTCAGCCTTTCCTATCTCAAAACTACTGCTTCTCAGCAAGAATAGCACTGTCGGAAATAACTTCGAAGTTGTTGGAGCGGAACGGGGTGACCTCGAACTCAGAGAACTTCCTAGCCGAAATCCTCTTCTCAAACAAAATATCGAGTTCACTTGCAGTGCGCCCCTTGGGTTCCGGCAGACGAAAGAATGACCAAACGAAGCAAAGAAGACAAAGTGGTGCCCAGATGAAACCCCCTTTGCCCTTGAGGTTCCAGGCAGTGGGGTTGAGAATGGGGGGATTGAGGAAGTTGGCAATGATACTGGCGATGTTGTAGCAGTTACGGGCGAGTACTGCGCTCTTGATTCGAAGACGAGTCGACGGGATCTCAGAGATGAGACAGTAGGTGACGGGACCGACAGTGAGGTCGTAGGTGAAGACGAAGACGAGGAGAAGAGCAGCAGACGAATAGCTCAGACCGGGAGAAACCTGGCTCGGAATACCCAGAAAACCAACCAGCATCAGCACCGTGAACATGATACCCAGGCCAGTGACAAACAGCTTTCGCCGGCCCACTCGCTGCATCACAAACCAAGAGCAGACGGTACCACACCAACCGATGGCGTTGACGCCGAGACCAAAATCGAAAGCTTGGGTGTTACTGAAGCTAATTTGTTGGAGAAAGTAGACAATGTTGCCGCCGTACCAGATTCCACAAAAGACCTGACACATCCAAACACAGCATACGATCTCGGTACGGCGACGATTAACTCCTTTAAGACAATCCCAGTAGGTAACTCCTTTTCGGGTCAGCCTCTCGTGAGTGTTGGTGATGATTATCAGCGCAATGGCATCATCAGTTTCATATTCCGAGTCACCAGGACTGGCCAATCGACTGAGTGACCGCTTTGCTTCTTCAATCTTTCCGTGACGTACCAACCACCAAGGAGATTCGGGGGCAAAGAGAACGCCGATGATAATTGGAATAGGCCAGATCCATTGAATAGCGTAGGGGATTCGCCAGCCCCATTCGTCGGTGCGACCCAGTAGACCTCGCAAGATTCCAGTTGAGATGAATTGACCGGTAACCCAACAAAGATTCACGTAAGTGGTCAGGTACGGACGAAGAATAATAGGGCTAACCTCGGCAGCATAGGTAGTTGTCAAGGTCTGGAAGGCACCCCAAGGGATGCCACAAAGAACCTCGCCGGCAAATAGCATTCCAATATTGTCGGCGAAGAACATGATGAAAATGAAGCCGACCAGGGCAACCAAAGCGCCGAGCATAGTTTTCCTATACCCCCAACGATCTGCGACGAGACCGGCAATAAGAAGGCCGCATATTTGACCGACATTGGTTCCATTCTGCAAACCGGTTTGCCAGTTCGACGTGACTTGATATCCACCCTCCTTCGAGGGAACCCCGAATCGCTCCTGGAATGTCGGGTAGGCGTAGAAAGAGCCGAGGAGAGAAGTGTCATATCCTTCCATGATGATGGCAAGGGACAGGATAAAAGAGAAAGCAACCGCTTTCGGAAAGAGTTTGAACGCATCCCAGTTGGTTAAGTGATGCTCAAAGTTGGACGCTCGACGGGCTTTTTCGACCAGATTCGCGAAGTCCGGGATTTGCTCGGACATTTGCAGAAGGACTTCATCGTCGATTCCGATGGTATTCTCGCCCAGCGACTGCGCTGGCACCGCAAGGTGATGCTCAAGATGGGTAGCCGTCTTCAGGTCCTCCATGACTCTAGATTGGCTAGGACTTATCCCAAGCTTCAGGAGGGGGGAAAGATGGAATAAAGGCGAATTCAGATCGGGGTGATCTATTAATAAGGCACGAGCTTGAGATGAGTGACTGTGGACGGAGGACCATCGTGTTTATATCAACATTTTCCTTCACTGCAGGAAACTCATCATCGTGTTCTACACTTGAGTATGCAAGCAAGCGCTTCTCATGGACCACATGGTCGCTCTAATTTTTGCGGGGAGATTGTGGAGAAATACGGTTTGACAGCCACAGTTCCTTCTGTTTTGTCCGAAAATGGCGAGTTCCCCGGCAGTGTAAAACTAAGCTCAATTGAGGGAGGCCAAAAAAGGCCCTGGTTGGGTTGTTACACCCTTTTTTTCGCTCCGTTTTTCGGTGCAACCGAGCGAGGACGCGGGGGGGCTTATGCGAGAATCACACTAAACCCAGCAAAAGTTGCTTCAAATGAATCTTATGGGGTACCACCGAGTTTAGCGACGCCATTTCCAAATAGAGAGTAGCGTGTTCTAAGCGAACCAGCTGTATTCATAGGCAGAAGGAAAGAGGTCACAAGGAGAGGGAAAGTGGTTAGTCGCAGCGAGCCAGTTTAGATTCCGCTAATTCAGCCACATCACACCCTGGAACAGCGAGGGGGATTCCAATGAAAGGTTTATGATTCGATGCATTTTTCGCCAGAACTTGAGTTGAATAAGTTTGAAGATCTAATTTTCTGAGTGTTGGAGCGAGCCAAAGAATGAACCGGCGTCGTCATGAATTTCGCTCCTTTTTTCGGCACTCTAATCAAGGCATAATTGAAGAAAGCGATGGCAGTAATAATCACTGTTGGAAGAGTCGAAACGTGCAATGATACCTAGTCGGGGCTTATCTTCTTAATTAGGTGCAACGTTGTTTTTCACCTCTATTTCTGCAGGAGATGTCCTGGCATTCGGCACTAATTCATGCGAACCTGCTGCCCTAACATTCTTTATTGTTTTGCCGCCTATTGACTGAAGAGCCCAGTCAGATATTCCACAACCTCGTCGACATTATCCATTCCACCCCGAAAGATATCTATATGAACTTAGTGTTTGAGATCGTACCGAGTAAACCAATGTTTTACATTGATCCTATGCAACACAATCACTACGCTCTTCTTGATCAGGGGGCTCTAGCATCAGAGGTATAGTGTTTGAAGAAGGGACCTGAGCTAGTCGCTGATGCAGCATGGAAAGCCTCTCTGACTTAGTACCCCCGACCTGTGACAATAACTGCTCAATCGCAATAACCGCATCCACCGGCCCGAAACGACACGTCTGATAGTTAAGAAGGTCTGGCACACACAGCACAGTGTCGAGAACTGAGTTCGCGACTTGAAGAAGCTTGATCTCCTGTCAAAAATATCATAATTAGCACCACAGTCCCTTCTATGTCTGAATAGATGCAAAGGACAATTTCTTACCATCCCATATCCATGACTGCGCATAGACTCAATAGAGACGTGAGAAAGACATTCCAGATAATCCTTGGCAATTGATAGAGGGTAATCGAATGAAAGAGGCTCGATTGACGTGGATGAAGAGAGCATGAAGCGAGAAGCAGCATACTGCCACAACAAAGAGCGAACCCAGGCGGAAGTGGTCAGAATATCCACATATTGTAATTCGGATGTAAGCTCTAGTCTTGGTATTCTGACGTGAACCTGTCGTTGTATATCTAGTATACTGTCTTTCGAGTACATGTCTGGTGCCTCGATAGCCCTTCTACCTATAGCAGGTAGGACTAAGGGGCGCTGGACATGCAGGAACAGTTGTACAAGCGTACAAAATCCTGTATAAAGATTACCATGTGAAATATTCCGTTCGATCACTGGAAGGTTCGGTATTCTGTGGAGTGTGATTGGAAGGTCATGTTGGATGCAAAAGGTCCTGATTTAGAAGGTAAGGGGGTCATTCCCAAAGATTTAGGTCCTCGCCGAATTTCAACGGATGTACTAACCTTTCAGTGACAAAGAGAATCCAGTAGCATCGTAGTTCTAATTGCCATTGTTTTGATTGCGCTGGATTGGATGGAGGAGTATGGCACAGATGCATCAAATCTGCGTATGTGATTGCCTCACGAAGGGAGATAGTAGCGGGTGTGACCTGGTCTCGATTGGCATAGTACATGTGAAGGAATATGGATGTCACGAGCGCATGGAGTGATGGCTCTTGATGACAGTTATGCTCCAATCGAATACGAAGACATTCCTTTGCAAAGTCTTCTGCTGTCACGGAGAAATCCTCCTGGCATGGGTTTGGTATGAGCCAGAGGCGTATTTGTGCCAATGTCGCAGCGCACAAGGCCGCTGCCAGCGCGTGGGGAGTGTGATCATTGATTCGGTCCCTCAGTTGAGACTTCAGATCCTCGACATCGACGATCGGCCAAATATCATAGAGACGTCTTTGGAAGACATCAAGAACTGTGCAATAGGTCGTAACCGAAATTCGAGAGGTTGGGACATAGGGTGTTAGACATTCTAGTGTTGGGGTTGCCATCTCAGGCTCTGATGTCGCTCCTCGCTGTATCTCTTCAATCTTGTCCTTAGTGACCGATCGAGGTCCCTTCGGACCTGGCCTTTTGCGGATCCTCAAATAAGTACATGTTTGAGATCTGGTCAGACAGGTTTGACATGGACGCTGCCGATCACACCTGACCCGCCGAACAAAACAACCGTCACAGGGGCTGTCCATGATGTTCTGTGATACTCCGGTGGATATCAACAGAGCCGGGAATTGGAGCGAGAATTAAATCATTTGAGACCCCATTCACCGTAGCTCCCCGCTCGCCACCTTTTTCTTCTTTTTTGGGGTGGCGTCCATGCGGGGAAGTGCCTCGGATGGGAAAGAAGCTAGGGGAATAAATGAAGATGACAAGCAAATAATACGAGCGATGGCGCCTGGTCAGCCCTGGTCAGACCGGGTGACACCAGTTCCAGCGAAAATCACAGCGAATTTGTGCGGAACTCGTTCACATACCACCCGGGTCGTGATAGAAATGAAGTGGGAAATGAAAATGGTTGTTATATATCTTAGCCATATCCGCAGCAACAATATGCTGGACAGGTCAATAATCCTACATTAAACGTCCTCGGACCCCATCATGCATCGCTATTCCTTCCCGCACACGCCCGTCGCTAACCCCGAAGCGATCATCGGCGCTGGCAACTACCGATTCACCGTGCTCACCGACGGCCTCCTTCGTTACGAATGGGCCGAGGACCACCAATTTGAGAATCGCGCCTCAGTCCTTGCTATCAACCGTCGTTTGCCCGTGCCAGAATTTCGAGTCAAAGAGGATGAGCACAGCCTTCAGATCATTACCGCTCGATTCCACCTGACGTACGACAAACAAGAATTTTCTCCAAACGGTCTCAGTGCCGTGGTTAAAGGCCGCTACGGGCCCCATGTTAGTGTCTGGCGGTATGGAATTCAGGTTTCCAATCTCGGCGGTACAACCCGCACTCTCGACGAGATTGATGGTCGTGTCTCCCTCGAGCCAGGCGTGATATCCAGACAAGGCTTCGCGACTTTGGACGACTCCACGTCAATGCTTTTCGATGATCGAAAATGGGTAACTACAAGATTACCCGGAAAGCGTGTGGACGGTTATCTTTTTGCCTACGGACACGAGTATAGACGCGCTATCCAGGCATTCTATCTTCTATCAGGACCGCAGCCGCTTCTTCCCCGATGGGCGCTAGGAAACTGGTGGAGTCGATATTATGCTTACACTGCGGATGAATATCTGTCATTGATGAATCGATTCCGCAAGAAGCGGATTCCACTTTCAGTGGCAGTGTTAGACATGGATTGGCATATCGTCCATGATGATTGTGTCAAGGAGGCTGGGGTAACAGGATGGACCGGATACACCTGGAACAAGGAACTTTTCCCCGATCCAAAAGCATTCCTTACAAATCTCCGCAGTCAGGGTCTACGCATTGCTTTGAACGACCATCCTGCCGACGGAATTCAAAGCTATGAAGATCCATACAAAGAGATGGCTATCACACTGAATCATGACACCTCAATGGGTGATCCTATTCCTTTTGACATGACCAACCAAACCTTCCTAGATGCTTTCTTTGATGTGCTGCACCGACGGTTTGAGAAGGAAGGACTCAATCTGTGGTGGGTGGACTGGCAGCAAGGGACACATTCTCGCATCCCGGGCATTGATCCACTTTGGATCCTGAATCATTTCCATTTCTGGGACAGCTCCCTCGACAATAAACGACCCCTGACATTTTCCCGATATGCAGGGCCTGGGAGCCACAGGTATCCCATTGGGTTCTCAGGAGATACTGTGGTTTCTTGGGATTCTCTTCATTTTCAGCCAGAATTCACGGCGACAGCGTCAAATATTGGGTTTGGCTGGTGGAGCCATGATATCGGCGGCCATTTTCACGGTGAAAAGAACGACGAAATGCTCATTCGTTGGGTACAATTTGGCACATTCTCCCCAGTCTTACGTTTGCACTCGTCGAATAACATTTTCAGCATCAAGGAACCGTGGAATCTTGACGTTCCATATGAGCAGATCATGACCGAATATCTGCAATTCCGCCATCGACTGGTTCCGTATTTGTATACAATGAATGTTCGTGCTGCCGTCGAGGGATTACCTCTTATTCAGCCGATGTATTGGGGCTATCCTGAAGACGAGGAGGCCTACAACGTTCCAAACCAATATATGTTTGGTTCAGAACTTATTGTGGTACCAATTACTGCTCCCCAAGATCCGAAATCTCGGAGGGCTCAAGTTCTGGCCTGGCTTCCTCCGGGCAGACATGTGGATATCTTCACCGGTATGGTCTACGACGGTGACCGTCAAATCTGGATTAATCGGCGCTTGGAAGAATATCCAGTATTTGCTCCAGAGGGAGCAATTATTCCCCTCGATTCTGCATCGGTACTTGAGAATGGCTGTGAGGCGTCCACCATGCTCGAACTCCTGGTCGTTGTCGGTGCGGACGGCGCCCTTGAGCTTGTGGAAGATGATGGGATGGGCCAACATACGGAGCAGATCAACTTCCGTCGCACATGCATTTCCTTTCATCAGCAGACCGGTGAATTACACATTGAGCCGACCAGTGGTGGGAGTATCCCTCCTCATACCCGCGACTGGAGTGTACGCTTCCTCGGATATTCATCGTTAGAAAAGATACACGTATATGCCGGCGACGAAAGCAATATCATAGAGGGTGAGAAGCTTAACAATAGCCTTCAAGTGAAATTGGGAACTTATCCAGACAATGTCCGAATTGTGGTCAGGTTGGAGAGCCATCCTACCTTGAATGTGAATCAGCCTGCGCATCAAATTATTGAGTTTCTCCGCGGTGCCCAGGTCGAAATGGATTTAAAAGACCACATTCGAGCAATTGCAGAAAGCGCTAACCCCATACTGCTGCAAATCGGGGACATCCATGCTCTTGGATTGGACAGTGCTGTATTGAACCCCATCTTAGAATTCCTCTTGGCTGATTCTCGCGTCTCTTCGACTGGAGACAACCAAGAGACAGGATTCGTAGTGGTGGATCGGTAAACCATAGTATTTTCTGAATCAAACGTGGGGTTTAGCCATTAACAAGTACATTATGGGAGTTTAGCTTGGTACTTTCTTGATATGTAATACCCATACTCTTCACGATATCTCATCAAGTATATGCCCCTGCGCCAGATCAAACAAGCTATTTGTCCCTATGGGCTCTGCAGATCATGGCCTGCGATATTAACTTGACCCTACCAGGCGAAGAAAACTTATGAAGATGCCATGTTATCCTGCATGCTTGATCATTAGACACAATTTCCAAGTGCGAATATATTTTCTATTGCGCGCACTCCCTCTTCTGTCGCATCACTTTTCTGTCCCACTTTTAGACTCTTAAACCTATGGCTAGAGACTAATAGCCAGCCTATGCATTTACTGTCATTGAAGACGCCAGACGGTCCGTTTTGACTTGGTGGCAAGCGGACACCATGGCCTTCACGATAATCATCACAGGTCTTAGCTCGGCTCGCTCCTCGACGATCTTTTCGACATAGTCGCTGATCCAGGTTATTGAAGTGATGTCTGCTTCAACATCGCCATGCTCAGGATTCCCGATTATATCCAAGCAAATGACAAAAAAAGGAATGAACTGATGGAGTAAGATGAGACTAGATATTGGTGGCTATTAATGGCACAAAACAGATTCGAGTAGGATGTGGCTGTTCGCATACCTTATTCCCCAATATGCGTGTAATAATGATCCTAGGAGGGTCTGAAACATTTGCAAAGACTTTCTAGAGATATCCACAGTTTGAGGTGGTAGACGGTGTCTTTCATGATCGCATTTCTTGGACTGGTGAAGAATGATGAGGAATTTGTAGCTGCTAAAAATCATGTCCACGCAGAACCATATGTCGACCTGGGTCTTGGCCATGCGAAGAAGCTCGTCCTTCGGTAGATTAGCAAGTGTGATTGTTCAGCGACATTACGGATTAATTCATACTGTATCCCAATCAGACATGATCAACTGCACCTCCTCAAGGAAGCTGTCAACTGTTGCATCACGCAAGACCGGATCAGGATCTGGTCCCGCGTCAATCCAGTCTAGGTACTTCATCACCACCAGGGTAAGTCGCATAGAAGCCAGGAAATGAATTTGAATGAAGCGAGAAGATTCATCATCAACGCCATTAATCGTGGGATCTGGGAAGTTGACCTTCCAGGACCCCGCCGGAATAAGAGTCGGTTTACCGAAGGACAATCGGAAGAGACAATCACTTCGAAGTAAATGCCAGAACTCGAATCGTTTCCGATTTTTATCTATTTCGGTTTCGTCGGTCGTGGATCCTTGCGCGAGCGACGACGGGCGCTGCCCGTCTGCCTCTTCTGGATTCCCGTCCACGGAAAAATATCCCAAGGCCTTGGCGATCGTGCAGGCATGACCGAGCATCTTCCAGGCGAGTTCGCTATTGCAGCCTTCGAGCGCCATCGATACCTGGTACGTTGTCAGCCCTGGTTGATCTCGAATGAAGCTTTATGCTTTCACTCGCCATTATAATTGCCGCAAAGAGATCGGTACGGGTATTCTGAGCTTGGTCCAGCCAGCGTTCGCCGAGGGCCAGGCATGTGCGGTAAAGATGTCGAATAAGGCTGCCGTTATCCTTGAGAGAACCAGAATCTAGTATGATCCCTTGAAGACACACAGAAAGATAGATTATTTGGGACGTATAGTCAAGCTGAATGTGAGGGTTTTTCAGTAGGTCAGGGATGGAAAGCACAAAGTTTTTCTCCAAGGGAATTTTGAATCCTTCGAATTGGTAACACTCATAATAATCTGAGCAGTACATTAGCAAACAGGCGACCAGGAATGAGAGGCGAACTTGCTCTGGATAAGATCCTTTGCCAGGTCGTTTGGGATACCAGGACTCGCTGGCGGCTCGTTAGCTGGTGTGTTCTGCAGATATTCAAATTTTGACATTGCAGCAGCGATGGCTTCCACGCATTGTTCGTTTTCGAAAGAGCACGATTCGAGCGTGCGCAGGTGACTGAAGACATTGGAGAGAAGGATTGCCCGACTTTGTGGATTTTTGATGCGACTCAAGATACCACCGACCACGCCGGGAATTGTTGAAACATGGGACTTGTCCGAAGATACATGTCTAGAGGTGTCCGAATCGACGGACGAAAGTGACATCGAACGATCGCCACGTTCATCGATATCTGGAGCTTTTGCCAGGCCACAATGTTCTTCCAAGCGTTTGAGACGGTGAATTACATCTAATAGAACACCATTCTCGTTGACGTCGTGCCTGTGGTCACCCGTCAATCAAAACGTCCAGACTATTGAAGCCGAGTTATAGTTAAGCAGTTACCCGTGTTTCCTGGTTCGTGGCTTTCGTGGCAGGTATGCACACTCGGCCCCAATGGATTCACATTTGTCACATCGAGGGGCGACTCGATTGCATCGAATCTAGAAACCTGTTACTCTGGCTGGTCTGTGAGGCTAGGGTTGTAAAGCGGATCTACCTTTTTGGACTGGCAGCGACTGCACTAGGAGTTCTTGGTCAGGATCCAACTAGAACTGTCAGATGAAGAGGCTCACCGAAATAGTCTTCAAAGCGCGCCGGGTGCTCATATCTCGTTATTATTTCTGGAAATGGTCAATAGGAGGAGCTGGAGGGTAAAGAAAAGCGGGAAAAGCAGAGTCCGAAAGACCGTGAGACAGTCCGGGCGGGAATTAAGTGGATCCGGTGAGGCCGGGGTTTCGCAAACCCCGAAAGTCCGGACAGGAGCTGAGCGGGCTGTCTCCACTTAGACTACCCTAGGGCCAACTAGGCATCACCAGGCGCCCGAGACAGCCTCTGCTACTCTTCAGCCTAGAGATACCAGGACCCTCGTACGTCCGGCCTATCAGAGTGAAGCCAAATTGCCGATCCACTACCCTGATATCCATAGTCCTCGTATTCCTTCATCTAAAGGCAGCGCACAGCATACTTTTAAATATGAACCAAATGAACCTCCCTTTCGTTTTACACTATGCTCCTCTTCACCCATCCTATACCTGTGTCTATCCGCGAGGATGGAGCTGTCCTCAAATATCCCTCCACAGGAAACTGTGGCAGAGAAACACACCGCGATCGGAGAGTCCAGCTCAGCGTCAATATATGATTACCCCAGTGACCAGGTCCCTGACCTTTCCAAGGAGAACCCCGAGGTCAAAGATGTGACCGAGCAGTCTACCTCGCTCAAAGATTATTTTGTATGTCTCGTTCATCAGACGGAATTCTAATGTGATCCGCCGCTGATAAAACCCAGAGAATCCTCTCTTATACGACTACCACAGATCGGATGGTCCTCGCGGTCGCCCTGGTATGCTCTGTGGCTTCTGGTGCGGTACGTGTCTTGTTATATTCTTCATCCCAAGCCGAATGAATATGATACTGATCTTGCATCAGCCCTTACCGATCATGAACATCGTCTTCGGTAGTCTGGTTGGCGAATTCAGTTCATATTTTACCCCGGGAACCTCGACCACTGAAGCCCAGTTCAAGGCGTCGGTTAGTCGGCAAAGGTAGGCAAAAACTCCCTCTATTCTAAGATTCTACACAGCTGACCCTCGGGAAGTCTGTACATTGTCTATCTCTTCATTGCAAAGTTCATCTTGACATATTTCTCCATGGTAACCACCTGACTAGCGACCAAGATATTCAGTATTTTGAAGAAGCTGACTCGGTCCATCCCAGTACTGCTTTCGTGTTATCAGTCTTCGAGTTTCAGCTGCCTTGCGACTAGAGTATATGAATTCGCTTTTCGCTCAGCCAATCAGCAAACTGGACCAGGTCTCAGTTGGGACGGTCGTCAATGCAATCACCACCCTGTCCAATTCGATCCAGCAGAGCATATCAGACAAGCTGGCCATTCTCTTCCAATCCTCCGCCCTCTTGATCGCAGCATACATCATCGCTTTCAAATACTCGTGGGCCCTCACTCTCGCCACCAGCTCTTGTCTTCTGTTCATTCTCGTCGTCTGCAGCCTGACGCTGCCCGCTGTCTCTCAGATCCAACAGAAGGTGGACAAGGCGGATGAAAAACACTCGGCAATCGCAGCAGAAGTCTTCCGCTCAATTCGGACTGTCATCTCGCTCGGTGCCGAAGCGCCGTTAGCTGAGAAATATCGACAGTGGGTTAGAGAATCCCGGAACAGAGGCCGAAACATGGCTATAATCGTGGGTGTCCAGTTTGGCCTCATTTTTTTTGCCATGTACGCCAGTTACTCGCTAGCATTCTGGCTTGGTCTGAAGCTCTACCGAGAAGGTCACATCCCAGACATTAATACGGTCATCATGTATGTCAATTCGCGCTACCATTATTCTCATTGCTAACAGTGGCTCGCAGCGTATTCTTCTCGATCATGATCGCAGTAAGCGTCCTTGGAAACATTGCAACACCGTTGACGATGGTGTTCAAGGCGGCCAGTGCATCGACCTCGTTCTTCGAAATCATAGACTCAGAGAGGGTTGTCGCTAGCGGTTTTCAAGATCATGAAGCGTTAGCTCAGGGTGGAATCGTCCTCCAAAACGTGGATTTTACATACCCCACGCGGCCGGAGAGCAAGATCTTTCGGGGATTGAACGCTCGATTCGAAAGAGGCAAAACCACAGCATTGGTGGGCCCATCGGGGTCTGGAAAAAGCACCATTGTCGCTCTCTTGGAGCGATGGTATACCCCTGAACAAGGAATGATTTTCGTGGGTGAACGAAACATCGAAGAGTTGGATCTCAAGTGGTGGAGGTCCCAGATCGGACTCGTACAGCAAGAACCGTTTCTATTCAACGATACAATTTTCAAGAACGTCTCATTTGGCCTTGTCGGCACAAAATGGGAGAATGAGCCTGATTCTGTGAAGACTGAATTAGTGGGGAATGCATGCAAAGAAGCATTTGCGGACGAGTTCATCGAGCGTCTTCCAAAGGTATGTAATCTGTGCTCCTAGCGGATGGCCTCCATCTAACCCTTCTAGGGGTACAACACCATTGTGGGAGAGAACGGCACCAAATTGAGTGGCGGCCAAAGACAGCGTCTGGCCATTGCTCGAAGCATCGTGAAACAGCCTGCCATTTTGATTCTGGATGAAGCGACTAGCGCAATTGACGTCCGTGGAGAGAAGATAGTTCAGGCAGCCCTTGATCGCGTCTCCGAAAATCACACCACAATTGTGATTGCACACAGGCTGTCCACCGTTCGGCGCGCCCATCGCATTCTGGTTCTCAGGGGCGGTGTTAATATCGAGGAAGGGACACATGAGGAGCTTCTTGCCAAGGAAGATGGGCTTTACCGAGGTCTTGTCAATGCTCAAAAACTTGAGATCGCTGCAGAAGAAGAAGCCGATCCAATGGAGGCCACGGAAGTCTTGGAGGAACTTGAACAGTCCACTACTGTCATCTCCAAGCAGCCACAAGATGAGCACATGGAGAAAGTAAAGCATCGTGGCTTCTTTCGAAGCACAGGGGTTTTTATTTACGAGGCACGGACGCATTGGTTACTTTGCCTGACTGCTTCACTGGGAGTACTGGGTGCTGCATGTAAGTCCTGTAGTTTAAACTCACTGTACTTCGCTAACCTCTGCATCAGCTGCCTTCCCCTTGCAAAGCTGGCTATTTGCAAATCTCATCGATGTGTTCCGCCTCACAGGACAAAATCTGAGCGATGCTGCCAATTTCTGGGCCTTGATGTTCTTCATTCTGTCTCTAGGCGTCGCAGCCTGCTATGCCACTGTCGGATACTCAGCCAACAGACTCTCCGTTGTCAGTAATTGATCTTTACCTAGGCTACGATGAGCCGGTCTAACACAATTATAGGAAATATCCTCTTCTTGCCGAACAGAATACTTCCAAAATATTCTGAGACAGCCCGTTCCATTTTACGACTTGAACGAAAGTGCCTCCGGCTCCCTGGTTTCGCGTCTAGCCACCGACCCCAAACAGATTCAAGAAATGATCGGGCTGAACGGCATTTTTCCAATCATCTCAATCTGCAGTATGATAGGCTGCATCGCAATCGCGTTCTCCTTTGGCTGGAAGCTAAGTCTCGTGACTGTGTTTGCCGCTCTTCCCTGCGTCTTCCTTGCTGCATTCATGCGCATCCGATACGAGCTCGAGTTTGAAGCCCTGAACGCGGAGGTGTACTCGGGTAGCTCCCAGTTTGCAGCAGAAGCTATCGAGGCATTCCGAACTGTTTCGGCGCTGACCATGGAGGGTTCTATCTTGAATCGATACTCGGATCTTTTAAAACAACAACAGAGCAAAGCTTTCCGCAAAGCCTGGCTGGCCACTATGGTGTTCGCTTTCTCCGATAGCGTTGACCTCTGCGCTATGGCACTTACCTTTTGGTACGGCGGCCAGCTTCTCGCCTCCAGAGAGTACCAGCCCACCTCCTTCTTTGTTGTGTACATGTCAATCATACTCGGTGGGCAACAGGCAGGTCAATTCTTTAGTTTTGGTCCGAATATTGCCCAGGCTACATCCTCCGCGAACCGGATTCTGAATTTCCGACCAGCCTTAGACGACACTAGTGCTGCTTCCAGGCAGCCCATGGCCGACCAATCCCGCAGGTCTGGAGCTCGCATTAATTTCCAGAATCTTGCATTCAAATATGCGTCACAGGAAGTCCCTCTGTTCATGAATCTTGACGTTACCATCGAAAGTGGCCAGTTTGTCGCGTTCGTGGGATCATCAGGGTGTGGCAAGACCACCCTGATATCGATTCTCGAGCGATTCTACAATCCGTTCCGAGGGACTATTCTCCTTAACGGCGAGGACATCGCCGGTATTGATCCAGCATCGTACCGAAGATCCTTGTCATTGGTGGCCCAAGAGCCACGACTGTTCGAAGGCACGATCCGTGATAATATCACCCTCGGACTCGAAAGCTCAGAGTACACGGAAGAAGGACTGATTCAAGCATGCATCGATGCCGAGATTCACAACTTTATCATATCCCTTCCAGACGGATACTCCACAGACCTGGGGATCAAAGCACAGACAGCACTCAGCGGAGGCCAGCGACAACGTCTGTGCATCGCGCGCGCACTATTGCGGAAACCGTCTCTGCTCCTCTTAGATGAGGCGACGTCAAGCCTTGACTCGCAGTCCGAGAAACTGGTCCAATCCGCCCTTGAAAGGTTGGCTGCACGGAGGAGTATGACGATTATCGCGGTCGCGCACAGACTGGCGACTATTCAAAAGGCAGATGTTATCTTCGTCTTCGGGGAGAGTCAGAGTGGGAAAGGGTCGCGGGTCGTTGAACGGGGCTCGCATCAGGAGTTGCTCCAGAATAGGGGGACATACTGGCAGATGGTTCGTATTACATTCCTTATTTTATCTCTTACTTTGGGAACTTGCTAACCGTATGTCAATGCTACAGTGCCAGGCAAATGGGCTAGATCGATAAAAGCCTTCCGTGATGCTAATTCATTCTCCCTCTCATCATGACATAGTCTAAAATAGAACATATAAATAAATTGGAAAACTGCTCCTAGGCGTTCAAGTGCATATTAAACCATATGAACGCGAATCTAAGACCCATCTTGGCCCATTGGTCCCATCTGGACCAGTTGGGATTCGACGATCTTCAGGTTGTCGTTGACTGTTACGACTATTTTTTTCACTCGAATTTGCATTTTTGGAATATCTTAATATCAGTTTTAGATCCCGGGCTTATAACTGATAGTTGTTGTGGGACCTGGTCTAGGTGAGATGGTTCTGTGAGGTAAAAAGTTGGACATGAATCAGTTGGACGTTCGATGAGTGGTCAAGCTAAGAGCCTAAGCCAAGTGATCTTCTTTTATAGATCCTACGTCTGACGGTATACACTGCCTATCATGGCGCGATGTAAATTCAAATGGGGTATCTATCTAGCTTATTACAGCTCTCAGTCTCCAACCAACTGCTCTGTGCGAGCCACTTAACATTCTGCTTGACCTGAACCGTCAATGTCCTCTTTCCTAGAGACATGGTCAACATAATCTCATCATTTGTGCTAACAGACGCTCCCAGGGAAACTCATATTACGAGAGGTCCGGCTTGAGGGCGAGTATATCTGATTTCGAATATCGCCGTACTTTCGCTCTCTCCCATCAGAAGAATTCCCTCGTCGCCGGCTTCTCCTCAACATCGACACTCGTGACCGCTGTCCCGGGCCTCGAGTACCCGGACCCATTATGAATCAGCGTGTTCCTCCGCGGGCTTTCCGTCATCTCCACGAGCCCCAACTCTACGTCCTCCCGCAGCGTCGACGACATGGGCGACACAGGGGGAAGTGAAGGAAGGGGCGGCAGGGGGACCCCACGACATGCGCCACGTCGAGGACTGTTCTGTCGGCGCAATATCGTCTTCATGGGTAGAGGTGTAGCCAGGACGGTCAGAAGGGCCGGACCCAGGGGCCCCTGGGGAGCTTTCTGAGGTAGCTCCAGGCTGCTTGCGAGGCGCGATGCGGTGCCAGCCAAGACCGAAGCTGAGAAAGAAGGAGATGATGGCGGCGGCAGTTGGAAGCCACTATTCCTCACGGTTAGTACATAACAGGTTCGTACGTTTCGTAACATCCACGAACGGGGCTACGAGGCTTAGAAAAAGCTAAGCACGAAAACAGAAAACATACCATGGTTAGCATGAGCGACTTGCTGTACGCGAAGAGCGTTCCCGACAGCTCCGCGGGCGTGACTACGTCCTGAATGCCTGTTGAGCCGGCGTTGATCACAGCCTCCGGGTTCACGCTGGGCGCGTACGTCGCCAGCTCGCTCGGTAGCTCGTTCTCAAAAACTGACTTGGCGATGGACAACATGATGGTGCCGCCGAAGTATTGCGCGAACATAGTGGACGCGGTGCCGATGGAGATCTGGTCACCGGGCAGTACGCCCTGCAGCGCGATGACGGGCTATTTTTTTGGTGGGTCAGCAACGGCGTGTTTCTTGAGAATATTTTCCCTTTTCCATGTTCATGAAAAGTTGTTAGGATGTAAGGCCGGGTTATGACGACTCACCATCTGGAGCACGAAGCCGCGACCGATGCCAACGAGAATCTGGAATCCGATCCACTTGCTTTCAGATATTGATGGAGTCCAGGCGGTCATGAAACCGGATCCGATGGACGAGAGCGCGTTTCCCACGAAGGCCCAAGGGGGCACGTATCGCAGCTTGCTCACTAATTCGATCAGCACCAACCAGCGGAATTCGCATGACTACTCTGGTCTCCAGAGTTGAAAAAGACTTACCAAGCGCACCACAAACGGAGGAGGCGATGATCTGCGAGACCATCGTCGGCAGCAGCATCAAGCCGCTGGTCGTGGGGCTGGCCTGCTTCACCGATTGGAACCACAGCGGCAGATAGTATCCCATCATGAGGAAGGCGCCGCCCTGCATGAAGGACAGACAGCAGCCAAATGCGACCACTGGGTTCGACACTATCGACGGTGGGATGAGCGCCTCATCTTGGCGGTACCACACCCATGCGACGAAGAGAGCGGCTACCCCAGCGCCACCGCACAGCAGGCCGATGATGATGGCGTCGTCCCAGGCATAGCGCTGTCCACCCCAGCTGAAGGCGAGCAGCACCATCACACAGGCCGGCGCAAAGAGAGCAAAGCCGATAAGGTCGAGGTAGCGTGGCAGATTCCGCAGGATCTCCCGGAGGCGCGGTTTGACTGTCTGTTCTGGGATGCGGACGAACATGAAGATCAGAGCGGCGATGCCTCCCGGCGGCAGGAAAATCCACATGCCTGTCCCAAGTCAGTTACTCACTCTCGCTCATCTAGAATATATACCGGGGAATCTAGTCGCAACTTACACCATCGCCAGCCAATGTTTTGGGTGATGGCGCCGCCAATGACCGGCCCGACGACGCCTCCAATCGCTGTCATTGCGACCCCGAGCCCCATCAACGTCGGGCGGATGCGCGGATGCGCCGCCGCCGTGATCATGACCATACTGCCGCTGAAGAGGCCCGCGGCGCCCATGCCCGCGATGGCTCGCCCGATGACGAAGCTCGTGCTCGTGGGTGCGAGGGCGCAGACCAGGTTGCCCAGCTCGAACGTCGCCAGGTAGGTCAGGAAGCTCCGCTTGAGCTCAAAGAGCGTGTAGACCTTACCGGCGACAGGCTGCATGGCGCAGAGCGGGAGTAGATACGCAACGCTGTACCAGTCTAGATCGGCGATGGTGCCGTAGTCAGCGGTGATGGAGGGAATCGCGGTCGCAATGATGGAGACGTAAAGCGTGATTATCGAAGACGTCAGGCAGATGCCTCCGAACAAAATCCAGAGAGGCGGGCCGGTAACCCATTTCTTTTCAGGCGAAGCGCCATCGCCGGCGCCGGGAGTTACTTGTTTGGCTGGAGGAGGTGAAGTTGGTGATGAGGCTTGGCGTTGAGCCGGCTTTCTGAAGCGACTGAACATGTCGGTATGTCTGGGAATGAAGCCTGTGTCGTTGAAAGTGCTTCTTGCCAAGATCTAGTGCCCGGCATTGGATGGAGAATAGCCATCGACGGGAATAAAGGACAGGACATGGCTTGGCTAAGGGTACATACACCGTCTTTCAGACATGGGCGGAGGGGCGGAATTCCGAAAATACCCATGCAACTTAGTTGCAAGACGATCACCGAACGGGTTTCGGATGCAGACACGGCGAATTTGGAAATGTCGCCGCCGGGGTTAACCAACTCCGGTGTGAAACCGACCCCAGATTTCATGGATTATGGATCGCACGCGGAGAACTAGCCTTGCAACGTGTGTCTGTAAAATATCTACTTGTAAAATATCACGCCGCGCAGTCCCGACACGATCGCAGAGACCGACTAGAACAAAGATGACACTCTCCATCCCCACCATCGACATCGCACCTTTTCGAAGGGACCCTTCCTCGGCCGAGGCCCAAAAAGTTATCGAGGCTGTGCGCGCTGCGTGCACCACGTACGGCTTCTTCCAGATAGTCGGGCATGGCGTGTCTCGCCAAGCGCAAGAAGACGTGCTCCACGGTGCCGCGTCTTTCTTTGAACTCCCGCTTGAGACAAAGCAGACAGTCGACCGATCGCAGCCCGGATCGTGTGGTCGAGGTTACGAGTTGATGCACTCGCAGGAGCAGACACGGGGCGAGGGAGGAGACTTCAAAGAGGTATGTTCGTCAGGGGCAGTCCATCTACAAGTCCACAAAATTCACGAACCCGCTTCTAGGGATATTACATCGGTCTCGTCGACGTGCCAAAGGACGACGACATGGCAAAGGCCCATCCTCACTTCATGGGTCCTAATCGTTGGTTGCCGCCTTCTAGCCAGCCCTTCTCCGTCTTCCGCGAGCCAGTCGACCGCTACCTTGCCGAGCTCCGCCCGGTGGTCGATACCATGTTCGCCATCGTCGCCGCCGGTATGCCGTACGGCCCACATGTCTTCGACCATTTCCTATCCGGAACACCCATCGCCCTGCTCAGTCCCAAGCATTACCCGCCCGTCAACTCTGGACCGGGCCTGGGCTCGGGCTCGCACACGGACTTCGGCGCGCTGACGCTGCTGCTGCAGGACAAGCACAGCGGGCTGCAGGTCCAGCACGGCGAGTCTTGGATCGATGTGCAGCCAAACCCGGATGCCTACGTCGTGAACATCGGCGACATGCTGCAGCGCTGGACACGGGGCGAGTATAAGAGCACCGTCCACCGTGTAGTAGCGCCCACGGGCGACATCCACCGCTACAGTCTGCCATTCTTCTTTAACGGTAACGTCGACGCGAAGCTAGCGCCTCTCGACGGGGAGGTCCGGGACGGAGAGAAGGTCCTCACAGTGGAGGAGCATATGCTGGAGAGGTTCATGGCGACGTACTTGAAGGAGGATCATTGATCGATAGTATCGGGAGAGACTACGTCTAGAATCAATTCATCCATTCATCCTCGTTGCTACAACCATTGGTACGAACGTAGTGGATGCCCACTGCAGCTTGCAAGCTGACTGCAGTTTATGAAACCTTGTCATATCCCAAAGTCGCCGCGCCACGTCGATCCTAGTCCTCTTATTCTATTTATGGTTAAAGTCGCCGTATCCGCCACGTGGGTAAGCGGCCCGCGGGCTCCACTATGCGGACCCCACCGAGGACGGCTAAATATACCATACCAGCAGGGGCCATCGTGACGCTAACCTAGGAGCGTAGGGCAGCTCGGAAGAGAAACAGCAAAAGAGGCCTGGCTCATTGGTGTCTTCCTTCCAACCATCACAACGCTTCTGAAATCTCGATGTTCGGCGGCACAATCCTCAAGAAGGTCTTCCTCTCGATCCTCGGAGGCGATGGTATCAATCCATTCTCCATCATGGGCGCGTTGCTCCCGCCAGACGCGTCCGGCAAATATATCATCGAGTCCGAAGGCATCCGACTTGCCTTCGTACGGAAGGGTGGCGCGCTCGCGAACCTCTGGATCAACGACACCAACTGCCGGGAGCTGGACGTGGTGCTGGGCTTCGACAACTCGTCGCTGTACGAGACATACCCGGGTCCGCACACGCTGAATGGTGCAATTGGCAGATATGCCGGTGTCATCAGCAATGGCGAGTTCGAGCTCAACGGACAGAATCACTATCCCTCAAAGAATCACCGCGATGGGAAATCCACGCTACACGGTGGTAACAAAGGCTGGGGACAGATGACGCTTTATCCGGCGGCGAAAACGAAGAACAGCATCACGTTTGTCGTTTTCGACCGCGGCAACAATGGGTTCCCTGGGCGGGCAGCGGCAAGGTTAGTCAAATGATTCTCTCGAATTGGGGGATGTCTGACGGGACACCCTGTTTAGCCTCACCCACACCTTGACTCCCTATGAATGGCGCATCGCATACGGCGTCACGCCCCTAGTGGCCGCTTTCCCCATCAGTTTAAGCCAACAAGTCTTCTGGAACCTCGGCGGCTTTCTCAGTCCCTCCTCGTCCTCCGACCCCGCCGAGGAGTCCTCGACCCGGCTCCGCGACCACTCGCTGCACCTGCCTTTTTCGGGGATGCGGCTTGATGCGGATGAGCACGGCATCCCGACCGGCGACATCAAGGGCAACCCCCCAAATTCGACCTTTGACTACTGGTCGCGGCCGCGCGCGCCCTCCGAGCCCCTTGACGACACCTTCCTGGTCAATCGCCGGCAGCCGTGGGACATGCACGCAGCGCCTGTAGCGACACTGGCCAACAACCACTCTGGCATCAAACTCGACCTGTACACGAATCAGGAGGCGCTGCACACTGTGACCTGGGAGCAGCCCGAAGGTGAGTCTCTCGTGTGTTAGAAACATAGTGAAAATGAAAGGCTGATGCGCTCTTGGTTGAGAAACAGGCGCACTCAAGCGAAAACGCTCGCAGGGCGAAGGCGACATCCCGTCTCACGCGGCCATCTCGCTGCAAATGCAGGACTGGACGGACGCGATCAGCCACCCAGAATGGCAACGCGAGGCGGAAACAATCTGGGGTGCGGACCGGCTGTACACCATGTACACGTCGTACAAATTCTCGGTGAGGCGGGACGTAGGATCATGTGGTTGAGTAGATGTGAAAATTAGGGGATTCAGGGTCTCGCGTTAGGACGACACCATTTTCGACTGCTCGGTTCTTGCTATTTAGGGTTGGAGGATACGTTGCTGGTCTATGTTGCAACCCATTTCTTGGCCACTTTGTTCTCTTCTTTCCTATCAAGCATCTTTATAGGGCTCTATATGTCACGTGGCCGATCTTCCTTCCCCCCGGCATCCGAGGTCGCCTTGTGCTTAGCGTACTTCCTTCGAAACGCCACGAGAGTATAATCTACGACCAGCGTCCTACAGGATCTCCAAACTAGCGTCCTCATGCCAATCAGATTACCAAGATTCTCAAGCCAAAGTAATGTACTAATCCAAGTTGAAGCTAGTAATTCATTCGAGCCAATATTCTAGGAGGCTCAGGTGGCCCCCAAGACGATCTTGCCCCCACGCAGCAACTTGCTCATTTCGACCATCCACCGTCTCCCCCTATTCGCAGGCTGAATCACCAAAATGCTCGGCAGGGGTGGTCTAGTATGTAAATCGATTGGTTAGATGGTCCACCCACTTGCTGGTACACACGCTTACTTGGACAAGCACTGGACTCGGCCCCAGTTTCAGCTGACTCGGTCATGCAGCCTCGCTTGGCATCTCTTGTGGGGATTCCACGAGCATAGTTTGGCGTGAGTCTCAGCTTGAACGAGAACCGCTCGATTAACGGCCCGCATAAAGGGGTCGCACGCCTTCTCCGCCCCAAAAAAAACAACTCATCCCGTCAGCCACGGACAAGGCACCCTTGTTTCTGATGAATTGTCGATGGATTGCAACTCCCGCTCAGGGCGGAGAGGGTTGGAGCACTCCCAGCCTCCTGTCTGCCAAGTTAGCCCTCCTGCTTGGCCGAGCGCTGAGCCAGGACCACTTCTGGCTTCACACTCTACAGTGTGTCCTACCATGGCAGCAACCGATGCCCAGAAGCCGCCGACCCGATCGACGTGCGACAAGTGCCGCTATCTCAAACAGGCCTGCCAGCGGGATCTCGGGTCAGTCGATTGCAAACGGTGTCTCCGCCTGCAGATCCAGTGTACCTACAGTGCCCCGCTCCGGATGGGTCGACCAAGGAAGAATGAGTCTGGGCGAGCTCACTCTGCCAGTCTAGTTGCTTCTTCCTCGCGCGCCGAGTCTACGCATCGAGCGCGGAGGGCAGCCATGCCAGACCGCTATGGGACGAACTACGAACGGTCCTCGGCTGTCTCTGAGGATAGACAAACAGCATTGGACGTATCAAGGCCGCCAATGCACCCGGCCTTTCAGGAGGGCCCAATGATGGCCTTCTCATCACCGTCGGAGCGGACACTACTCAGTGGCTTCCCGACCTCCAGCGGGTCGGCATACTACGATCTAAAGACCCAGAACCTAGCGTTCGGCCACCATCCCCCGAACTCACAGAGTACGTCCCCTCCCCTTTACTTTCCCATACATGCCGCATGCGAGTGCAGCTTTGAGTGTAGTCAGGCTCATTAAAGCAGTCCTAGGCTTGAATATCAATCCTGCGGAGCCGTTCCTCAGCTTAGCAGCATCCGGCTTCGGCAACGACGACATGGATATGTTTCACCTTCCGTCTTCGAAGGGCAGCGCCCCTCCAGGCTCCGCCTTCCCGGGCCTCGAGACAATGATGACCGAGCCCACTGTTCCGGCCTGCGTCCATCCGGCTTCATCATCCAACGTATGCATGACCGACTCCGCCGACAACGACATCAACGAGCCTTTCCCCCCTACCTGTGCCCTTTCCGATGAGCGCCACGGACAGGCCCTGCACCAGCTCTCCATTCTTCAAATAGACCTGTATCAGTCCCTCGCGAAGCTCCATGACCCCCGACCCGACGCTGCCCCCGCCACGGCCGGCCCGCCTCAGTCCCCTTCGCTACCGCATCAGCCCCGGCCAAGGGGCGCCGTGACCCGCTACGATGAGGTCTTCGGCGCGACGCACACCCTTGTCGACCTGCTGTGTTGCCTCGCGCCGTCACTGTCCCCAGCCGGCGCGCCGCTGGACATCGCGACCGCGCTGCAGGTCCTAAGCTGCTACCTGCGTCTGCTAGACGTGTACGCTGGCCTGCTGAGCGCCAGTCAGCGGCTGCTGCTGCTGCACGAGAGGAGTGATAGGTCCCACAGCAGCGGCATCAACAGCGGCGGCGGACGTGACGGTGGTCGTGGGAAACGTATCGCCTCCGCGGATCCAAGTTGCACCAGTTCCTCGCCTTTTAGCTCTTCTTCGGCCTCGCTGCCCTCGTCCTTCACTCCAGCTACTGCTTCCACTGGCAGCAGCACCGCTTCCACCTCACGGCGCACGAGTCCCTGGTCCTCCTCGCTAGCCGCCCCGTCCGCTGCCAACGGGGAGCATCATTGCCCTCCCCCCACGTGGACCAGTGATCCTTACACGCGGCAACAGCACGAGGACGATGATCGACCACAGCCACAACAGCACCGCGAACAGGAACAAGAAGAAGAAGTACCCTTCCCAATGTTCTCGATCGGATCCTTCCGCGTGTCGGGCCCGAACGACCTGAACACGGCCGTGCAACTATACGTCGTGGCGCAGATGTTACGGCGGGTGCGGCGGGCGGTACGGCGATGCGTTATGGGGTACGATAGGCAGGAAGCAGACAGAGGGGAGGCAGCGGAGGAGGAATGGGGGAAAATGGCGACGGCGGTCGAGGCGACCTTGGGGGCTGTGAGAGAGAAAGAGGAAGGGTTGGGGGCGTTGTTAGAGCGGATGGGAAGGGGCGTAGAGGCGTAAAACTTTTGTGGTGACAGATAAATCTCCCCGGCGTTGGTTAATATTAATTGATACCACCAAGTCTATACATCTTTGATTGATGCCCAACTACACTGGTGGATTCCCGAACATGGCTCATTTCTCACCTAATCATAAAACCTAAGCGCGACCACGTCCTTTATCTGTTACACACTCCGGATCTTGACCTGGACTCCCCCCTTTGGCGCCACGGTGACCGAATTGTCGTACTCAAGCGGCTGCTCCGGATCCACTAGCTCGACGACAAAGCGGCCCACGAACACTGCAGCCAAGCACGCGAGCTCGCTCCTCGTGAAGTTCGCGCCGATGCAGCTGCGCGGCCCGTGGATGAATGTCATCATAGCGTAGTTGCTGCGGGCACCACCGCTGTTGGCCTGCCCCGGCGCCATCCAGCGGTCCGGGTTGAACGCTGCGGCGTCGGGCCCCCAGAGCGTCGGGTCGTGGTTAGTGGCCTCGGAGGGGACGACCAGAGTCGTACCGCGGGGGACGAAGGTGTCGCCGACGCGGCCATCTGACATAGCCTCGCGGGTGGTCATGGGCGTGGGCGGGTGGTGCCGCAGGACTTCGTTGCAGACGGCCTTGAGGTAGGGGAGGGCGTCCACGGCGGCGGCGTCTGGGCTAGAAGTAGATGCAGGAGAAGAGGATGAGGAAAAGAACGCGCCTAGTTCACGGCGGACCTCCTCACGCAGGCGCGCCTGCACCTCTGGATGCTTGCACAGGACCCAGATGAGCCACTGGAAGGCCGTGGATGTGGTCTCATGGCCGGCGGCCAAAAAGGTCATCATGTGGCTAACGAGGTCCTCGTCGTCGAAGCCGCCGCTACGGAGTGCGACGCCCACGATGTCCACGTCGCCGTTATCACTCCCCTCTGCCAGTACCTCCCGCTTCCGCGCGATGATGTCGCGCGTCACGCCGCGGAGGTAGGCCGCGCCCTCGGCGATCATGCGGTTGCGCGGCAGCGGCAGCCGCTGCAGTAGCGCTGGGTTCACGAAGTTGCCCAGCTGCGCGAAGTAGCGAAAATTGGGCGGCGGCGGCGCTAGCATCCGCTTGTACACCGAGACGAGCGCATTGTCTGGATCATGCAGCGAGCCGAAGTCGAGCGCCATGCCCGTCTCGCCCATGATGTCCAGCGTCACCCGGCTGGCCCACTCGCGGATGGTGACCGGCGCGCCCGACGCCGCGAATGGGGTGAGCCGGTCCGCCATCTCTTGGCCCTTCCGCCAGAATGCCGGGTACAGATCCTTGATATGGCGGTACGAGAAAGCGGGCATGAGATTCTTGCGCTGGCGGCGGTGCAGGTCGCCCTCGGTGTATCCAAGGCCCTCGCCCGTGACGCGTGAGATAGCGTACTTGAGTAGGAACGACTTGGGATACTCGTACCCCTTCTGCACCAGCACCTCGCTGAAGTACTGGGGCGTGGTCAACATGATGCGCTCCTGGCTCAGAAAGCCGTAGTAGCGGAGCAGGCCGTCGTTAGGCGTGCTCTCGGCGATGCGGCGGGCGGCCATGCCTGCCGGCTCCGCAAAATGAGGCTCCAGGTTGCCCCATAGCCATGTTCGGCGACCCTAACATGGTCAGCAAGAGAGCTGCTGGTCATGGGAGGTCACATACCTTGGGTGTAGGAAGGTGCCTGAAGGGCGTCAAGTATGTTGGGTATAGAATGAACGTGTACATGCAACGCCAGATGAGATACACGAAAAGGCCAATGGCAAGTACCAGGAGCCTAGAGCCATAGACGGGATTCGCGAAAACATATTTGGTAATGAGAGATGGGATTAGCACATTCTGAAAAGCCCACATCCCCCGCTGCAAAGCGAGGCGTGTGCCGCCAGCAGCGTATCTCTGCCAGTCTATAGCTTTCATCATCTCGACAGTTTCGAGTACGTCGCTTAGGGACCAGAAATGAGATTTTAGGCGTGTTATAATTCACAACATCAAGCAAAATAACTGGCAATAGAGGACATAGCCTAAGAATCCCCTCGCTATGCTCAACGATAGACCCTCCCGTGATTGGTTGACCCATCACTCAGCAAGCCGGCGACTTTCCTAAATATAATAGGGGCGGCAACTTGTCGTAGATCCCGTATCAGCCCCGTGTAGGGGCGAAATCCGCTTCACCTCACCGAGGGCTACGAATAACGCAAGGATGCGAACTCCTTCCGACGGCAATTTTCCTCAGCCTTCCTCTCCTAGAAGAAGCTGGTGCATATATTCAAGACAGACACCCTTGACACGGCAGAAACATCAGCAAAGATCCATCTATCGAATCAGCAAACGCGCCTTAGAGCCCAGAATATCATTACACTAAAAGAGGGGGGAAAAATAATGGGATGGACGCTTTCCCCCGCTTGCAGACGGCCATCGTAGGGCTCCCCAACGGTGACATCGGCGTCTGCTCCGATGTCCCGCTCCCCTCAGAGCTGGCCGACGACATGATTCTCGTGCAGAACCACGTCGTGGGCCTGAACCCCGTCGACACTAAGATGTCAGGCTCGCTGGGTACGCCGGGCGCGATCGCGGGCATGGACTTCGCGGGCACTGTTCTGGCGGTTGGCCGTGGGGTCGTGACACCGGCCGGGTCGCTGGCGGTGGGGGACCGCGTGTGCGGTGCGGTGCAGGGGATGCACTCGCTGACGCCACGCGTGGGCGCCTTCGCACAATACGTCGGCGCGACGGATCACGTCACGCTCCGGCTGCCACCAGCGATGAGCTTCGCCGAGGGGGCGGCGCTGGGGAGCGGGATCTCGACCATCGGCCTCGCTCTCTTCCACATCATGCGCGTGCCTGGATACCCGGACGAGCCGGCGCAGACGCCTCGATCCGTGCTTGTGTACGGAGGCAGCACGGCGACGGGCACATTGGCCATCCAATTGCTGAAGTTGTGGGTCTCCCCTCGCCTGGAAATGGTTCCAACCAGTCAATGCAGATGAGATCGTGCGCACAATGCTGACGGCGTCTCCTCAGGTCTGGACTGCGGCCCATCGCGACGTGCTCACCTCATAACTTTGAGCTCGTGCGGTCGTTCGGCGCAGAGGCGGTCTTTGACTACCGCTCGCCGACCGCCGCCGCCGACATCCGCAAGCACACGCGGAACTCGCTGAAATACGTCCTGGACTGCATCTCGGAGATCGAAACAATGCAGTTCTGCTATGAGTGCATTGGGCGACTCGGCGGCCGGTACACCGCGCTCGAGCCTTATCCATCCTGGCTGCATACACGATCCAACGTGGAACCGGCGTGGGTGCTAGGCCCCACGCTGTTGGGCAAAGACATTGGATGGAGAGAGCCGTTCGGCAGACCTGGAGATCCCGATGCCAAGGCGTTTGGAGTGAGACTGTTCCAGACAGCACAGAGACTGCTGGACGAGGGCAGGATTAGGACCCATCCTTTGCAGCCGATGCCGGGGGGGCTGCAGGGGGTGCTCGACGGCATGGAGCTGCTGCGCCGGAAACAGATTTCGGGCAAAAAATTAGTCTATAGTCTAGATCCCTAAGTTAGTGTTTCGGGGTTCGTATAACTTTGAGATATGGCTTTCAAAAAATCATTTGTGTTGGTAATTACTGCAACCGGTCGCCCCCTATCCCGGAGGCTTGGATGCTCTAGTCGATCCAGTGCAGCCTCGTCCGGACCGGCGACTTTGGGAAAACGTGTAAGTTGGGGGCCGTGTCAAGCCGGCGACATTTGGACCTCATCCTGGCTGATTCGTTAGCTTGGCTGCAGTAAGCCTCGAGCACAAAATAGGCAACCCTTGAGCTCGGAGAACGATGAATCTGACAGCAATGATTGTTGGCCATGTTTATAGTTCCTAAGAATTTTATTCGTACGTTGGGATCCAAAAACGGCGGCAGGTGGATGGATAAGTAGGTTGGTAGTCGTCAGCTACCCGATCTGAAACGCTTCATCTATATGCGGGTCAGCCGTAGATCCTCCGCTTGCCAGAATTGACGTTCCCGAGCCAACGGCGATGTAATTTTCGATGCAAAACTGCTATATATAGATTTATTTTAGATTTTTCCTTATCGTGTGTTTGTGCAAACAAGGTATTCACGTAAGGGTGACACTAGTAGATCCAACGAAGCGGATCGCGGGAGTCCCACGTGGCGGCTGAGGCTGAGCCCACTTTTCGGGCGGCCCCAATGCTTATATGCACGTCCCCGTACCTTAAGCACGGCGACTTTGTCAGTGATGCCAAGACTGCCCGCCCCGGGGCCAAATTCTCATCGGGGACCTTCAGGAGCAATAACTTCATCCTCATTGCCAAGCCACTGAGGATAGTGCGGGCCCTTACCGTTATGGCAACCCCGTTGTTACTCTCCGCTAATAAGTGCAGGCGAGCAGGGGTTGTAAACCTAGCCCGTGTTTCGGATCAGGGTTCCAGAAATAGTTCTAGAGAGAAAATGGGGGATTGATATCGGGGATTATTGCACGCGGAGATATGACTATATCTACCTACCTAGATCATCATCAGAGCAGGGTAAATGAAGACTACCCACCTACCCTCCTTCCTGCTGTATCTTTCTTCGTTCAACATATTTTTTATCCCATTCGTCAGACATACATACCCTTACCTTCCTTCCTTGTATTCCCACCTTGATTAGACATGTCTGCTTATCTGAACGAACCAATCGCCATCGTTGGTGCCGGGTGCCGATTCCCTGGGGAATCGGATCGGCCATCCAAGCTGTGGGAGCTTCTGCGCAGCCCGCGCACCGTGGCGACCTCAATCCCAAAAGATCGCTTCAACATCGAGGCCTTCTATCATCCGGAGGGAGCACATCATGGCAGCACCAACGTGCTGGAGTCCTATTTTCTCTCTGATAAGAATGTCAAGCACTTCGACGCCCCTTTCTTTAACACGAATCCGACCGAGGCGGATCCGATGGACCCGCAACATCGCCAGCTGCTCGAGGTGGTGTACGAGGGGATGGAGGACGCGGGCCTCACGATAGAGGAGCTGCAGGGCTCTGACACGGCCGTTTACGTCGGCCTCATGTGCAACGACTACTCGGCCATCTCCAGCCGGGACTTCGACTACATCCCCACGTACGGCGCGACGGGCGTGGCTGCCAGCAATGCCTCGAGCCGTGTATCGTACTTCTTTGACTGGCACGGCGCGTGCATGACCATCGACACAGCCTGCTCGTCCAGCCTGATTGCCATGCACCAGGCGGTCCAGGTACTCCGGTTGGGCCACTCAAAGGTTGCCATCGCGGCCGGCACCAACCTAATCCTGGACCCGCTGCCCTACGTGTCGGAGAGCAACTTGAATATGCTGTCGCCCACGGGGCGGTCGCGCATGTGGGACGCCGACGCCGATGGCTATGCGCGCGGCGACGGCGTCGCGGCCGTCGTGCTGAAGACGCTGAGCCAGGCCCTAGCCGATGGCGACCACGTCGAGTGCATCATCCGCGAGACGGGCGCTAACCAGGACGGCCGCACCAAGGGCATCACAATGCCGAGCGGCGTGGCGCAGACGGCTATGATCCGTGACACGTACGCCCGCGCCGGGCTCGACCCCCTGAACCCGCTTGAGCGATGCCAGTACTTCGAGGCGCACGGAACGGGCACGCCGGCTGGCGATCCCCAGGAAGCCTCGGCACTCGACACCTCCTTCTTCGACTCGGCTGGCCGGGGCGACACACTGTACGTCGGGTCGGCGAAGACGGTCATCGGCCACACTGAGGGCACCGCGGGTCTGGCCGGAATCCTGAAAGCGTACCTAGCCATCAAGAACAAGACACTGCCGCCAAACCTGCTGTTTAACAACCTCAGTGATGCCGTCCGGCCTTTTTATCGGCACTTGCGCATCTTGAACGAGGCCCAGCCCTGGCCGGAGCTGCCAGAGGGCGTCCCCCGCCGCGCCTCGGTGAATAGCTTTGGCTTCGGCGGGAGCAATGCCCACGCCATCCTGGAAAGTTACGAACCCAGCAAGCCGTCCTCCGGCCAACCCAAGAAGAGTGGAGACTTGCTGTCTCTCGTTCCGTTTGTCTTCTCCGCTAACTCGGAGAGCTCCCTCAAAGCGCGCTTGGGTTCGATGGTGGACTTCCTCAAGTCGAACCACATGCTTGCTCTCGACGACTTGCGCTACACCCTCACCCAAAAGCGATCGGCCCTTGCCTCCAAGGCGTCCTTCCCCGCCTCGGGCGTCGAGTCTCTGATTTCAAGCATCGAGTCCGCACTCAAGGAGGCCGGCGAGAAGAATACACCCGTCGGCGTACAGTCCGCGGCTGCGCCGGCCACTATGCTTGGCGTCTTCACCGGCCAGGGTGCCCAGTGGCCCCAGATGGGTCTCAAGCTCATTGAAGCCTACGCCTCTGCACGACAGACGCTCAACGCTCTTGACGCGTCGCTTGCGTCGCTGCCGGCAGCCGACCGGCCTGCCTGGTCGCTCCTGGATGAGCTGTCGGCGACTGGGACCGCGAGCCGGCTGGGTGAGGCGGCGATCTCGCAGCCGCTTTGCACGGCGGTGCAGATAGTGCTAGTGGACCTGTTGCGGGCCGCGGGCGTGACGTTCCGGGCCGTGGTGGGTCACTCGTCGGGAGAGATCGCAGCGGCGTACACAGCAGGGTTCCTAAGCGCCAGTGACGCCATTCGAGTGGCATACTACCGCGGGGTACACGCGCGTGCGGCGTCTGGTGAGGGGGGTAAGAAGGGCGCGATGATGGCTGTCGGGACGTCGCTAGAGGACGCGCGCGAGCTGGTCGAGCTCGAGGACTTCGAGAACCGGCTTGCGGTCGCGGCCAGCAACTCATCGTCGAGCGTGACACTATCAGGCGACGTTGACGCGATTGACGAGGCCCAGGCCGCGCTTGACAGCGAGAACAAGTTCGCCCGGAAGCTCAAGGTCGACACTGCCTATCACTCGCACCACATGCGGCCCTGTGCTGAGCCGTACCTCGCCTCACTACGTGCTTGCAACGTCCAGGTGCTCCAACCTGCCGAGAATGACCCAGTGTGGTTCTCCAGCGTGCGGGACGGCGCGCGAATTGCGGCCGGCGATGAGTCTCTCATGGACAGCTACTGGGTCGAGAACATGGCCAACACAGTGCTCTTCTCCCAGGCGCTGACGCAGGCCACCGAGGCCTTTGGCTCTTTCGCCCTCGGCCTCGAGGTAGGCCCCCATCCCGCCCTTAAGGGCCCCGCGACCCAGACGTACCAAGAGACGGCCAACAAAGAGGTGCCGTACGTGGGCGTGCTATCCCGCGGCAAGGACGATGTCGATGCCGTCGCCTCCGCCCTCGGCGCCATCTGGCGACACCTTGGCGTCGCAGGCGTCAACTGGAGGGCGCTGCAGCAAACGTACTGCGGTGCGACGCCCGCATCCCTCGCGATGATCAAAGACCTGCCCCTCTACGACTGGGACCACACACGCACGTACTGGACTGAGTCGCGGTACGGACGCCAATTCCGCACCGGCGACGCCAACGTGCACCGGCTGCTGGGGAAGCGCCTTCCCGACGGCACCGCTGAGGAAATGCGCTGGAAGAACATTCTAAAGCCGCGCGAGATCCCGTGGCTGGCCGGCCACGCGCTCCAGGGGCAGGTCGTATTCCCAGGGACCGGGTACATCGCGCTAGCCATGGAAGCTGCCGTAGAGCTAGCGGCGGGCCGCGCGGTGGAGTCGATCGAGCTATGCGATCTCGTCATCTCCAAGGCCATCGCCATCGATGAATCGGTCGGCACCGAGGTCGTGGTTAGCATGACGCAGGTGGTGGACGACGGCGAGGGAGCCAATCTCATCACCGCCAACTTCACTTCCTTTTCCCTCGTCAGCCGCGAGTCGTCTGACCTCGCTGTCAATGCGTCGGGCCAGGTGCGCGTGAATCTGGGCCCCGAGAGACCTGACGTACTCGCCTCGCGCGAGGCATACATGGGCGACATGGCCAGCGTCGACATCGACCACTTCTACGGCGCCATGAGCGAGCTGGGCTACGGCTACACCGGCCCCTTCAAGGGGCTTTCATCGCTGCGGCGTCACCTAGGCTATGCCTCGGGCACCATCGCTCGCCCAGCCGAGGACGACGCGGCTCGCCCTCTGCTCTTCCACCCAGGCATGCTCGATACGTCGCTGCAGACGCTCTTCGCTGCCTTCAGTGCCCCCGGCGACGCCCGCCTCTGGGCCATGCACGTCCCGACTGGCATTCATCGCGTTACGCTCGTGCCGTCGCTATGCGGCGCCAACCTCCCTGAGGATGTCGTCTTCGATAGCATGATCACGGCATCGCGCCCAAACCACATCACAGGCGATGTGAACCTGATCAGTGCTGACGGCGTGCACAAGTGCATCGAGATAGACGGGCTCGGTTTCGTGCCATTCACCCCCGCGACTGCGGTCGACGACCGCGGCCTCTTCAGCCGCGTGACCTGGGGCTTCGACCGCCCTGACGGCGTGCGCGCCGCCGAAGGCCGCCGAGCCACTGCCTGGGAGAAGCAGAAGGCTGCTGATTGTGAGCGAGCCGCCTTCTTCTGGTTGCGGAGCCTGAACCGCGAGATCGGGGCGGCGGAACGGCCCGCGCTGCCGGACCACCACCGCGCTCTGCTCGACTTCGCCGAGCACATGGAGGAGGTGGTGCGGGCGGGCAAGCACCCACATGGGACGCTGGAGTGGTTCGACGACACGCGCGAGCGGATCTTGCCCATCGTGGAGTCGTACGGCCACGACGCGGACTTGAACATCATGCGGGCAGTGGGCGAGAACATTGTGAGCGTCATGCGCGGCGACATCACTATCCTCGAGGTTATGACCAAGGACGGCTACCTCGACGACTACTACCAGAACGCCATGGGCCTGCACACGGCAAACCGCAACATCTCCAATCTGATGGCCCAGATCGCATACCGCCACCCGCATTGTGACATCCTTGAGATTGGCGCTGGCACCGGCGGCGCCACTCGCAACATCTTTGACAAGCTGGGTCGCGCGTTCCGGAGCTACACCTACACGGACATCTCCACGGGCTTCTTCGGCAAGGCGCGCGAGGATTTCCGTGCCTACGCTGACCGCATGGTGTTCAGCACGCTAGACATCACCAAGGACCCGACAACACAGGGCTACAAGGAGGCGTCGTACGACGTGGTTATCGCATCCAATGTGCTCCACGCGACGGCGCCCCTAGTTGAGACGCTCAAGAACGCGCGCCGCCTCCTCAAGCCGGGCGGCTACCTCGTAGTGTTGGAGATCGTCATGCAGGACGCCATGGCCGAGGGGTTGACTATGGGTGGCCTGCCCGGCTGGTGGGTCGGCGTCGACGACGGCCGCCGCTTCGCCCCGACCATCCCACTGAAGCAGTGGAACGTGGTGCTCAAGAAGGCCGGCTTCGCTGGAATCGAGACACACACACCGCTGCTCGACCCGGGAACCTTCATCGTGTCCATCTTCGCGGCGCAGGCCGTCGACGAGGATGTCCAGCTGTTGCGCCGGCCGCTGATTAGCCGCCCCGACCAGATTCCCATCAAGGACCTCATCCTGCTCGGGGGCGAGTCTCTCGAGACGTCAAACCTGATGGAGGACCTCGAAAGCATGCTCGAGCCACGCACTGAGAACCTGACCCTGGTGTCAAGCATCGACGAGTTGGACACAATGCCCATCCCAACCGGCGCCACCATTGTCAGTCTGGCCGATATTGACTCGCCCATCTTCAAGGACATCACCGAGACACGCTGGAACATATTCAAAAACCTGCTCTCCGAGTCCCGCTGCGTGCTGTGGGTGACCAGCGGTGCGGAAAGGGAGCAGCCCTACGCGGGGGCCATGGTCGGCCTGCACCGCTCGATCCCAATCGAGCTCATGCAGATGCGCCTCCAGATGCTCGAGGTGCCCGTACTGAAGGACCTGTCCGCATCCATGATAGCGGAGGCTGTCCTGCGCTTACAGCTTTTCACCATGTGGCAGAGTTCACCCGTGCCTAAGGACCTGCTCTGGACGTCGGAACCGGAGCTCAAGTTCGAGCACGGCGAAATGAAGATTCAACGTCTCCTGCCCGACCAGGAGGCCAACAGTCGGTATAACTCGGCCAAGCGGATGCTCACCAACGACGTTGATCCCACGGCATCCGTGGTCCAGCTAGAGTGGATTGATATCGAGTCGCGGTACTCCCTCCATGATGCCGGAAAGACCATTGTGGCCGCTGAAGATAGCGTGACGGTCAACGTGGACCATTCCCTCCTCCCAGTTATCCGAACGAGTGCCGCGTTGGTCAACGTCGCGTTGGGAACGAACACGAAATCGGGAGACAAGGTTCTCGTGCTCAGCGGCGAGAACTCTTCAATCCTTACGGTGCCGAGATCCTGCACCATCGCAGCGGATCTGGGACCCTACACCGAAGGGCAATATATGACCGTCGTGGCTGCGTACCTTTACAGCTCGCAGATCTGGGCCCGCATGCACTCCGGTAGCACCCTCCTCCTGCACGAGCCCTCACCCATGATTGCCCGCTTGCTTCAGCTCCTGTCCGAAAGCACCGGGTCCCGCGCCTTTTTCACCACCACCGACGAGTCCCGGCGGGAAGAGGCCGGTTGGATCTACCTCCACCCGCGCATCGCCCGTCGTACACTAGAGCGATCGCTTCCGAGGGACTTGGATCTCTTTTTAGACTTGTCGGACGCGCAGGGCACGAGCGCACTCGGTCATCGCATCGCCGAGGTCAAGTCCCAACGCTGCGAATGCGGCGACAAGACCGACCTGCTGTCCAAGGAATCGCTTCCATTGAGAGGGGACAGCCTCGAAAAGGTCGCCCAGCTACTTCAGAAAGTGCGCGACTTCGTCTCGACGAAAGCTGTTGAGACCCTGGGGGCTGTTTCCATGGAACCGCACGCGCTGAGCAGCTTAATCGCCGCAGGAGACAAGTGTGACCTCTTCACCGTCATTGACTGGCACCAGGAGTCGACGGCTGCGTGCGTGATTGAGCCCATCGACTCGCGCTGCAACATCTTCGAGGGCGGCAAGACATACTGGATGGTGGGTTTGGCCGGTGATCTGGGACAGTCTCTTGTAGACTGGATGATCGACCATGGCGCCAGGCACGTTGTGCTGACCAGCCGCGCGCCCAAGATTTCCCCAGACTGGCTCGCGACATGTGCCGTCAAGGGCGCGACAGTCGGCTGCGTCGCTGGTGACGTGACCGACTTCGACTCAATTTGCGCGTGCCGCGATGAGATCGCGGCTAAGTACCCCCCTATCGCGGGCGTGGCCAACGGAGCGCTCGTCCTGCGCGATAAGCTGTTCGTCAACTCGGAGTTCGCGGACCTGCAGGCAGTGTTCGGGCCCAAGGTCACCGGCATCACGCACCTGGACCGTTTGTTCCCGGACGACACGCTGGATTGGTTCATCGGCTTTAGCTCTATCGTGGCGACTTCGGGAAATTCGGGCCAGAGCATATACTCAGCGGCCAATGTCTTCATGAAAGCTGTCATTGAGCAGCGGCGGGCGCGCGGCCTGGCCGGCTCCACCATCGATATCTCTCGCGTTCACGGCGCTGGCTACGTCGAGCGCGAGATGCAGAAGTCTGGCTCCCTCAGCGAGAAAGATATCAACAAGATCTTCCGAGTCTCACTCGCCATGTCCGAGTCCGACCTGCACCAGCTGGTGGCCGAGGCGATCATGGCCGGCCGTCCCGATTCAGGACGTGCGTCGGAGCTCATCACCGGGCTCCGTGTCTTGCCGTCGGACGAGACGAGCGACGTATTCTGGGCCAACAACATCAAGTTCTCGCACTACATTCGCGATGCTGCAGAGACGGGCGACGAGAAGGAAGGCAAGGCCGCACGTGTCGCCGTCAAGTCGCAGCTCCAATCCGCCAAGACCGTCGAAGATGTCACCGCTATCGTCAAGGGTAAGTCCACAGCGCGACTAGTCACATCGACTCAGCATGCTAACTTTTATCTAGCGGCCTTCATTTCCAAGCTGACGTTCGCCTTGGAGCACTCTGAGGACGAGGCCATGTCCGACAGTACTCCTCTTATCGACTTTGGCATGGACTCGCTTGTCGCCGTTGAGGTTCGCAGCTGGTTTCTGCAGGAGCTCGGCGTCGACATGCCGGTGCTCAAGATCCTGGGCGGCGCGTCAGTGGCTGAGCTTGTGGACGATGCTGTGGAGAAGCTGCCAGAGGATTTCATGTCGAAGTTCGAATCCTCGCCCAAGGATACCGCCAAGGACTCCGCTGAGGTGCAGCTGTTGAAACCCACGGAGATTCCGCAGACGCTTTCTTCCAAGTCGTCTTCGAATCTCTCGATGACAGGTTCGACCTCGCCGAGTGTCGCCCCCGAAACCCCACCAACCGCAATGGATGAAAAGGAAGAATTTATTGAGATCGAGAAGTGAGTTATCGTCCATGCATCGTGGTGGTGAAATCAGAGCTGCGAATATGATATGAAAGTATGTTGGGGGAGCCGAGTAGCTCTCCGACGAGTGTGTGTGTGATTGACAGCCAGATCGGAAACGGTCTCTGCATGGCCTAAGAAGCCGCTACAAACGCTGAGTGCTGCTTGTGAGATGTGCAAGTCCCATCATGCAACCTATGGCAAAGAAACCTCAGCCGAGATGTATATATCAAGAGCTTTCCCGGCGTTAATGGAGTTAGAAGTTTTCGTATTCGCAGCTCTGGTCCCATCTCCTCTTTGTACTCATATCTCACAGTCATTGCTTTGAATAATGACAGGACTGACACAAGAATTTCGCAGACTTGAGGAGATCAAACCCAAGTTCGTCCCGGAAATCGTCCGTAAGGAACCCATGTCGTACGGCCAAGCACGCTTCTGGTTCCTCCGCCAGTACTCCGACGACCCGACTACCTCCAATATCACCTTTTTCTTTCGCATGAACGGGCGTTTCGGCCCCGAGCGCCTGCGAAAGACTCTTACTCTCATCACCAACCGGCACGAGTCACTTCGGTCCTGCTTCTTCACTGAGAATGAGACCGCCTACCAGGGCATCATGGCGAAGTCCGCTTTCGAAATGGACCACCGGCCCGCCACCGGAGAAGACGATGCGAGAGCCGTGTACGAGGGCATGCGGAACCATGTCTACGACATTGAGAACGGAGACGTGTTCCGTGCCACTCTCTGCCAGGTCTCGGAAGAGGCATTCTACTTCGTCATCGGATACCACCACATCGCGCTCGACGGCGTCAGCTGGGAGATCATCTTCGGCGAGCTGCAACGGGGATACCTATCGGCCTTGCCGCCAGTTCCACGGCAGTACCCAGCGTGGGCCGCGAAGCAGCGGAAGGAGGTGGAGTCTGGCAAGATGAGCAGCGAGCGCAAGTTCTGGAAGACTCAGCTCACCGACGTACCCGTACTGCCACTGTTGCCTACTGCGCGCGTTATGTCGCGTCAGCCGCTGAAAACCTACAGCTTGTGTCGCGTGCAGCAGAAGCTCGATAAACAGTTGACTACGCTGACAAAGGACTTGTGCAAGAAGGAGAAAGTGTCGCCGTTCCATTTCCACATGGCGGTGTACAAGACTCTGTTGAGCCGTTGGACCGGCGCGAACGACATCTGCATCGGCATGGCGGATGCGAATCGCATGGACTCCGGTGATGCGGGTGTCGTGGGCTTCCTGCTCAATCTTTTGCCTCTGCGTTTCAAGTCCGACGGACAGCAAACTTTCAGTGCGATGATGAAGGAAGCGCGCACCAAAGTCTTTGGCGGCCTTGCCCATTCCAAGGTGCCTTTCAACATCATTCTCGAGGATGTCAACGTGCCGCGAACATCAACCCACAACCCGCTCTTTCAAGCCTTTATCGAGTACCGCGCTGCCAACAAATTGACCTCGGAAGCGTTTAAACACGACCAACCTGCCAACAGCACATCGTACAGCAAGACACCGTATGATATCACGATGAATGTGTTGGAAGATCACCTTGGCGATGTCATCGTCAGCTTTGGCGTTCAGGGAGCGCTTTACTCGGAAGATACTGCAGCGCTGTTGCTCCGAAGCTATATCACGCTGTCGAAAACGTTGGCCGCTAATGCTGGAATGGTCACGTCAAAAGCACGGCTTTTCTCAGACGAAGAGGTTTCCAGAGCTGTGGGCCTCGGACAAGGTCCGTCATTGGAGCAAAATTGGCCAAAGACCTTGCTCCATCGAATCGATGAGATGATCCAGACTTACGAAAATGATGTTGCTGTCCGTGATACTCGCGGCAATTCGTTGACGTACAAGCAATTGGCCAACAAGATCAACGCCATCGAACTCGCGCTGAAGGATAAGAGTGTGCTACCAGGAGCGTCGGTAGCAGTTTTCCAGACCCCCGCCGTCGACTGGATTTGTTCCGCGCTGGCAATAATGCGCAGCGGTGCGGTATATGTCCCTCTTGACCCCAAGCAAGGAACTCAGCGCCTGACGAAGATTGTTGAAACCTGCGCGCCTGCTGCCGTCTTAGTCGATGCCTCGACTATGGCTGAAGCAGCTACCTGGGCCTGTACACAAATCGATGTAGGCGGCCTGCAAGCCAACAACTCGAACTTGGGCCCAATTTGTGCGGAGGCCGACAAAGCCGCCATAATTCTCTTCACCAGCGGGACAACCGGGACGCCGAAAGGCATTGTGCTTCATCATAACGGTTTACGCAATAGTATTGAAGGTCTGGTCCGCCATTTCAAGGTGCAGCGCGAAGTCGTGTTGCAGCAGACGGCCATGAGTTTCGACATGTCGTTGGATGAGATCTTCGTGGCTCTTTGCAATGGTGGAACCCTTGTTGTTGTTGACAGCACCTTGCGAGGAGACTCTGCCTCGCTCATGAGGCTGATTTCCAAAGAAAAAGTCACTTACACGCGAGCCACGCCACCCGAATATTCTTCATGGATCAGGCACGGCGCTTCATCTGTGCAGGGCAACGATACCTGGAAATGGGCCTTCGCTGGTGGAGATCGCATGACCGACACTCTGAGAAAGGAGTTTCGCAGCCTTTGTCTTCCTCAGCTCCGACTTTTCAACTCGTACGGACCGACAGAAATCTCGTTGTCGGCCGTCAAGCTTGAGACGCCGTATAAAGACAGCAGTGTTTTGACTAACGATCAAATCCCGATTGGTCGACCAATGCCTAATTACGGCATCTACGTGGTCGACAACAATATGGAGCTTATGCCCCCTGGCATCCCTGGACAGATATTGATAGGAGGCGCTGGTGTGTCAATGGGCTACCTTAGCGACAGTAAGCTTACTGACGACAAATTCATAAACAACCTGTGGGCGTCTGAACAGCAGAAACGTCACGGGTGGACGAAGGTTTACCAGACTGGCGACCGCGGCCACTTGACCGAAGACGGATCCCTCGTTTTCCATGGACGCATTGCTGGTGATACCCAGATCAAGCTCCGTGGCCTTCGAATCGAGCTGGGCGACATCGAGACCAACATTTTGACCGAGTCCCAAGGCAACTTATCTCACGTAGTTTGCACCGTTCGTGGAGATGTCGAGTTTCTGATCGCCCATGTGGTCTTCGCGCCTTCATTCAGCAAAAACGCATCGGATCAGACCACTTATCTGCAGAGATTGATTGTATCTTTGCCGTTGCCCAAGTACATGAAGCCGGCTGCCTTGGTGCCTCTCGAAAGTCTACCATTGACGGTGCATCAAAAGGTCGATCGAGCCGCCATCGCGACGTTGCCTTTACCTTCACTAGGCAGCCAAACCGCTGATAAGGACGGCGAACTCAATGAAATGGAAACCAAGCTGAGAGATATCTGGCGCCAAGTGTTGCCCAATGAGGTCCAGGCAGCGTGGTCCCCTTTCACCAACTTTTTCGATCTCGGCGGAAACTCCTTGCACCTCGTCGAGGTTCTTGCAGCAATCCACGAAACATTCCATGTCTCGGTCCCGCTCGTTGATCTTTTGGGCGCAAGCACCCTTCGTGAAATGACGGAAAAAATATCGGAAGCCACCTCCGCTGGAGCGATCAATTGGGATGCAGAGACCACGCCTCCGGAAATTGAAATATCTACTCAAAGCTCTGTCTCAAGAACCAAGAGAGATCTGGAAGTCATTGTGACTGGAGCGACTGGTCACTTTGGCCGTCATCTACTGCCGCTCCTCGAAGCATCGTCCAAATTTGCAAAGATCCACTGCATCGCCGTCCGCAACCCCCGAGAGCTGTTTCGTACTTTCAAGAAAGTGGTAGTTTATCCAGGAGACATCACACAGCCTGGCATGGGTCTTTCCCAGGTCGATTTCCAACATCTCAGTTCGAACGCGGACGTCATCATCCACTGCGCGGCAGCTCGCGCCTTCTGGGAGCCGTACTCGGTCCTCTGCAAGACCAACACACATTCTGCACGAGAATTGACCAAGCTTGCGGGTCCTCGCCGGATCCCAATCCATTTCATGTCAAGCGGCGGTGTCTTCGGTGGCTCATCTGACGTGCCTGCCTCGTCAGCCAAAACCCAGGTGCCTGCGAGCAGTGGCGAGAACGGATACATCGCAAGCAAGTGGGCCAGCGAAAGAATCTTTGAACGCTCGGCAGAAGCCTATGACATACCCATTGCCATCTACCGCACGATGCCCAAGGGCAGCGAAGCAGACAACAATGTGCCAAAGAAGCTCATCGACGATTTTGCGAGCGCAGTAACGGCTTCGGGTACAATCCTCGATCCTGATGGATTCTGGAAGGGCTCGTTCGACCTGATCCCGGCGGAAGCTGTCGCGACGCACATAGTAGCTTCGATTTCGGCGGCCTCGTCCGAGGCCATCCAGTTCTCGCACTTGCCGGCAGTGGTGAGGTTGGAGAAACAAGAGCAATTGCAGCAATTGCTGGATCGGCCAGAGATCAAGTCTCGGCTGGACAAGCTGCGGAGAGTTCCGGGGGCCCAGTGGCTCGGACACATCAAGCGGGCCGGCTTCGGGTGGATGGTTGCTGCTCAGGATGCCCTGATCGATGACCATCTTACAAACCGCCGATAGATGGACTTTATTGCCGTTCACTAGTCCAGTTGCTATCTATTCAGGAGTTAGGGTTCTTTGAAATGGGTGGATGGCGTTGGATAACCGCTCGGTTCTTTGGGTGCCTTGCAGGCTCGACTTAACATTCAAAATCTGTCTAAAGAGCTCTTGCATCTTTTCCCTTTTGCCAAACAAAAACAGGAGAACCTTCTTGTTCAGGTATTAAACAGTGAAATGAAAGTTTTCCATCTGATTCCTGTCAGGATAGACCCAGGTTCAATATAGTGAGCTTAGTTTAGATATCATTTTTCTCTCGCCTTTATGCAAATATCTCGGTTTTCATACAATATGCAAGGTACGGAATTCTTCAACAGAGGAATAACACAGAGCCGAAGACATCTACTACAATCACCACGGGTGTGTCTGAATATCATTAGATTAAGTATTACGTTGATCAAGAATCCGGAGTGAATCCGGAGTGAATCACTTACCTTGCCATTCCAGCACCAGAATGTGCCACTGTCATTCTCGTTTTTCTCCCCAATGACCTTTAGCATGTCCTTCACACTTTCGTCGGCCTGAATCATTCCTTTCACCTCCCAATCAAGTTCGATATTGGCCATATCACTGCATCTTTATCAGCAACACTCATGCATACAGGAAGCGCGACCTACGTCTCGACTTCACCAGGATGCATAGCAAGAATGCATATCTTATTCCGCTTTCCCTCGCATCGCGCCAGCTCGGCTGCCATATGTCTGATCATCTGATTGAGGGCCGCTTTACTTGCCGCGTATGCTGCAAAGCCATCTTCATCGCTTCGAAAAAGCGAAGCAGACCCAGAATCGGACGAAATAAACACAACCTTGATGGGTGGACTTTCGAGGTCTAAATCAATCAACTTTCGAGCACAAATCACGGGCCCAATTGTGTTGGTGTGCAAGTGAAGAGCAAAGTCCGCATATGATCTGGGTTATATATTTCAGTGTTAATTCTCGTCAAGGGTGGTACGAAGACAGCAGATACATTTCCGTTGCTCGGTTCGGATATTTGAGCACACCAGCATTCAGAACAATATTTGTCGGACTCATCCCATTTTTGCTGGCTGCTTGAACCTTGCTAGAAAAGTGCTACAACAGAAGTTAGATGATTGTTTTTGGACAATAAGAGCTATAGCTTAACTTGCGTTAATGCTTTCTTCGCTTGTGACATCGCACTGCTCAACCACGCAGCGATCTGGACTCGACCGACACAACTCCAGAAGTTCTTCTGCCGTCGATGGACTCCGCGCTCCTGCTATAACTTTATGCCCGCCTTCCAGGAGCTGCTTCACGAATTCCAAGCCGATGCCTCTGGAGGCACCAACTACTACCCATGTCTCTGATTGAATCGCCATGAGCTGGAGAGAAATAGGAACCTTTGAGAAGCAGGGAATTGTGAGATGAGTGAGGGAAATGACTGACTGATGAGGTTGGAGAGTGTGTTGTGTGGGTCGACAACCCTTTCTTATCGCCCGCGTAATGACTGGCCGCCACTACTCCACTCCGCTCCAATATCCGTCCCCTCCCTTCCCTGTTTGCATCCCTAACCTCCAGCCTTTTCCTACATACCTCAAAATTATCATTAATTCGTTCTCTACAATGCCTCGGCGGGTGCGCAAAGCTCCTTACTGTAGGACAGGCTGCGCTACCTGCTAGCGGCGTCACAAGAAATGTGTGCTACTCGTGGCTTCTTAACCCCACCACACTGCAGAAGTTTCACCGCGTATGAAGTATTGCACCCGCTAACGTTTGCTCTGCTAGGCGACGGCAATAAGTCTGAGAATTGTTCAAGCTTTGAGCTTTCTGGCGTCGAATCTGCAGATGTAATACGAGCACTCGTCTAGGTCTAGACTGCCAGCAAAGAGACGGGTTTAGAAATTTGGAAGTTTCAGACTCTATAAAGATATGGGAGATTCAATCAGTTCAAACCATCTAGCTTTTTTGAAAAGAATCTTGCTTTGGATGTTCCGCCTTCCACTCGGGCTTTCAACAAGTCCTGCTTGCATGAAGATCAAACCGGAGTCGGTAAGCATTGTGCCGGTAGACATTGATTATTACTCTACTGTAGAGGTAAATAATGGCAGCGATGACTTATATTTGCTTAGAAATAGAAAAGTTATAATTGGCAAAAGAATTCGCCAATTTATAGCCTTAACTAACTTAACTACCTCGGACCAGACACGGATCCGGTTAGCCCCATTTAAATCTGGCCCGAGGTGCTGTAAGACCGTGAGTGACCTCCTCACTGCCGTCGGACAGTCTTCTCCCGGATCTCCACAGTCTGACTGCCCACACGTCCTCGCTGCACCAGCGGTCTCTCTTCTGCCTTTTCGTATAACCTTCTAATCTGTATTTTTTGGTTAATAATAATACATATATAGATATTCTAAGTTACTTTCTCAACTAGGCCGAAATATCTTGTAGCGGTTGATCATTCCAAAAAGAAATCGTAAGCCATAAAAAGGTACAATGTTAATTGTGCTGTGGAGAGCCTTCATCAGCGAGAGCGGTGATCGGCCCGACTTACAGGGGGTGGGTATCACCCAACATCGAAGTCTCTTTGTATGTTTTAACAGCTTGCAGTTCATACATAACCTTTAGCATGCCACAGCAGATTAACACCGTCGCCGTCATTGGCTGCGGTGTCATTGGATCGAGCTGGGCATCTCTTTTCCTCTCCAGAGGTTTGAATGTCATCATCTTCGATCCCGCAGAAGGAGCCGAGGAAACGTTCAAGCGATACCTGCAAGATGCGTGGCCTGCTCTACAAGCATCTGGGGCCGTTGAAGATTCATGGGCGAAGAACTACAAGTTCGTTGACGATCTGGCGTCGAGCCTGCCTGAAGCAGATTTCATACAAGAGGTATCCAGCGCAGCCTTGAAATACCCTTCGCGCGTTGTCAACATTGCTAATCGAATTACCGTCTCAAGAATGGACCAGAGCGCTCCGAATTTAAGGAGCATCTGATGGGGACGCTTGACCAATACGCCAGACCGGGTGTCGTGATCGCCTCATCTTCTTCTGGTCTGCCTGCGTCTGATTTTATCGGGCGGTGCGAGCGAGATCCAAGTCGCATACTGGTTGGCCACCCGTTCAATCCACCACATCTGATCCCCTTGGTGGAAGTTGTCCCTCACCCTGGCACCAACACTTCCTCAACATCCACTGCAATGGATTTCTACAGGTCGATTGGGAAAAGCCCCATCCTCCTTCGCCACGAGGTCCCAGGGTTTGTTGCCAACCGTCTTCAAGCCGCGATCAACAACGAAGCATACAGCCTTGTCAGTCGCGGCATTATCTCAGCTGAAGACCTTGATACGGCGGTAACATCAGGTCCAGGTCTTCGGTGGGCTCTGACAGGTCCATTTGTTACAAATTCGCTTGGTGGGGGAGGAGGGCCTGACGGTTTTATGCAGCGGATTGAACGTCTTGGTCCTTCGATTCGGAGCTGGGAGGCAGATATATTGAAGCACCGGTTTGATTGGAGCCAGGAAAGCCTGTCTGCGCTGAAAGTCGGGGCTTTGAAATGGCTTGAAGCGGCAGATTGGGCTGGCATCAATGGAGAACGAGATCAGATGTTGCTAGAGCTGCTGCAAACCAAATCCAAATCCTCGTCGCTCACGTAAAGTCTGCAATGGCCAACAGACTTCAGCAGCAACCAGTGTCTTGGATGAAGGATTTGGTATCCTTTATTGTATAGCAACGCCTTGACAAGTGGATGGATTATGAGTTTCCGCGCACATATACTTCCGGAAAAAACTCAGATGAAGCACGCTAAATGCAGAGGTCGTATCATATTGATGTTATATTGGTAATTTAGGAAAGCCTTTGATAAGACTATAGGGACACCTCGTTACTGAATGACTAGGACATAAATTGCCATGTAGAGTCGGTCGTGGTAAACAGAACCTGGAGTAAAACACAGACGCCCAGCGGTAGGAGAACTAGATCTATCTCTTCTCCATTCCGAACACTGGTGGGTTGGAGGTTTCTAGTGTTAAAATCTGCACTGGACCGTTCTAAATCCTGTCTTGGTGGCTCTCTAGCGCTAGGGAACTTCTCGGTGACAAGGGGGAAAGTTGGGGAGCCAGCGACCATCCCCAAAGCGGTGTGTAGCATGCGATGCTGATCAAGTCGCTTCAACAACCTTAGTTGGACCAAGCTGAGGTGGGGCTGGTGATTGAGTTTCCCGCCTCTTGATTGACTACCAACCCCCGTGGATGACACCGGCCTAAACCCCATTGGGATCGCTTCTGTCGGCGTTGCGGCATTTTGGCTTTCTGACAAAAAGGTCTTTGGAATCATTAATGGAACGGTCGAGAAATACCCATGACGTATGGCCAGGAGGTTGTAGATTCTTTTTCAATATATAGATACCGTGTCTCGTTCAGATGGGCCAGGTTCAGCGAATTTAAATTAATCCTCCACTCTTCCTCCCCCGGTATCTTATATCTCTTTGCCGTGTATTGCCCACAATGCCTGGTTCTGGGAGATCCGTCACATCTCCTCAGCAGATGCCGTGGCACAGCGGGGAGAAAAAAATGCATGATTTGATGAAGGTTCCCAATCGATCCAACCCCACGTCTCAACTTCTTCCTCCGGGTTCTGGTCACTTCGTGTATCAGGCGCCACTGGTTGCTATCGGTGTCGTCGACCAGTGGGGAATGCCGTGGACTACCGTTTTGGGGGGAGAGCCAGGAATTGCTCGCCCGGTTGGTGATTCCATGATCATGATGGACACACCTGCCCAAAACAAGGACGATCCCGTCCTACAATTTCTACTGGAGAGCACTCCAGTCAATCAAGCTGCGCAGTCTCACGGAGAGAAGCCGATTATAGGCGGTTTGGCGATCGATCTGGAAAGTCGAATGAGATTAAAGCTTCACGGAAGGCTACAAGCCGGGCAGGTCTCCTACGAAGGCCAAACACGTCGGGCACAGTTACTTTTTGACATTGATGCGAGCCTCCCTAACTGCCCGAAATATCTCAACGAGAAATTTATCGTACCCAACTTATCCGACCCCAAACCATTGCCGGAATCTCCCAAGCTACCACCACAAGCAGCTGAGCTGCTTAAAAAGGCTGATTTATTCTTCATTTCATCGTCAAATGCTGGTATGGACATGGACACCAATCACCGTGGTGGTTCTCCGGGCTTTGTGAGAGTACTCTCCAATAGCCCAAGTGGCGCAGTTCTTGTATATCCAGAATACTCCGGGAATCGTCTCTACCAGACTCTTGGGAACATTCAAACGACTCCTTTTACTGGCTTGACGGTGCCGGATTTCGACACTGGCGACGTCCTATATCTAACTGGAGAGGCTCAGGTTCTCAGTGGAAAGAGTGCCACTGATGTTTTACCTCGCTCAAAACTTGCCGTCAAGATCACTGTCCGGTCCTCCAGGTTTGTCTTCCAAGGGCTTTCCTTTTTAGGAAAACCTGGATCCTTTTCCCCTTATAACCCCCCTGTCAAATATGCCAGCGGGGAAAAGGAACTAGTCAAGCCTTTGGATACGACTGGAGCAGCGGTTTTGAATCGTGCTGTCCTCATCGACTCCCAGCGCCTCACTCCCACGATCGCGAGGTTTCGTTTTCATAGAAGGAAAATCCACCTTAAAGACCTGGAACCCCGGGCAATTCGCTACACTCTCTTTTGCGGAGGATCTTGACCAAGGTTGGAGTCACATGCGGGACGAAGACCCCCGGTCCTTGAATGATGATTACATCCGAACCTTCACTATTTCCAATCCCCCAGGATCATCAGCCGACGGAGCCCTAGAATTCGAATTGACAATTCGCAATGTTGGGCGAGCAACAAACTACTTGTTTCATCAAGAAGCAAATGGCGCTTTTAGCCTACCATTTTATGGCTTCGGCGGGAACTTTCATGTCGAGGACAAGCGTGCTCCTATTGCGTTTATTGCCTCCGGGATCGGGATAACGCCACTTCTTGGTCAAGTATCGTTGTTGACAAAGACCCAACTTAATAACTTACAGATATTGTGGTCTATACGGGTCGATGATGTGGAATTAGCACTGGACACCCTCTCGAAGTACCCAGAACTAATCCCCTCAACCAAGCTCTTCCTGACAGGATACGGGCCATATTTGGGAAAGAAGGATAAAACAATCAATAAACTTATCAGTACTGGAGCTTCTATTACAAAAAGGCGGCTTCAAGAGCGAGACATCGTTGAGCTTCGCAGTGAGGTTGAAACCGATTGGTATATGTGTGTGGGCTCAGAGCTAAAAGCTCTCATTTTACAGTGGCTAGCAGGAAGAAAAGTTGAGTACGAAGATTTTGGTTATTGAGAACTACAAGTTTCACTTTTTATTTGAAATCCAAAGGACGGACACGATACTGTCCGGCGGCTCAAAAGTATCACTGTGTATTACTGCTCTATCTAACCATTGAGAGATTGATTCATCAAGTAGTAAAACAGATCTAGAAAACAAGACGAAATGGAAGGCAAGACCTAGTGAGCGAATACAAGTACAGCCTTTAGAGTTAAGGCAACTCTTATTCACTTGTCTTAGGATGAGCTAGTCTCAAATTTGTCTCGGATGATTTCCTTTATGTTTAGTGTTTGATCAGACGCAGTTATTTTTCTTGACCTTCTTCCAGAATGCCATACTACTGTAGGAATCGTGAGATGGCCAAAACCCGACCCCACAGCTAGGGCCCCACGACATGTGACTGGCCTGCAAACACCCGTGGCCTGAGGGGCAACACCCCAGTTTTTTCTTCCCCATGGAAACCCTGGAGGGAGGCTGAGCCATGGTTTCGACGGTGTCATTTAATGGCGGTCGCAACACTGGGTTGCAGATTGGAATCAACAATGGCACTGTCAACGCCGAGTTTCACCAGCCTTTCGGTAATATTGGGCATTCCTTAACCCGGGACAATCGTACTGACTGTGATGCAGATCTGGATGCAAAGTTACCTATTGTGCACGAGGCTACATTTAATTCATTTGCAGATCAACATGATGATGAATGTCACCCAGGTACCCGAACCGATCTCCTTCGGCAGATTGAGGAGTGGGCTTCGTCACCGGAAGACTCTCACGAGAGACAATGCATATTTTGGTTAAATGGAATGGCTGGAACAGGGAAATCGACTATTTCTCGCACAGTGGCGACGCGTTTCAGAAATGTAAAATCATTGGGAGCGAGCTTCTTTTTCAAAAGGGGCGAGGGGGATCGAGGAAACGCTACAAAGTTTGTCCCAACGGTCGCACGAGAGTTAGCCGCCAGCATCCCGGAATTGCTTCCCTTTATCGAGGAAGTAGTGCGTGACGACCCAGGAATCGCGACCAAAGCGATGACAGAGCAGTTTGATAAACTGATCATGCATCCACTTCAGAGTCTGAAGTCATCGTCGGGGCTATCCTGCTTAGCGAACCGGACAATGGTGATAGTAATCGACGCATTAGACGAGTGTCAAGGGGATAACGATATCCGACTCATCCTCCAGCTTTTACCACAGCTACAGAAATCAAGTTCGCTGCGACTTCGGGTGTTTCTGACCAGTAGACCTGAAATGGAAATTCGCCTTGACTTTTCGAAAATTTCAAACCACAAAGATTTTATTCTGCATGAGGTTCCCAAAGAGGTGATTGAAGAGGATTTGTCGTTGTTCTTGAATCACCGACTTTCTGGAATTAAAACTGAGCGGTCTCTTCCTGATGATTGGCCCAGAGACTCAACAATCCACGATCTAATCTCGCTCTCATCTCCACTCTTTATTTTCGCTGCTACCATTTGTCGTATGCTGGAAGACCGCCGTTTCGATCCTGTGGAGATTCTATCTGACATCCTTGAATCTTCCGACAACATCTCCAAGCTTGATAAGACATATCTTCCTGTCTTAAATCAGCTTCTTTACAATCTACCAAACAAGAAGCAAAAAGAGCGGGTGGTCGAGGGCTTTCAAAAGGTGGTTGGAGCTATTGTGATGTTGGAGAATCCCCTCTCAATCGAGTCACTATCAAAACTTCTGAATATCCCCGAAAGGACCATCCAGGTCAGATTAGATCTTCTACATTCGGTTTTGAAGGTTCCAGAAGATAAGACTCTTCAGGTACGCCTCTTCCACCTGTCGTTCCGGGATTTTCTTCTCGATGATGAAACTTCTAGCAAAACACCCTTCTGGGTCGATTCGAAAAAAGTGCACTATGACCTGGCCAAGGCATGTATTTCCGTATGCGGAAATCATTTGCGAAAGAACATTTGTGAACTTCCTACCGATGGGGCCCCGCGTGCTGGCCTCGATCGCGCGACCATCGATAGGCACCTTCCTCTGGAGGTGCAGTATGGCTGCCGGTACTGGGCATATCATCTTGGACGGTTCTTGAAGGAAAGCGAAACTTTTGCTAGCAATGAAGCACCCGATGTTTTCGCTGATGCGCTTGAATTCCTCCAAAAGCACTTCATGCACTGGATGGAAGCCATGAGCCTCCTTGGTCTTATGCCGGAAGTGATAGGGATGATCAACCTACTGTTCGGCCTTATACCCGTGAGTTACATTGGGAAAGCATATCCATATTGTACTAATAGGCACAGAGCAAAATGAACCTCGCCATGTTTGATTTGCTGAGCTATGCAAGACGCTTTGTTCTCAAATATTCACAAATCGCCGATGAGGCTCCCCTTCAAATTTACTGTGCGGGTTTGATATTTGCACCCCGAAACGCGATCCGCAAGATGTTCGAAGCAGACCTTCCCACTTGGTTATCGCAATTGCCGCAAGTGCCTGCGAGCTGGAGCTCAGAAACACAAGTTCTCGAGGGCCATGAAGATAACGTATTTAATGTGGTTTTCTCCTCCGATAGCCAGGTACTGGTATCTGCATCAGCCCTGTCAATACGAATCTGGGACCACACGACGGGCACCCTGCAGCATAGTCTTCCGGTAGATTCATCTGATCAATCCCTGCATCATTCTGTTGTTCTATCCCCTGACGGTCAATTATTGGCATCTGTATCTCAGAGTGGCTTGTTGAAGCTGTGGGACACCGTAACAGGAGTTTTACTGCAAAAGTTCAGCACTGATCCATATTGGGTCAAACTAAACAAGTTTTCTCCCGACAGCCAACTACTCACCTATATATCTGGTAGGGGTCAACTGCAGCTCTTCGATACCCGAAGGATTTCAAACTCTACCTTCAAAGGTTATTCAGAGCCAGTTTATTCATTGGCCTTCTCCCCAGACAGCCTGTGCCTAGCATCTGGATACGCAGATGGCACGGTGGAGATTTACGAGCTCGCAGCTGGGAAGCTAAAGCACAGATTCAAATTCCATCCAGGGCCAGTGGATTTGATGACATTCTCACCCGACGGTCTGCTACTTGCGTCAACGTCTGTGGGCGCATCTATAGCGAATCTATGGAGCATTGCAAGGGGTGTGCCGCAACATGAGATTGATGTCGACCCTAAGGGCCCAATTTTGAAACTGGTTTTCTCCCCCAACAGCCAAAAACTAGTTTTCGAAACTCGCGGTGGAACAAAGGTGTGGGACCTTAGGACGGGCGATCAAAAGGGGGTCTTGAATGTGGTTTATAGTCAAGGATGGTACGAGCTAGCCTTCTCAGCCGACAGCGCTTTGTTGGTAGCTGCCGGAACGCTAGCTGTATTTATTTGGGACTGCGAAAACAAACCCCGCAAGCTAGAGATACATTCGGACTTGATGCGTTCTGCAGCCTTGGCACCGAACAGCCAGTCTCTGCTCCTAGCGTCAGGCTGTACGAATGGTATAGTGCGACTATGGGACCTCGCAACGCCTCGGGCCTCTGATATTCAGGCAACTGATACTTCCGAGAAGATTGAGAGACTGTGGACATGTGAGATGACTGATCTACTTTTCTCGCATGGCGGGCGATTGCTGGCATCAACATCATCCGGTGGGCAGATCATCCTCTGGGATGCAGTGAAGCAAATCGTCAAGGATGAAATTAAACTCAAGTATCCCTTTGATGGGAGGATGGCCTTTGCTTATGACAGTCCCATTCTGGCCATCACTCAGACTAGCGAGATCTTGCTTTGGGACCTCCTTAAAAGGCAGCCCCTCAAGAAGACTCTCAAATTCATTGATTTCGAGATCTACCATGAAGAAAAACCTCTCTGCTTGGCCATCTCAAAGAATGGACAGCTGGCCTTTAGCCTCAGGCATAAGGTCCGCCTATGGGATATTGAAACTGGCGCCAAATTACATTACTGGAAGCTTGGTGGGAACATCAACATTTTGGAATTTGTCGGCGATGGTCCATATTTGCGAACCAACTTCGGTATCCTGGGCCCCGGTGAGGATGTATTCTCGCAGAATTCACTTCCGTTGAGGCTTTTGGCTTCGAAGACGGTGGACCAAGTTCGAAAGCAGTTGAGTTCCATAGTGCCTCGAAAGGACGACGGAACCATGACTAGAGAAATGACGACAACAAACCAGCCCAGTACTCGTGACCAGGAAAGATTGCAAATCTCTCTGGAGAACCAGTGGATCATGCTCAACGATGAAAGGGTCCTCTGGCTTCCACCCGATGTCCGTCCACGGGGAAACGACGACGAAAATCGGACGAAGATTGCCATTCATGGCCGGAAAATTGCTTTGCCACACTCCGCAGGGCATGTATGCTTTGTTGAATTTTGTACATAGTAGGCGCGTCGCTATCGTTGTCATTCTTGCATATAAAATAGCCGCTGAATATATACAGAAGCCCATGTTGCCGTGTCTGTCCCTTCCCTTCTCCGCTCCCACTTCACCTGTCTGCACTATTGTTCTAGATGACAGCAACGTCCCGCAATCCGTGATCGCGTAATGGCTTCGTATTCTATATCTCGGCAATTGCACTGTTTGACCAGACGCACGTTACGTTGGTCGCACGTGTATTGTCTGGCTCCCGCGTGCGCGGCTAGATTGTAACTTAAATTAAATTAGACTACTCCGCAGCCTATTGTAAAATCATGTAACTACACGTGGGCATTGAAGAATACGAATGTCATTTAACTACAACTTGTGATTTATTAAACACTACAGTACTGTATAACCATGTCTTAGATCCGCTTAGTTCTCTGACCACATGTGCGCCGAAGTATGGGAGAAAAGAGACGCCCAGGTGCGTGGGTCGGTGTCGAATAGGGAGAAGATAACTGCAGATCTCGGGGCTTATCCGACGATGGTACTGTTACTCGTCCCGTCACATAACACTTCCACTACATATATAAAGCGACAATGAAGGCCACCAGGTCCATCATACGAATACAATTCCTTTTCGGACAGGAACAACAATGCATATCTCCACGACACTACTCGCGGGAGGTCTCCTCTCGATGCAGGGCCTAGTCCTCGGCGCTGGTATCTCAGGGACCTCTGGCTACACGCTGGTTCCCGTCTTTAACACTAAAAAACTAAGTGGATCGGACTTGCTGCCTACCGTCCAAGTCATAAACAAGCCGCTAGTCGACGAAGACGGCGTGACGCGAGCTGCCAAAGGGCATTTCGTCACCGCCGTCGATAGTACCATGTTCAGCGTCTATCCCCCAATTCAGGGGTGCGGATACGGTCTCACGACTACGTCGGCCGAGGCTAGGTACCGAGGATGCAGCGTCGCAATGAACATGGGCTTCTTCGACATCTCTAATACGACACATCCGCATTGTCTCGGCGCTGTAGTTAGCGACGACGTCCTAATCGAGCATGACGCAACTGGCACTATTCACTTTGGCTTGACGAATGACGGGAACTGGTTTATCGGTTATGTGGACAATGAGTTCTTGGCCAGTCACACTCTCGCTTCTCTCGCGGATCGATGCGACTCTACTGGGTCTTGTGCCAATGACTCTGACTTGCCGTGGTATTTTCGATCCCTCGCATCTGGCCAGGTGCAGCTCGTCAACAAGGGGAAGAACTATGTGAATGAGTCAAGCGGGGTGAACACTTTTACAACTGAAGTGTCCGGTCGTACCGCGATCGGACTGCTAAAAGGCGGGCGCCTTGGAATGGTTCAAATCGACGGCAGAACCGGGCAGGATGGGATTGACCTTTTCACCCTCGCGGACGTGATGGTCAACCTCGGATTCACTGAGGCCATCAACCTCGATGGTGGTGGTAGTTCAACCACTGCAATTAATGGTGCGCTGGCTTCTTTGCCAAGCGATGGATGTCCCGACGATAAGACGGGATATTTTGGATGCGAGAGGGCTGTCTCGACCATTGTCTGTCTACATTCCAGCCCACAAGAGCTTGTGGTTGGTGCAATTTAAGCTAGAATCTTTTTCCTAGTATGGATAGGAAGAGAGGTCCTTATTCGTAAGAGGAATATCATGAGGCTCTTCGGTAGTCACGTTCTAGAAAATGGGTTTCTCTAGGTAGTCCTCCTATTGTAATAGAATTTCTCCGTTTCATAGATCATATTTCCTAAATCGGCTTCGCTATTAATTCCGAAAAGAGCGCTATATACTAGCATAAGAGGGAGCTACAGGTGGCTAGATACGAATTACTATTAGTTACTATTACAAATACCAGCGGACATCATCTTGATTTTGTTAGCGCTATCGGCATACCGCTTCTATCGAAGGTAAGAGACGTCTAGGTTTTGTGCTTGAGATAAGTAGTGTCCCGGAGGGAGCTAACCTGAACCGTCGAAGGAATTGTCTCCTAGATCATTATCGTCATCTGAATCCTCGCTATCGGGCTCTAAGTCGCTATTAGATTCACTCTCTGAACCGTTGTCTGAAAAGATCGCGCTAACGTCGAAGCTAGTATCACTCTCGTCCGGCTTCTCGCTTTCATTAGCCCTGCCGGTCGAGAACAAGGTGTTATGGTCGAGAGATAGCTTAAGGACAACTAGGATTAAAGGGCAATCTAGAGTAAGGAAGAGAGGGTACGAAGAGAATGATCTTTAAGTGGGCGAGAAGAGAGTTATAGAAAATGAAGGGAGATTAGTACGGAATAGTAGAGGCAGAAAGGGGACGGTCTGCTATTGGGAGAAGAGCGGAGTAGCACGTAGTGAATTCGGTTCATATATGAAGAATCAAGAGGACGACATTGAAAGCTGCCATGAGAATCGGCTAGTCTAGGTATTGGCACAACATCTACTGTCATTAGTGTACGAGCCTTCTAAATGTTTGTTGTCGAATAGACCTTACCTTCCATCGCTCGGCACTAATTTTCTCAGAATGCTCCTCAGGCGCAGAAAGGGTGTTTTTAATCACCCTCAACTTGTGTTTTTGGATCGCTTGAACATACTGCAATGAAGTGGTGAGCATAAAATCCACCATTTCAAACTTATTCTTTGAGAAAATAACGCTCTTACATTCTCGATTGACTCGTTGACAATGTACCTCACAACTTCAACCTCTCTTGATTGCCCAAATCGGTGAACCCGGTCTATTGCCTGAGCCTCTGCCATAGGGTTCCAATGAGGTTCCATGATGTGGACTGAGTTCGCAGCGGTGAGATCTATTCTGATTATGGGGTTAGAGTATGCGTGAATTGAAGACAGCATGCTATTAGAGCCAGAAGCATACCCTTCTCCAGCAGCTCCGATGCTTGCGAGCATTATGTTGCACTCAAGATCACTGCCAAAGGATTCCAAGGCGGCTTTGCGCTGGTGAAGTGATAACTGCCCATCTAGACGCTGAAACTTCAGACCGTTCGCTCTGAAGGCATCCCCTACAAGATCAAGCATTTTTGTCCACTGACTAAAGACAACGCTAGTTGAAGTCAGCAAAAGTTTTACCAATTCCTGGACTGATGGAGCCGTACACTTTAGACGGTTGCGTGTCTGATCCGAATCTCATGTGCTTGTCTCTAATATTTCGAAGCAGAGCCTCGACCTTGGCCGATGGTGGATAGCGCGGCTTCAGGGGATTTGTCAATCTAGTCCACGATTCTGGGGAATGGGAACGAGACTGAAATGAAGGCGATCGCCCTGATTTTGTTCCACACTCAGGACACTGCAACTGGCCGCTATCGCTTTGTGACTTCGTTACACAGTTAGTGCAGAGTGAATGCCCACATTGTAACTCCTCAACAGCAAGTTCCATGAAGTGGAGTTCTTCAATATCGCAGCGACAGGAAATGCACCTTCTTATACCAGATTCGAGCACCTCCTTAGTTAGTGACATCCCATCTTGGTCTCTCCAGGCTTTGAGAGCCGATTCAGTTAGCAGAGCCTCTCCATGATCACAAATGAGTCTCAGCATGGAGATAAGTGGCAGAATATTGATGTCGGCTTTTCGCTTCGAATTTTTGCCCACCCCAACAGCCAAGTACGAAAATCGTTTAAAGAACTCGTATAATTGCCTGTCATCCTGATCCATCTCAATGCGCTCCACCCGCTCCGTTTTTAGTGGCAGGCAGAGTGATGAGGCAAGACTTTCTTTGGTTCTTCTTAAGCAGGTCGCGGCCACAACCTTTCGGAGCAATTGGAAACTGTCCTTTCGCTTTTGGATGATAGGTTGTGCTATATGGATGTCAAATGAGCGCTTGGACTCAAGGGGATACACTTTTATGAAAGCCAATAGAGATCCAAAGTCATCAAGGGAATTTTGGATTGGGGTTCCTGTGAGACACCATCGGCACTGCGCATGAATTTTGCATACAGCCTGGAATATCTTTGAGAATCTGTTTCTGATTCGGTGTGCTAAGGCAGATCATAATTAGCACCATCACTTATCAGAGCGTCGGCTAATTCCAGGAAAAGCGGCTGGAGGTACCTTCATCGAGTATTATCCTTGCCCATTTTTGCTCAGCTAAGGGGCCATTTTGAAGGTCGTCGGATCTTAGCGTGTCGTAAGTTGTCAAAACTATATCATTAGTGTCCATGCTTGATGCAAATTTTGAGCGCTTTGAGCCATGGTACGTCGTCCATCGAATGCTCCCCGGTTTAATGTGACTAATACAGCATCATAGTGTCAGCAACAATTTCTAAGAAAACGACAAATGAGGATTATATACCTTTTGATTTGCTTCTCCCATCCGTAAATGGCTACTGAAGTTTAGCAACCTTTCTCAGGAATCTCCATTTTATTTACGGGAGTCCGCTTGGGTCATACTTGACTTTGGGGTCACAATAAGTGTTGCCCTGGGGAGACCCTGCATTTTGTCTGGACACCCTTGCATGACGTCGAGTGAATGGCAGATAAGACAAAGGCATGATAGCGTCTTTCCTAGTCCCATTTCCTAGAATTCAGTTAGATAAAAGACGCACAGTAATGGTCGACAGGGCTCGCAGTACATCCGCAAGAATGCCACCTCCGACTGGTAATGGACAGGTCATTTCGAACAACCCTGTCACGATGTTTTGGTACCTAGATCAATGCGATTCTGATGTTAACCGACCTCTTTTTATGCCTATGGCTGGCTTATTTAGCTTAGACATACCTAATTTCCTCGCTTGGAGTATAAAATGTTTCCCACATGGTGGGAAACTGCGCACGGCCGTAAATGCCTGCTTCTTTTTCGATCATCATAACAAGAGCCTCCATCTGATGTCTACAATAATTTGATCAGCGTAGAGGTTCCATGTCAGGTAGAACACCACATACCTCTTCGGCTTTGACGAAAGTCTAGAGCTAGGCTCAATTGTCCTTATCATTCCATTAGGAGCACCTGCAGTGTCAAAGACACTGTATATATTGGCCCTCTCGTTTTCCCAGACCGTGTTTGAAGTGGCAGGTTGTACTCGACCCGCGCAGCACGCAGAAACTGAAAGCTTTTCAATTGGGGGCATCTCTTCTCCTGGTGGAAGAAGATACTGCGGGTTCAGATAATTAACGCTGTCGTCAAATTCTGTCTTCCCGGGGTGTTGAAGGAACAGGTCTTCTTTCCCTAAGGTTTCTGCGACAGTATTCCTATGCACCAAGTTGCCATAAACGACAATTCTGAGGGAGCAAAAGGTTGCACCAATATTTGGCTTTGAATTCGTCTTCTCGGCTTTTTCGATGGCAATGGGTCGTGGTTTTTTACCACAGATCGTGCCGGTCAAGGTGATTGCGAACTTGTCAACCAGAAGCGCAAGGGCGTCAGAAATTATAATTGCAACGCGCTCATTTGATTCCTTTAAGTAAATCCTGATCACTCTGCTCTCGAATCCCAATGTGATAGGGGTGCATTCGGACGGTATTTTCGCTGCATCAGAGCAGGTGGCTTGCACACAGAGCTAGTTTCGATAAGTCATTTTCTGGTTTGAAATGAAGCACATAGAGAACTTATTACCAATCCGAAGCATGTATCGTATGCGGTAACCGGGTCGGCAACCATTGTGTTTGAGACATCAGCGGAGAATGCTCTTGTCTTGACAGCATCACGGTTGGTGGTAATCTGAGTCTCCGTGATTGAAGGCTCGCGTTGAGCAGTTTTGTCTTCTTCGGTGAGGTCAATGTAGGGTATGGAGTCCCCATGAGATGCAACAAATCGCCGGCCCGAGCCGTCTCCTCCGGTGTCATGGATTGTCTTGGCCTTTTTGGTTGGCGGCTCGTCTAGCGGGATGACTTCCATTTCCATGGACACTAAACGATACTCTGGGTTGACAAACGACGGGCCTCTGAGTTCAGAATACTGAGCACTGACAGGAGTTAAAAATCGATTGCTTCATGCCGTGAAGTTGTCATTGCTCAGCCTGCAAAGGTGGCGCAGCCTCTGGTATTTTTAGCGCCCACCTTTTTGCCATGTGACACATCGCATTCTGAGGCTGAGTGAGGGGTCAGCTTGCTTGTCACTAAACAGCATTCCTACTACGTTTTTCATATTCCCAGGAGCGTCAGCCTGCAAATCTTTACCCATCCACAGGTTCACGGTTCTTTACACATAGTTCCGTGTTGAATATCTACCCCACATCTAACAACATGGATCCTACACGAGAGGAGTTTGAGAAGGCAAAAAGAGCCTTTTGTAACAAGATCAAAGACAGAGGCCTGTATGAAGATATTTTGACCACAACTACAATAGCCGATGTTTACAAAACGACCTCCAAGCTCCAAGAAGAGTTCGCGAAGAAGGGGCGGCATCATTGGATGGGCAAGATTAGCCCTTTCCTGGACCGCTTGCGTGACTTCGATAAAGTGATCGACGTCTGTGTTTCAGTGAAGCCTGATGTGCTTGCCTTAATATGGGGCCCTCTCAAGCTCTTATTGATATGGTCAGGTGAAGTGGACGCTGCGCACGATAAGATCCTTGACACGTTAGTCAGAATTGGATATACTCTGCCACAGTTTGCGGTAGTGGCAGAAGTATTTGAAGATAACAAGATGGTCAAGGCTGCACTGGTCTTGTTCTATGAAGATATTCTTCATTTTTACCGCGTCAGCTTTGATTTTTTTAATAAAAGTTGTGGGTTGATCTTCCAACTAGTTATCAGAGAATGTTGCACTGACCATTCCAAAAAGCGTGGAAGGACTTGTTCAAACCTATGTGGCCAAACCATGAGAAAAAGATCGATTGGGTGATTGGCAATCTTAAGACCCACTCCGATCTATTGAGAGATGAGGTGACTGTTTTGGACATCCAAGAAGCACGAGAAGCTCGTGCTCGGTCTTTTGAGCACTTTGATAGAATGCAGACTTCCCAGGAACGTCAGAGGTTCGACGCACTGAGAGCTCGCATTCTTCCGAGCATATATGATGACCGACTTGACTGGCTACGCAATAGATCAGTTACAGGTTGTGCAAAATGGCTTTTCCGTGACAGTAAGGTTTGCGAATGGCTTGATTTCTCAAAGAAAACTGCGACATGGCTCTGGCTACAAGGTATACCTGGAGCAGGAAAGACATATTTGTGCGCTGCAGTTCTAGACCACGTACGGGAGCAACATCGAACACTTTTCGCATTCGTGAGCCATACGGAGCCCAAAAGCCACATGGCTATTTCTTTATTTCATTCATTTATATTCCAAGCTGCAGACGAAGATGATGGGTTTCAGCAACTTTTGCTTGAATCGAAAGAGCGAGAACTTCGCGGGAACACAGCATGTGCAGTCGCACTGCTGAAAACTTTCCTCCAAACAAATGGGCCTACTTATATCATCATTGATGGAATTGATGAGATGGAGGAGACGGAGCGTCATTTTCTTTTGCTGGGTTTGGATGAGTTGTCCAAAGCCTGTGACGATGTGCGAGTACTTATTTGCAGTCGAACAGAGGACGACATTTTTAGGTTGATCGAACCAAAAGCTACCGGGATTCGAGTCCACCAAAGGAATTCAGGAAGCATTCAAAAATATGTTGACTATAGGTCTCAAAATTGGCTCGCCAAATATTATCCTGACTCGAACGCGGACTCGGAAATTGACGGTCTCCTCTACCCCTTGTCAGCAAACGCAGAAGGTGAGCCCTAGCACTTCATGCACCACTATATAACTATACTAACAGTATATGCTCTATACTAGGCATGTTCTTGTACGCGCGCGTTGTTTTGGATAGCCTGGAGCAGATGAACAGTCTTGAAGAAATTCGACGAGAACTCAAAGCACTTCCAAAAGATATTAACGTGGCGTAAGTCCAATTTGAACTACTTTAATTTCCAACATACGAATGACTTCTAATCATGATATCAGATATGATCGTGTGTTCCAGAGAATCAACAATCTTTATCCGCGGCCACGACAACAATGCAAGAAGATATTGGGCTGGATTGGCTGTGCACCAACACCTCTCTCAACCCTAGAGATGGAACAAGCAATATCTATCACTCAAGACCCAAAGGATGAAACTGATGACGCCCCCAATAAGTTTTTCGGGCCCAATTTTGTCCGACTGTGCGGGCCCATCGTTGAGGTCATGGACGAAAAACTGGTTTTTGTTCATTTCACTGTTCAAGAGTATGTATAGGGTAGTATTGTGTGCAATCGCTTACCATTAAATGCTAACGGAGCAGTAGGTACATATTCGGCAGTGGAGCATTTCTCAACAAGGAAAAGGTTACAGCTGATTTAGCTCTAACATTTCTGGCTTATCTTGGGTCTAGTGTATTGGATCCGGAGCTCGACGACGAGGAAATTCAAGGTAATATACTCTGCGGTGAATATCGCTTATTCAACTACGCAAGCTTCTACTGGCCGAAGTTACTCCACACCATCAGTAGTACTGACGAGACAATTCCAACGCGGTTGTCCGATCGCGCTAGCGACGATGATATTGATTTGGCGAAATTGCTTGGCAAAGCTGCCCGACAATGCAGGAATTATAATTTGCAGAGCTTCATGAAGAAACCGAGTTCACTTTATCGGAACGATTATGTCAAGAGACGTGTGCCGGATGGCTATCAAATGGTCTGTGCGACGTTCCAGTTTCATATGGACGAGAAGCGCTGGGGTTGGAATTGGAGCAACAGTAAGATTTTCACCAGTGAATAATTAAAGCAGCAATACAGCTGATCTACGGCTCATTCAAGTTGATTCTTGGGTCAACCTCGATCCATTAACAACCTCCCAAATGCTGGTACGAATTCAAGAAAAGTATGAAAGTCTACTGTCAGATTCAACAAATCGTGTGTCAATCGGACTACACTACGGGTCTCGTCTCTTTAAGTGTACATACTTGTTTTGTCCACACAGCCGCGAAGGGTTTGCTACCCTAGATGAACGGAACAAGCATGTCAAATATCATGGGCAACCATATAAATGCTCACTGCCGAGCTGCGACTTCTCTGCGTTTGGATTCGATTCCAAGAAAAAGCGCGATGACCACTGGCTGAATACTCATGTACTGACAGCAGTGGATCAGATCCAGGCAAGTAGCAACGACTTTGCCAATCTGGATCCAGAAGAGGTACAGCCTCTGTTATTCGCATTCATCATCGAAGGTGACAATGACGGAGTGCGACGTCTGGTATCATCCTCGGGAGGTAAAAAGCTGAAGGCTGAAGTCGTCGCATCTGCGAGGCTCATGGCAGCTAATCAAGGCTCTCTGCTCATAACGCGGCTCTTAGCCCCATCCACTGAGCGATATCTGCCTGTTGACATCGTCAAAGGGGCTGTGACGAGTGAAGACTTTGATTTTGCCGCATGGGCTATCCCAAAGGCCCAGACGGACGATTTCCCAAAATTGATGAACACAATACTGGGAGTAAAATCCGATGAAATCTATACGCTCTGGGAAAAAAACATTCGTCGCCTTCAACTCCAACCATGGCAGGTTGAAGAGCCCGCTCATGACAATGACGAAGGGCCACAGAATTATGCGGACTTTCCAACGCTCGAACGGATGCCGAGTCCTGAAGAGACATTCGATCCACTTGATCAACTGTTCAAACAGGCACTCTTCACAAAAATCAAGGGGAACCTTTTGAAGGAAGCCAGGTTGCGGCATACTCTCAGTGAATTTCGCGGGGAGTTCACTTCCCACGAGTTAGGAACCATCCTTGTGCGAATCGCCAAATCAAGTTGCTCTTTGTCTTTGGCCGAAGAGACTCTAAGGCTTGGAGCCCACATAAATTTCCCACAGCAGCATGGGCGACCAGAAGGGATGACAGCATTGCAATCAGCTGCGAAAAAGACCACGTTAGAAGCTGCCTTTTTCATGCGATTTCTTATCCGAAAAGGTGCCAGTACCTCCGCTAGATGCAAGGACGGAAGCATAAAGGACATCGGCCTTGAAAAAGGCGCACAAAATATCTCACAGCACATGGGTATGACTTGGGATGATTTGATAAAGGAGTATCACAAGCAGAAGACTGCTCCGGGGTGATTCTCGTCGGGCTTCTCACCCTGTCTATTGTGTATTCACCCTTCTCACCTAAGTCGCGCGACAGTGCTCACTACACTCATATGTCCTTCCAAACATAAATCTAGTACATGCGACCACAGGGTGTGGAGAACAGGGCTTCCCGTCCGCTCAGCCGTACTTAAGCCACACGCCGGTCAGTTAGTAGTTGGGTGGGTGACCACCAGCGAATCCTGACTGTTGCATGTGTTCTTCTTTTTACTGTTCTTTTCGTTTTTGCCATTCCTAAAGTGGGCAGACAATGACATAGGTCCAGTCAATGCGCAAGAACCAGCACAAGTAGTTCGATCACGTGAAGACGTATCGCGACCGAAAAAAAACTCATTTTGAACTAGACAATAGCCACTCACGCAGGGTTACACTGACTGAAGCATACTTCAACCAGCTGCTGCGGTACAGCAGTCGCGCTCTCCACACACGAGATAATGCCGTTGGCAACAAGCCGAGACAGAACGCAGAAGGCTGGATAGTCCCAGAAAAAATGATTCTTCCCAGACCCACTTTGGAGATCTCAGGGGTGAACGCCACTCCGAGGCACACAGCTTAGCGCCAACGATAACGGAGGATCGGTAGTTTGACTTTCTGCACACTTAATTGAAACTGGAACTTTTCGCGAGCGCCCCACATCCCGCTATGAACGGTGACGTTTTAGCATATGATTCGGGGACATAGTTGCCCCGGATGTACTTATATATGCCACTGCCACTGCCTCCACCTGCCACGGAGGTTATCCGCTTCTGTTTAATTGATCGAGTGTAAAAGGTTCTCAGCAAATCCATATTCGAAATGGCAGGATTCGTCGCTGCCTTTGCCAACCCGTTAAATTATGTCGGTGGAGTCAGTTTCAGCCCAGACCGAGACATCCTGGATCTGTCTGGAAAGGTTGTGCTAGTAACAGGCGGTATGTTAAAAAAAAACCGATGCGGCTCTACGGTGTCTAATTCAGTCACAGGAAATGGTGGCCTTGGCAAGGAGACAATTCTGCAGCTAGCCAAACATCGTCCGAGCAAAATTTTCATGGGCGCCCGTTCGGAATCTAAAGCTACAGAGGCCATTGAGTCACTCAAGTCATCCATTCCGAATGAGGTAGAAATCATCTGGCTTCCTATGGACCTGATGTCCACCCAGTCCATTAAAGATGCTGCCGAGCAATTCAACGCCCAATGCCAACGACTTGATATCCTGATTCTCAACGCCGGTGTTATGTCTCTGCCCCCAGGCGAAACAGAATTGGGCCACGAAATCCAACTTGGAACCAACCATACCGGTCATTTTTTACTCACAAAATTGCTGTTGCCGACCCTTCTCAAGACAGCTGAGGAACCTGACTCCGATGTACGCGTTGTGTCACTCTCCTCGGTGGGACATAATCTTGCTCCCTCATTCGACACAATTTTGAACCAAGAAAAGCTCAAAAAAGTCAATACCAATGCTCGATATGGCGCATCCAAAGCGGCCAACATCCTTTTTGCTGCCGAACTAAGCCGTCGCTATCCATCGATCACGTCTGTTTCTGTTCACCCGGGCGTTATCCTGACAGACCTATACGGTTCCATTAGTCAGCGCTCATCCATGATTGCCCTGGGCACCAAAACATTGCAATTTTTTGGGTCATCGGTTCCTGAAGGTGCATGTAATGAATTGTGGGCGGCTGCTGGTGCGAAAAAGAAAGACCTCACCAATGGAGGATATTATATCCCTGTTGGGCATTTGAAACCGCACAATAAGTATGCGAAAAGCCAAGAAATGGGCAAACGATTGTGGGAGTGGACGGAAGCTGAGCTGAAGAAAGTCAACTTGTGATGGGGGTTTCTGGATTCATTAGACCCTCGGATGACGGCCCATTCGCCGCCACGGTTATCTTTGACTTTCTGTGTATATATACCATCCTTTGCTATTTTTTTGTTCCCCTAATCCTAATGCGAGAAGTTTATTGAATTGCAGATGCAAGATCTTTTTTTATCCATCCAGTTCGAAGGTACAAGAGCAAAATTCGGATAGCATCAAGGAGGCACCCGAGGAACACGAGCGTATTGTCCTTCGTCAATGTACAACCTCCAGCTACAATGAAAAGGAGTTTTATCGTCGAAAAGAAAACTAATTTAGCATCTCTTAAATTGGTCATCCAGGGCCGTGGAATAAGATTAATGTGCAATGTAATCCGATTGTACCAGATGCTCATACTGGAATACTTGTCCCAGGGGTAATCGAGCGTTCCTGTGCGAGTATGGATGGACAGCGGGCACAATAGACAATGGCACTGCTGGATACTAGACCTCCTATCACTAGTTATGGATTTTCACGATGACTGCTCGGTCACCGTAGCGCCCGGGCAAAGACAGCTCTCATAAATCACGTGCGGCGAGAGGCGTTACTACAGTACCCCTTGCAAGTCGAGAGGAAAACAATGTTACTTCACGTAGGCTCCGGATGCGACCGCGGTTCCACGGATACTTATCGCCTGTCTCCAATCTCGTTGACTGGAGGTCTTGGCGCTTCACTCTATGGCCCTCTCGAGCTGTCCGTTTCCGGCGTCCACCCACTCAAAATGTGCACCGAAGCTTGAAAAAGCCCCAGTTTTTCATGATCTTGATGACTTAATTGAATTTAAAGCATGACGGCAGGGGAGACCGCTGTCCTCAAATAGTACAGAAAGCGTACAAGTTCCTACACATGCTTTGTGCTTCGAATGATCAAGGATCCAAACATATCCGCTAGAGCCCAGACTCAGTATATTATGAGATCGACTCCCAGCCAACTGTCAGGCGGTCGGAAACTACGATTTACAGAAAATGGCACTTTCCATGTTTCTGTCTTCGAGGATTTGCACTTCGCCGAAAGTATGTCTCACACCTCCATCCAGTCTAAATCTAGTATGAGATAATGACATATCCTGACCAAATATTCAGATGCCACGCGCGATGCCATGACAAAAGAACTTATGTCATATGTTCTGTCGAAGGAAGATGCACAGCTAGTGGTTCTCAACGGAGACTTGATATCCGGCGAAGCCGTGCAGCGTTCAAACTCCAGTCAATATCTTCACGAAGTTGTATCGCCTCTGGTCAATGTGGGACAATTATGGGCATCGACTTACGGTAATCACGACAGTGAGGTGGCCTTGGATCCGATGAAGGATATCTATGAACAGGAGACACGATATCCAAATTGTTTGACACAGAACATGGTCTCTGCGCCCAAGGCTGGAATCACGAATTACTATTTGTTGGTATATCCCCACGACCACAAGACGAGTACTCCCGCGCTCGTCTTGTGGTTTTTTGATTCAAAAGGCGGGCATTATGCAAAAGATCCTTCGACAGGCGGCAGTTCCGTCGCAAGGGGAGATTGGGTCACTGAAGATGTACAATTCTTCCTATTGGATTTTCTTAAGCTGTCCGGCTAACACACGAAAGGTTGTTGACTGGTTCACCAAAACAAACGCAAATTTGACAGCCAAGTATGACCAAGTCATTCCATCGCTCGCATTCTTTCACATTCCCGCCCATGCCATGCGTGAATACCAGGAAGAAGGCGTAGACCCAAACACAACTCCCGGAATCAATGGTGAAACAGTGACGTCGCAAGGTTCCGGTGACAGTGATTATATGGGACAAGACCGCCGGTTCATGCAGGCTCTTCTTAATACTAGCGGACTAGTGGCTACTTTCAGTGGCCATGATCACGACAATGATTGGTATGAGCCTCTCAAGCCCTGTATTGTGGCTTGAAATCAATTGCTGATTATAATAGGTGCTTTAAATGGGACGGTCAGGTCATTGATCAGAACCTGACTGGAAATGGGATCAATATGTGCTACGGTCGGCACTCCGGATACGGAGGATATGGTGACGCTACCCGAGGTGGACGTCAAATCTTCCTGAATCAAGAGACTATGAAAGATGAAGTCAAAACGTGGGTTCGGTTGGTGGACGGAACCATTTCAGCGCCAGTCACGTTAAACGCGACATATAGCCAAGACCACTATCTGACAGTACTACGGAGAGTCACAGAAACTTCGGGAGGCCCCAGTATCTATGACCAAACAGCTTTGCTCCTGCTTATTTATCTTTGGCTTCCAATCCTGTCATTTGTGTACTGGAGACGTTGATGAATTGCACATATGATTCTTGATCCAAGCTTTAGATTTAGTTGCATTGAAAATATTTCACGCTATTATCAGAACCTGGAAGATATATGTTGAATATTGGTAAAAGTCATAGGCGATGAAAGAGCTATTGTCGTTCTAGGGAACCCAGATAATCTATGTGGGTCCGTTTCGCCGTATGTTCTCCGCTCATCGTGCACGCTTCATAAATATCCGTGAGATCGGGTTGCAAAACTTTTTAGGAGCACCAACACCCAAAGTGGGGTTGGCGTGGACAATGGGGCATGATTTTTTTTTTTTACAAAGAGTTTTTTTTTTTTTTCCGAGGGCCAAATCGACAGAATAGGCAGGTCGCTGCCCTCAAGGTCCTCACGATGTCCAGTGTACCTTGTTGATGCCCTAAAGGTACTCACGATGGCCAGTATAACTTAACCCCTATCCGATGCCCACCATTTAGTCAAATCTAATTATTCAAGCAGTCATGTCTTCCTCATTTGATCCTCATAACGTAAATCTGAGCTCAGTGGACTTCGCCAAAGTGGTCTGCTGGGTCCAGAACTCCGGAAATGACTACGATGGCATGCTTGGTGCTCGCATTTCTTCCATTTTTGTTATCTTTGCCATCTCGACAGCGGTTACCTTCTTCCCTGTGGTCGCGAAACGAATCCCGCGCCTGAAGATTCCTCTCTATGTGTATCTATTTGCTCGTTACTTCGGTACAGGTGTGATCATTGCCACAGCATTTGTGCATTTGTTGGATCCTGCCTACTCAGAGATTGGTCCTAACAGCTGTGTTGGAATGACGGGCAACTGGGCGGAGTACTCTTGGCCCCCCGCCATCGCACTGACGTCGACCATCGTGGTGTTCCTCATGGACTTTGGCGCAGAGCTATATGTTGAGTCAAAATATGGAATCATGAAAGAACCCCCAGTTGGTATTGTTCAAGAGACACACGAGCATGAACCCTCCGAGGAAGTTCCAACTACGTCACTCAAGACAAAGCAAGACTCGGCATGGGACACTTCAGACTTTTCCGACTCTGCGGCAGCGGAGAGATCGTTCCAGCAACAGATAGCCGCCCTCCTCATTCTTGAATTCGGTGTCATCTTTCATTCGGTGATCATCGGCCTGAATCTTGGAGTTGTCGGCAGCGAGTTCAAAACTCTGTACCCGGTGCTCGTGTTCCACCAGAGCTTCGAAGGATTGGGTATTGGAGCCAGAATGTCCGCTATTCCTTTCAAGCGAAACAGCTGGCTTCCTTGGATCCTATGCATGATGTACGGTTTAACCACGCCCATTTCCATTGCAATTGGACTAGGCCTGCGAACGACATACAATCCCAATTCGAATACTGCGAACATAGTGTCTGGAGTCCTCGACTCCATCTCCGCCGGTATCTTGATCTACACCGGGCTTGTTGAACTGCTAGCTCGGGACTTTTTGTTTGATCCTTGTCGCACGAACAACAGGAAACGCTTGACATTTATGACTGTGTGCACAGTACTAGGCGCTGGGATCATGGCACTTATCGGGAAGTGGGCATAGTCTTCTCGTCCTTGCCTCTAGCCTGACCTCAAAATCTACGAAATTCCTAGACGGTATACAAACGATCGAGGGAAGACTAGTATCACTACCCACCACCTGTACCGCAGTGGGATATAAGATATATATAGACACTCATTCATGTATTTAACTCTTTGCAATTAAACCCAATTGCCATTTTGTATTTGTCTTTCACATCAGTGTCCAATCCGGTAGACCAACATGTGTGAATAGGGTCCCTCTTAGGCCGGCTTCTGAAGACAACCAGCCCCAGAAATAAGTTCAGTCTTGTTTGCAGTCTGGATCTGTTGCCAGTGAATATGATTCTCCCTCAGTGGTACCTTCAGCTGCCGGACATGGCGGCGGCGGCTCAAGCCTGAAGAGTTTATGTGAATAGACAAAAGATATTGTATAGTAACAGATTCATATCAAGTTCCCCAGTCGCTCAATGCTGAAAATATTTTCCGCCACGTCCAGGTTGAAATCAAGGCCAAGCGACGGCCAATACTCAGTGCGGGCTAGGCCTTGCCTTACCTGCTGTTCTAATGGAACTTCTTCTACATAAATGATAGGTTACAATTTATTCCTAATACCAGTCGTCGAATCTACTGCACCCGTGGTGCGATCCAAGGAGTTCTGAGATGCCAGAAATCATAGAATATGTAAGGCTATGTGTGGGACAAGACAATATCAGTGTGGCATTCTACTGTGTACAACAGCATTTGGCAGAGATGTATGGAAGGCACCGATCGCCTCCTTCAACAAAGTACCCGCAATGGAAATGTCTTTCTATTCTATCATGATTTCTCTTTGGATACCCTCTATTTAAACCGGCTAGTTAACACCCCACCTCTTGTACATCATGTCGTAGATCTGGAGGTCCTGCTTCGCGTCCTCCACCGTCGTCTTGATAGTCTTGCCGTGGGCAAAGGCCTCATGCAGCTCCTGGAGCTCAGCTGTGTATGCGTCCTCATACGACGATACCATGGTACGACGTTGAATCTCACCCTGCTCATTCAGCTCTTCCACCTCGACGTAAATGGGCAGACCCTTGACGTACGGGCTGTCGTACTGCAACGTGGGTCAGCTCCTGCTCACAGGCATTGGTTTGGTATTCACTCACCTTGATGGTCACTCTCTTCTTGGCGCCATAGACGGCGATGTGGGCATCAAAGATGGGGATCTCATCAATGCCGCTCTCGTAGGTGGTGGAGTAGGTCGAGCCGTCCTGGTTGCGGAATGTCATGATAGCGCTGTAGAACGGGTCGTTGACGGACACGCCGTCGACCTTTTCAGGGAAGCCCAGGGTCTCGCGCATGAGGGAGATATCGTGGGAGCCCAAGCTGCCGAGGAAGCAGCAGTACCTCTTCATCTCGTCGGTGATCTCCTGGTTCGGAAACGCTTCCGCGAAGAGAGCGGCCAAACGCGTGTTGCGTTCTTTGGTCGCGCTGGGGGGGTGGTCGGCGTTCTTAACCTGGAAGGTGCCGCTCTGGTTCACGAACTGTGCGTTGGGTCCGCTGAAGTCGCGGACGCGGGCGTAGAGGATCTTGGGGATGGTAGCAATCTCGCGTTTAAAGGCTTGCAGGTAGCTCGGGGCATAGCGACGCATATAGCCCACGAAGACGCGGGCTCCGCCGGGTGCGTCCTTCTCGGCGTCGATGATGGACTGTACCGAGGGCAGGGACAGGGAGACGGGCTTCTCGATGAAGACATTCTTGCCGGCCTTGAGGCTGGCAAGGGCTAGCGGGGCGTGGCTGTCATCGGAGGTGAGGATGAAGACCACCTCGACGTTCGGATGGTCGATTACTTCTTGCGGCGTGGTGGTCTTGTGAGGCACGAAGAACTTGGCTGCGCAGTGGTCAACCGTCTTGGCCGACAGGTCGCAGATGGATTCGATCTTGAAGAGATGCGAGAGCAGCAGCAGACAGGGGCCGTGGCACACCTGGAAGACCTCCTGGAGCAGTTTGTTAGCCCTTGTCGAAGCCTTGAGATTCAGATGTCCGCAAAAGTGAATAGTTCAAGACTTACACCGGCCCCGATGATCCCTACTCCCAACCTGCTAGGTGAAGACATCCTGATACTTTTTCTTTTCCTTTCTGTTCTTTTGTTCAAATTGTTTTACTCACTCTTCAACGGTGTAGTCAAGAAGTGAACCAACCAAGAGCAAATACAATAAATAATGGCAAGGACAGCGCGGAACAAGACAAGCGATGTGAAGTGGGTGCGTCATCGGGATTCATCCCACTCGCGGGCCTGAGGGTCAACGTCGGGATGGAGTGGGCCCATGTGGAGTTCCACCCAGCGCGGAGATCGGAAGCTAGCTGGTTTGAGGTGTTTCCGCTCGAAGCATCGCTGTCCCTGCCGAGACGGAGATACAATGTCCACCTCTTCTCCCACAACTGTCAGGATTGTTAAAACCACGGCCCTACAGGCAGGACTAGATGTTATGGCGAGGCTTTCTCATATTTTCGTATGTAGTATGGTATATTTTATTGAGCGTAAATGGTTATCCGTATATGTACAATATCTCAAACAAAGGCCTGCACGCCAGTAATGGCACGGCCCAGGATCAAACCTGAGATAACGTCAGTCGGTGTTTTCCCGAAAGTAGATGAGAGTAATGACATACCGTGGATATCGCTCTGGCCCTCGTACGTCTGCACCACAAACAGGTTGGACACATGGCGGCCGATGTGGTATTCGTCGCTGGCCGCATTGCCGCCGAAGATTTCTTGGAGACTAGGAAGGACATGTCAGTAGGAGATCCACAACACAGACTGAGGATGTACATACATTCGCGAGCCGGTCAGCGCGCGGTCACAGTTCTGGCGCTTAATCATGGAGATCATCTCGGGAGTGGCCTTGCCCGCGTCCTTTAGCCGGGCCACCTGCGTCGCCGCAAGGGTGCCATACGCGGCATCTGTCGCTGCGTCTGCCAGCTTCTTCTGGACGAGTTGGTACTTGGCCAGCGGGTTGCCCTTGAACTGCTTGCGTTCGAGACTGTACTCGCGCGCGCGCGCAATGCAGTCCTCCAGGGCGCCCATGCTGCCAAAGGCAATTCCCAGCCGCGCGCTGTTCAGACAGGTGAAGGGACCCGTGAGGCCCTCGACATCCGGGAACATGTTCTCCGCAGGAACGGGGCAGCCATCCATCTGGATCATACCGGTGATCGACGCGCGCAGCCCATTCTTATTCTTGAGCACCGGCGTCTCAAACGTGCCGGGCGGGCAGCGCTCGCGCTCAACAATAAACCCCTTGATCTTCCCCGTGGACTCGAGCTTCGCCCAGACGAGGGCCAGATCACAGATCGGCGAGTTGGTGATCCAGGTCTTGCTCCCGGACAGGAGGTACATGCCCTTCTGGGTCGGGTGCTCGCGCGCGACGGTCTCCATGGACCCGGGATCCGAGCCGTGATTCGGCTCCGTCAACCCAAAGCAGCCGGAAAGCTTCCCCTTGGCCAGATCAGGCAGCCAGCGCTGCTTCTGCTCCTCCGTGCCGAACTCGTAGATGCCCGTCATGGCCAGCGAGCTCTGCACCGACATGCCCGACCGGTATCCGGAGTCGACGCGCTCGACTTCCTTATTGATCAGCCCCGAGGCCACGGTGCTGGCGCCCGCGCAGCCGTATCCCTCGATCGAGGCGCCCAGTAGGCCCAGCTCGCCCATTTCTTCGAGGATCCGGCGGTCGTAGTCTTCTTTGCGGTAGGCCTCTACAGAAAAAGATTAGTTAGACAAGGACAATACGACACTCTGTCAGCGAAAAAAAAAAAAAAAACGTACCCAGCACCCGTGGCATCAGCCGGTCCTGGCAGTATTGCCGTGCTGTGTCTTGGATCGCTAGCTCCTCCTCGGTGAACAGCTCGGCAGCCGCCAGCGGATCCTCCCAGTTGAACACGCCGGACGAGGCATACCGCCGGGCGGCGGTAGAGGGGCGAGCGAACGAGCGCGTGGCTGCGCGGAGAAGGGACCGATTCATTTTATAGGAGAGGGGGGAATTGACGGAGTAGAAGGAGGGGAGAGAGGGAGGATGAAGGAGAGAAGTGTAAGTGGTCGCGGGGGAAGCTCCGATCAAATATATTCAGTCGCCTCGGCAATTATATCAGAGGGTCGGGATCACCGAGCTCGGCGTGAAAAGCAGACAACTAGATTGACTGGCTGGGTGCAAATCATTCGACGGAACCTCCGAACCACCTACTGGAATTATGAACAAGTTCCAGGATCGGCACTTGGAGTCTCGGACATTTTCGGCGTGGCAGTTTGGCGGATGCGGATCATGGGCCGAGCAAGCCGAACAAGGAGAGAAGCCGCTCTATGTAACTATCCACCTATATGCCTAATCTACCTGCAGGAATTATATACATCTATCTAGCGGCCTAATAAACAATTCATGCCGGCATCTGGCTTTGCAAAAAATCAAACACCCCCGTGGGGAAGTAATCTTCGTCAAACCCCCATAGATCTGCCATCATCGGATCCATCGAGCCCTCCGACAGACCGGACTGCGGCTTGCCCTGGACCGTGGCCGGTTCAAAGCCATTGCTCCCGCCACGCTCTGCGGATAGCGGAGCCACGCCGAGTAGTGGTGGTGGGTGGTTCAGAATGGTGTCGCGCTCACCAAGAGTCTGGGCACCGGGGATAACAACGGGCTTGAAGAGCGAGGGTGACGCATGGGCAGGTTGTGTACCGGTGTGGCGCTTCTCCCACTCTTCCAGCCCCGTCAGCATCTTGCGCAGTCCGCGCGCGATGTGATGGCTCATATGCCGCTCGCTCGCCCGCTGGCTGACGGAGACCATCATCTCGACCGTGCGTCCCACGAGGGCTCGGACGTAGCTCACGTCGACCATTAGCCCGGCCGACGCGATGGAGTTCTGTTGACCTTGGCTCCCGGGAATGTTCCCGTTCGAGCACACCTTGGCGGCGATTTTTAGGAGGAAGACTGCGGCAAAGGTGATCATGCTGTGCAGATACAGTGGCACCCCGACCAGCGCGCGCTGGATGTCCCGCTCATCCAGGACGACCTGGAGCGTGGCGATGGCCGATTCTACTGCGACGTTGGCACGCTTTCTGCGATCCGGAGACATGATTCGTGCAGAGGTGGATGAGTGATACGTTCGCAGAGCAACCGAGTACAGCTGTAGTCGAGAGAAGTGGTAGTGCATGTAAATGGCTTTGTAGGGGTATGCTCCGACGTGTCGACTCCCCGCTATGAGTTCCGAATTAGCAGGTTCCTAAGGATTTGGGAAATAGTGGTACGCACCAAGTCGAGGAAGCCACGCCGTTTGCCAACCCCCCAGGTCAGCGTCGAGGTCATCAATCTTGGGAAAATCGGACTCGGGAACTTCCAAATCGACATCGGGACCAAACGCAAAGTATATCCGGGTGAGAACGATGAACAGGTCTACTTGGCTATGTAGTCGGAGATCGCCCTGCGTCACCGACGGCGATTGTGTGAAGGTGTGATGATGGGTAATGCTCGGGTCCTCATGGATGATCGGTGGTCGCCCATACGCGATAGAGAAGTGGTGCTCCAGAGTCTGTAGCGAGATGAGCGACCCAACAAGGAATAAATATGAGAGAAAACATACGTAAAGAATGTACCATAGCCTGGCTTGCTCCTTATGTTCTGGAGACCCTTGCGCCGCTTTGCGATAGCACTGGTGTAGATTCCGTTCAGTAGCAATGCGTACCGCGTATCCAGACAGCTTCCAGCTGACATCCGCCAGCCAAAACGCCCCAATACATAACGCGCGTATGTCGTCCATAGTATGGTGGTGGCCGAGCATTGATTCGGATGCTAGTTTTGCAAACTCGGTGTAGCATGTGTCGAACGTGCGCTCCTTGGTCGGCATGTGAAGCGCGGTCACCGCCAGAATGGCCGCCGAGAGCATGGATGAGGACCGCCGGACAGACGTGAGATTTTCATGAGGTAGTAATGCCCCATCCCACAAGTACCGATTGAGCACCTGATCGAAGTGGTAGAACAGTTCCTCCGCTTCTGGCAGATCCACCACTCCGCGCGAGATGAAATCCGTCACAATGGCTTGGTCCGGCGCATATTGCTCTCCAGGTGAACTCTCCCGGTTCTCACTCAGCTGCGTCACCTCATACAGACTCCCCATCGGGGCCGTGACCAGTGATGTCGCCCCCGCTTCTTCGCGATCCAGAGAGTATTGCGACTGCTGTTGCGAAAACGTATTATCCGAGTGCCGCGATTCGGTTGGTTTGACGGACTCCGCAGACTCGGTCTTGCTGTAGGCAAGACCCGCGTCGTCGGTCGACACCGTTGACTCTTTGCGGCCCCGTTTCTTCGGCGTCTCGGTCAATCCACCGCCGGATTGATAGTACGATAGTTCCGGCATGTGAGCCTTCCTAAGCAGGTCCGTCATTGCCAGCTCAATCATGGTCTTCCACCTGCGCGGCACTTTGGATCAGCATGTTCTTTCTGACTGCATTCGGAGGTACTTACTCTGCTTCATCCTCCAGCAGGGTCTGGAGACTCTTGTTTACGACACATTCCAGCTTCATTCGCCGACACCGCGAGCACGTAGACTCACCTGCCTTCATGTCGCACCGGACCTTATGTCGCTTGCACTCGGTGCAGGCCCGGATCCTCCGCGAAATCTTCGGGACATGCTGGGCGGATTGGCGGTCGTCGGACGGGGTGAAGGCGGCGGCGGGCGGAGACGCAGACGAGGCATCACCACTGGCCTCGAACTGAATGCGATTCCGCTTCATCGTCGTTGGTTGTAGCACATTCTGATCCCGAGTCCGGGGAATCCAAAGGCGGGGTTGTCGGTCCAACTCCATGTAAATGCCTCAGGCACTTACAGCCTCAGGCATACCTCCAGCATCACCTGGTCACGCTAGTCCCCTTCAGGCTTAATGTTGGTCGCGGTCGAGCGCGTCTCTCTTTCTCTTTCTCGTGTTGCAGAGAAGATTGCCGGTCAGTACGTTCCACCACTACTGTCACCACCATGGGTATCAAGAGTGAGTGCATTCCATCCCTCTCCTAGGCTTCTCTACTGACAGCCTGCCAGGCCTGTTCCAGGTGATCTCGGAGAACGCCCCCGATGCCGTCAAGGCGGGCGAGATCAAGAACCACTTCGGCCGCAAGGTCGCAATTGTACGTCTTACACATTGACATACGCAGAACAAGAGCTAACGGTTTACTTTCTACCCATAGGATGCGTACGTCGTTGTTCATTGCACCCTCCCCGCTGGGCATTGACTAACTCTCCCCCAGATCCATGAGCATCTACAGCTTCCTCATTGCCGTCCGCTCTGAGGGCCAGCAACTCATGAGTGAGTCGGGCGAAACAACCTCCCACCTGATGGGCCTGTTCTACCGCACGCTACGGATGGTGGACAACGGCATCAAGCCCCTCTACGTCTTCGACGGTGCCCCGCCCAAGCTGAAGTCCGGCGAGCTGGCCAAGCGCGGTGCACGCAAAGCGGAAGCCAGTGAGGCGCACGAGGAGGCAAAGGAGACCGGTACGGCGGAAGAAGTCGAGAAGTTCTCCCGGCGGACGGTGCGCGTCACGCGCGAGCACAACGAGGAGTGCAGGAAGCTGCTGAAGCTGATGGGGATTCCGTACATTATTGCGCCGACCGAGGCAGAGGCCCAGTGCGCCGTTTTGGCGCGTGCGGGTAAGGTGTACGCTGCTGCCTCGGAAGACATGGATACCTTGTGTTTTGAGGCGCCGATCTTGCTGCGGCATTTGACCTTCAGTGAGCAGAGGAAGGAGCCTATTCTGGAGATTCACCTCAGTCGGGCGCTGGAGGGACTCAACATGGACCGCAAGCAGGTAGAACATACCCCTCAAAAAGCTGAAAAGATGTGGCCCAAGACTAACCTCCTACAGTTCATCGACCTCTGCATTCTCCTGGGCTGCGACTACCTCGAACCTATCCCCAAAGTCGGACCGCAGACCGCACTGAACCTGATCCGCGAGCACAAGACCCTCGAAAAGGTGGTGGAGCACATACAGAACGACCCAAAGAAGAAATACGTCATCCCAGAGGACTGGCCATACCAGGACGCGCGCGAGCTATTCCTCACGCCGGACGTGCGCTCTGCCGACGATCCCGAGTGCGATTTCAAGTGGGACGCGCCCGACATTGAAGGACTAGTCGGGTTCTTGGTTACAGACAAGGGCTTCAACGAAGACCGCGTGCGCAACGGCGCGGCGCGCTTGCAGAAGCACCTCAAGACGGCGCAACAGTCTCGTCTGGAAGGCTTCTTTAAGCCTGTTGCGCGTACAGAGGAGGAGAAAGCTAGTCTGAAACGCAAGCACGACGATAAACTCCAGGAGCAGAAGAAGCGAAAGAAGGAGGAGGCGAAGGCGAAGAAAGAGGCGAAATCTAAGCCGCGCGGCGCGGTTTAGGTTCTCTTTCTTCTCTTTTTCTTATCTTTGTGATTATAATGGAATTCTCTCCGGTGTGGGCGTTACACATTTTGGAATGTTTTGAATCTTGCTCTTTGTTTTTCGTTGGGGTGGGAAAGACCGGGGGGGGGGGGTTCACTCAGCCCCCGGTCCTGGATGGATGGATCGGGGGCATGGGGACGGGAGAGCATGGAGTCCAGCGTATACCATAACATCGCAAAATCAATGAATCTGAAGACAAATCCAAACACCTCTTGTCCTACTCTTTGCATTCCGCCTCGCGTGAACTAGCTGCGGAGCTCGTGGGTCTCAAGATCAGGAAATAACCCTCCGGATCAGGGACCCGGATGTAGGTGGATGTCGATGTTTCGGCTGATCCTCGCCGAACCAGCGGCCCGGCGGGGTTTAAATGGATATTGTCTGACTTTTGTGAAGAATAGCAATGATTCAAATTCCAGTCAACAGTCCTACATTCGGTGTGGGCGGCCGAGTTGATGGGAACTAACCCCCCGCGTTGCTCGTGATGATCCCGGCTAAGCGAGATGTTCTCTGCGTGGAAGCGTTGTGACTGATCTTAGTTGGTAGAGAAGGTATCACTTTTCCTCGGATAGGAAATCAGGGTCAGTCAAGGTCTACTATTATTACTGTTATTTAAAAATAAAGAAAAGGAGCGCGTGTGGTGGGATCAGGATGTTGTTGTTGTTCCGGGCTGATCTGGTGGTGGGTGGAAGTCTGGGGCAGATATATATCTCACCACGACCCGGAAATCGCCAACTCTTCGGACGGTGAACTATTCACGTTTACATGTATCTACCGGGACCGTTGATTCGATCTATAGACAAGACGCTCTTATTCTATTTTATAATTCTCGTATATAAGAATCACACCCCACTGAACACATGCGATGAGCCCACTGATGTGTTCGGTGGACCCCTTGATCGTATAGATAGTCCGTGCGCGATCAGCAGTCGAAAACGGCTGATTAGAATTATCATCCGGGTAAAGCTAGTTCTACACCTCGATCGATCACACTAGATAGCGACTATGAAGTCACGACATCATGGATTCTGCCATGTACAGTGGCTCCGGCGGTGCAGTGCCACGGAACGGCTTGCGCGTGACCACGAGGCGGCTGCAAGGAACAACACCGCGATAGACGAAAAAGGGATAGAATGCCATCACGGGACGATCTCTCCAGACTGCGCGTGGAATGTCCAAGCAGAGCTACAACGTAGAGTATAGAGTGGAATGCGGGAGCCAAGCATGGGATCTTCGTCGAACAGACCCGACTGCCGCATTCAGCAGCACCGCACCCGATGGGTTCGGAAAGAAGCACCGGCAGAGAAAGCAAAAGAGGGAAACAGACAGAGAACCGAACGAATAATAGGGAGAAGAAGGAGGAAGAAGAATAATAAGACAAAAATGGGGGAAGGCCCCAAAAAAAGAGTGTTTGCCCTAGTGATCCGGTGTCAACAGCCGCCAACGGTATAAAGCACGGATGCCCCCGCCGCTCTTCTCTCCTCTTCCCTTTCTGTTTCCTTCCCTTCCACTGCCCACCCATCTCGCCCTCTGGTCTGAATCATTTATTTCGTCCTTCCCGTCTCTCATCTCTTCTCATCTTCCATCATCCATCCTCTTCTCACCCATCACCATGCCTCCCAAGAAAGCAACCGGCGCGTCCAAGAAGGCTGCCCCAACGGCTCACTCTTCCTACCGTGGTATGTCTTCTCTGATCCTGGGCCACCATCCCATCGCGTAAACGCGAAAATGGTATCTCCTGAGTCGCGAACGTCTGCTGATTCCATCCATATAGATATGATCAAGGATGCCATCGTCAACGTGAGTAGATCACTCTTGTTGTGATTCGGGTCGCGCGACCGTGACACGCCCTGTCCAGGCGCCCGGTCGCTCCAACCACCACCCGATATTTGTATCGTATTTTCATGAGACTAACTGATCCTTTCTGTCTTTAGCTCAAGGAGCGCAATGGTAGCAGGTACGTTTATTTATTTTTTCTTGCTGTCGCGGTCGACCGCAAGTCGCGTCATTTGTTGTGACAACTGTCTGGATCAAGCTAACTCGCGCCTCTTGCATCACAGCCGCCAGGCCATCAAGAAGTATGTGACCGCGAACAACAAGCTCAACGTCGCGTCGCAGGCCACTTTCGATGCCCAGTTCAACAAGGCCATCAAGGCCGGTGTTGAGAAGGGCGAGTTCACCCAGCCCAAGGGTAAGTTCCAGTCTCCTCTCTCTGTCCCGCGCGCATGTATATGCACACAGTCGCAGTGTGTGCCTGTGACTGCACTGTACTCGTGCCGGACAGTGTCGCCACCGTATGACTGGACATCAGCTGACGCGTCTCCAGGTCCCTCTGGTCCCGTGAAGCTGGCGAAGAAGGAGGCCGCCGCTAAGCCAGCCGCGAAGCCCGCTGCGAAGGCCACTGCCAAGTCGACCACCACCAAGACTACTGCCAAGGTATGTATTTGACGCGTCTTGTGTCTGTTTTCATGTTTACTCACTCTCGCAACAGAAGCCTGCCGCCAAGGTCACCGCCGCCAAGAAGGCTGCTCCCAAGAAGACCGCGGCTAAGGCGGGCACTAAGAAGACGACCACCAAGAAGACCCCCGCCAGTAAGGCCAAGGCCAACACTGGCAAGGCGCGCAAGACCTCCACGGCCGCTCCCGCCGTCGTCGAGCAGCCCAAGGTCATCGGCAAGACCAAGTCCGGCCGCGTGACCAAGACCACCGCTCCGGCGCCCTCGCGCGCGCGGGCCGCGCCCAAGAAGCGAACCACCAAGAAATAGAGAGACCGCCAGTCTCTCTGCCCGGATCTCTCTGTCGCCCCCTTTCTCTGTTTTTTTTCACGTGCGCGTCTCGGGGGGGGGGGTTGAAGAAGAGAACCTGGGATGATCTTCGTCTTTTCTCTTCCGTTGTAATTTCTTGGAGACCCGCGGATCTTGTGTGGTTTTGATGGTATGCTTTTTATTCCTGTGCGTTTCGCTGCTATTCTGGGATATCTTGGTTACGAATGGGCTTTGCTTCCTTTACAAAGTCGGGATGGCGTCTTGCGGTGGGGTTCTTTTCTTGCCGGGGAAATCGAGTTCTTTTTTTTTTTCTTAAGCAGTAACCCAATGAGGAATCAAACCTGAATGTCTGGTGTTACGTTGGTCCCGTGTTGTAGGAGTCGCGACCCCGTAGTGATCTTCCCTTTCCGTCTGATGGGTCTGTTTACTCCGGAGGGGGTCGCGTCAACATGGTAGGTATCGATCAGCAATTGAGGAGCTGTTTTTTGATAATCATGCTATCTGCTGCCCTGTGACGATATTACCAAATTCTACCGTTCGTAGCTCCTAGGTAGCACATCTATTCTTCTCTTCTCTCTCACAAGAACTTGACCCTCCAACTCGACCCACTGGGACGACACCTCTCTTCCGGGAAACATACATCTGATTTAATTACGATCGCGGTATTGTAAGTATCGGAGGATTGCCAGATCGACAGTGAGTATGATTGCTCCAACGTCACCGCCGCCACAATCGGTGGCTGCCTATTGGGGAGTGGCCCATGAGTGACAGGGGGGGATCGGGAGAGGTTCGTCAGTTTTCATGGTAGAGTATATTCGCTTCCCCAGCCACTGCCCGTTCGCGCACTAAGCGAGTGCATACATAACTCGGGTCGAACCATCTGCCGCCACCGCGGGTTGATCGGACCCTAGACCCTGTGCATAAGCAACACGTATTCATCTGCACGGGCTTCCAGCTCCGATGCATTAGTCGCGGTGTACCCGATTTCCGGGACCCTCCAGAGCAGAATCGCCTATTATTAGGGTAATTATGATGATTATTATGAAAGGATTCGGAGCAACGTGAAAGGATGTCCATGCTTGTGTTTGTGTTCCCTCGTTCGGCTGGTTCAGGCACGGGCTAGGCGACCAGTATCCTGGGCCACTCCCGAGTTGTGGCGAAGTCAAAACCTTTGGTAGAAATCGTGCCGCCCGCAGCGGTTGCTCTCCTTGCGTCCCTGATGAAGGAGGGGGAGGAATGATGGGGTCTTATCACCCCATGCACAGGGAATGGACCGAGAGGACCGAAACAGGGATTGCGACATGGAAGAAGTGGTGATGATGGAAGAAGTGCATAGACAGACCGACAGGGCTGAGTGGGCCGTACAGTAATAATCAATTCCTTACCACTCTCTTTTCTCGCCCGGCCAACCATCCTCACGGCGCTCCTCTCTCCATCCACCGGTTTCATCTTCATCCGTCTCGCCCCTTTTTCCTTTCTTTTCTTCGCCCTCTCTCGGTCTTTCGTTTTGACCATCACCACCCCCCCCCTCCACACCTTCTGCTACTGGCCCGATCATGCCTACCGGTCGCTGAACCATCCTGCCATCCGCCCCTCCCTGGCAGGTCTCGACAAAGATCGATAATTCTTCCCTTCGCTCATTGCCGCTGGAACTCGGTCCGATTCAGAAGCCTGCTGGCCCTCCGCCAATAAGGGCCCCCCAGCCGCCCAGCTCGGGTTGCCGGTCCACGCAGAGCTCACGTCACTTGGCCCAGCAACCATGCCGGCCTTGAACGACCTCTCCTGCCAGACCACGACCACCGCGACTGCCACCCACCCTCGCTCGCTCGAGTCGTCCCGCAAGTCCCACGACAAAACCTCCGTCGGGAACACCTTCCTGTGGACCAACTGGCCCAACGGCGACGCGACCCACGACCACCACCAGCAGAATGACCGGCACTACCTGACCAATCTGAAAAACGGCAGTGCATACTCCCTGAATGGCCCCCGGTCGAGCGTCAGTTCCTACACGCGCGATCCGCCGCACTCCAAGGACGGCAGTATGCTCTCGTTAGGCAATGGGTCCGCCCGCGATCTCCGTGACCCTGGCAGCAGGCCGTCCGCCACGCTGGACCGGAAATCCTCCGACGCTGGCCCCGGAGCGGGCTCCGCGGCCGCGTCGGTTTCCAGCCAGCAGGTCAATGGCATGGCCTTTAATACCCGCCAACCGCCGGCGAAAGCCATGGTCAATGGTGATCTCAACCGCTCGTCCGCCGACGAACCCTCCACCTCCGACCGCGCCGCCAGCCCCTCGAATTCCTGGTTACAGATCCCGCGGCAGGACGATGCCGGACGTCTCACCCCAGACCTCGACACAAGGCCTCTGGGCCACCATCGCTACTCGTCTCCGCCAGCCCCCTCCGCGTCCGAAGCCAATCAGATGCAAGATGGCCAACCCTCCAGCATCCGACAACGACATTCGCTGCAAGTCCCCAGAGCAGGTAGCATTCGGCGGAATAGCCGGGACCAAGGCGAGGATATCGCGTTTAGCAGTGGCCGGCTCTCACCGACCACTGCGGGCATTCGGCGCACCTCGTTTAGTCTCACGAGACGAGCAACCAGGACGTCGGACGTGCATTTGGACGAAACACAACCAGATGAAGATGCGGCTCGCTGGGCGGAAGCCATCAAACAGAAGCGTGCTTCGCGACGGCGCCGCCGTGAGGATGATGATGACGATCGGGTCATCGTCGGGACCAAGGTGGATCAGAACCATGTGAATTATGTGACGGCTTACAACATGTTGACGGGGATTCGCTTTACGGTATCGAGGATCAACGCGAAGATGGACCGGGAACTCACCTCGGCGGACTTCGAGGCCAAGCACAAATTTTCCTTTGACATGTATGCTTTACCCTTGTCCTTTCAAAGAGACGCATGAACTGACCACCAACCAGAACCGGAAACGAATTGACCCCCTCTGCCAAATACGACTTCAAATTCAAGGACTACGCACCGTGGGTGTTCCGACACCTTCGCTCCAAGTTTCGACTGGACCCCGCCGATTACCTGATGTCCCTCACGAGCAAGTACATCCTGTCCGAACTGGGCTCGCCCGGCAAGAGCGGGAGTTTCTTCTATTTCTCGCGGGATTACAAGTACATCATCAAAACGATCCACCACTCCGAGCACAAGCTTCTCCGGAAGATTCTTCCTGAATACTACCGCCACGTGGAGAACAACCCGAATACCCTGATCTCGCAGTTCTACGGGTTACACCGCGTGAAGATGGCATATGGCCGCAAGATCCACTTTGTGGTGATGAACAACTTGTTCCCACCCCACCGGGATATCCATCAGACGTTCGATCTGAAGGGCTCGACCATTGGCCGTGACTTGCATGAAGCCGATCTGGAACGAAACCCGAGGGCGACCATGAAGGACCTGAACTGGGTTCGGCGAGGTCGTCACCTGCAGTGCGGGCCTACGAAACGGGAATTTTTCATCGAACAGCTCAAGCGCGATGTCGAGTTGCTCAAGCGGCTCAAGATAATGGATTATTCCCTTCTGGTGGGGATTCACGACGTGGAACGGGGCAACGAAGAAAACCTGCGCGACAAGACGCTTCAAGTCTTCCAGCCAGGCGGCGACCGCGAACAAGAATCAGGCCCGAACATGCTGACCCGGACGCCGTCCAAGTTGGAGAACGAACGCAAGGCCCGGGAGCTTCGGATGCTGATCAAGCGCGAGCGCCCTGTACCTCTCGACAAAGCAACAGCGAAGATGCCGGAAGAGATACTCGATGAGCGCCAGTACCACGTCTTCTACGCCGACGACGGTGGGTTCCGGGCCACGCATGAGAATAGCCTACCGGGAGAAGAGATCTACTACCTCGGCATCATCGACTGTCTGACACATTACGGAATGGTCAAGAAGATCGAAAACTTCTTCAAGGGCCTCTCGCACGACCGGGGACAGATCTCTCCCATCCCGCCGGAAAGCTACGGCGATCGATTCATTGCCTTCATCAAGGGTATCACCATGTCGAAGGAGGAGGCCGAGCGCCGACGAGAATCCAGAACTTCTGGCCGTCCCTCCGGCGAGAGGAGAGAATCTCAATCCTCGTCTGTCGAGCGGACCATGCAAAACGCCGAGAAAGAGGCTGCCAAAGACGTCTCCGTCACACATCCTCGCACACTAGCCACAGTCTGGGATCCAGCAGATGCCAACGGGCCCGGTCCGACCTCGACGCTGCCGATTGTCGACGAAGCGGGCGAGGCCAGCAGTGTCGGAGGCCAAAGCCAGCACAGCCGAAAGGGACAGGGCCAGGGCCAACCCGCGTCAGACAAGGACCTTCCTCCCATTCCTCACGACTTGCCGCCCCAGCCACCCGAAAAAGACAGGTAGACTTACCTGGCGCCTATCCGCCAGCGGTAACTTTGTTTGTTCGTTGGTGGTTCTTTTTTCACTTTTTTTTTATTACCCTCTTAATTGTGTTTCCTCGCAAGATATCCCCTTGTTGCTTTTGATAGACATTTTTTCTCCGTTTCCTCTCAGCATGGGTACTGCGTGAGGCACCTGATTTACTTTTCCCCTTTGATTGCAAGAAACTGTTCGTTGTTCACGAGTGACGCATGTATCATTTTCGTTTTTCTGATTTTGTTGTTCAGCGAACTCTCGTCCGTCTCTCCCTGTTGTTGTCCACGAGAGCCTTTTCTTTTGGATGACTGCTACTGCCGCTGGGATCTCTTCCCCAATCTCTTTTCCTTTCCTGTTTTTGTCTGATTCAGACACAGCTCGCCCTATCAGATGGGTTGGTTGGGGGTTGCCTCGGCCTACTCAACTCCAACATCACCCACTCACTCATCACACTTTCTCTCTGTCTCATTTCCTTTTCTTTTTTTATCTTGTCTCGGATACCAAGCAAACTCCACTTGCCTTTCTGTCCTGTCTGTCATACGTTCCCCACTATTCCGATGACCAGTCTCTACTGTCCTGTCCTGTCCTGTCCTGAAACCTGGACCCTCGATTTCCTTATTGTTTCGTCAACTCGTGAACGTGAACTCGTTTCCTTGCGCCTGTCATACCCTGTACCAATTGATCAATCACTATACCTCTTCGGCAGATCATCATCATCGTCATCATCGTTGTTATTGTCTTTTCTTGTTCCGCCGTTAAGCCTTTGTCTGTTTTTTTTTGCCCTGCTCTGTTGTTAAGATCGATATTATTGTGTTTTTTATCTCGAGAGAAAGTTAGCAGACCCGCGCGCGGGAACTTGGTTTTTCTTCTTAGTATCCTTTTCCTACCTCTTCTTTAGGAACTACGTAGAGAATAGTCACTAGATGAACTCGACATTGACGTAGTTCACCCCATCGCATCTCACTGCGCAAGGGCAGATACGGATAGAGATGCAGCTACAAATAAATACCCACGGACTAGCGAAATAGCAGACATACCTGGACTATGTGAAATAGCATAATATTTCCATTGAATGAATCCATTCCTAAGTTGTGCTTCTTCCCATCTCTTCGTGTCCCCCCGTTTTGCACCCAGCCTGTGTGGGAATCATGAAAAACAAACGCCCCGTCGCCTGAGCACCCATCACCGAATAAATCAAAGTAAGGATCCCACCTATCCATCCTATCCATCCAGAAAACGAAGAGAAAAAAAGAAAAAAGAAAAGGACAACGTAAAGACGCCAAATAATCCCCCTCTCTCCATGAACAGGAGTACCCCAAAGGTAACGAACGAATCCAGAGCGAGACTGGACTACTCAGTCTTCCCCTGCGTCACCTTCGCAGCCTGGATAGCAGACATCTTCTGCGTCCAGCCCTGGGTGGGCTGCGGCTTCTTGACGGTGCGGAGGTCATCACTCGAGAAGCCCGAGATGCGCATGTTGTAGTTGCGCTCCAGGACGAGCTGGATATCGCGCAGCTCGAGGGTGGACGAGGGGCGCAGCTTGGCGAGGCGGCAGGCTTGGGTGATTACGTCGTCGACGAAGTCGTCGGCCATTTGGAGGATGAACTGTTTATAGATATTAATGACAACTCTTGGGAATATAATATAGAGAGGGAGGAAAGAGAGAGGGGCTGGGGGGGGGGGGGGGGGAGGCTCACATCTTCCGCGTCAGGAGTCAACATCTCTCCTTCGCCGCCGCCGGTAACCTGGCGAACAAGGATATCCAGCATCTTCTTGCTGAGCACGCGCTGGCCCTCGCCCTCAAGGACGTAGCCGGGGTGTTTCTGGATCGCGGGCTGGCCCATCATGCCCATGGCCCCGTGGCTGGGTCCGCCGGACAGAGAAGGGCGCGAGGAAGACATGGCAACCGGCTCCGGGGTGGATACGCTCAGAGACTTGGGGATCACCATGTTGATGTTGCGGGCCGTGGCCTCGGTCGAGCGGTTGGTCAGGTAGCCCTGCGGAGGGGCGTGAGCGCTAGCGGAGCCTTGGTTGGACATTGTCTGGTTTGATATGTTAGTATTTTGATGTCACTGTTATGATAGAAGAAAGCTGGGAGAGATTGGGAGAGACTCGGAGACTCACTTGAGAACCGGGAGTTCCTTGCTGCGAAGAAGCTTGTGGGCGCTGGCCTGGTTGCTGGGGTGGTTGTGTGGTGGACGTGGGAGTGGCACCAGCTGTTGTTGCAGGAGCCTGTCCCGATTGGGAAGCCGAGGGAGACATGGCTGTTTGCTGCCCCGCCTGGTTGCGCGCCGCATTCACAGCCGAGTTGATCGTGTGCGCCGCCGGCGTCGGTGCCTGCATGCCACCACCCGAAGTGCCTTGGTTACTAGCCACTGCCTGAGTCGCAGCCGGCGCAGCAACCGGCGCAGGGGCAGCCTGCTGTTGCGGCTGCTGAGTCGACGAGACGGGGGGCATGACGCCCTGTCCTCCTCCGGGCTGGTTCATCCCCTGCTGGTTCTGCTGCTGCATCTTGAAGCTATCCTGCTGCTCCATGAATTTCTCGAGGAACTCGCTGCCCTCGCGCAACAACTTCTCTGCCGCTAGCTGCCGATTCTTAAAGGCCTGCATATCCTCCTGGGTCATATTGCCTTGCGACTGTCGCTGATTGAACTGCTGGCGCAGATCCGCCAGCCGCGCGCGCCCGACCTCTTGTTTCTGCAGCGCAATCCCATACCGGAGTCGAGCCTCGGGAATCCAATTCTGCAGCTGCTCGGGCGTCGTGTTCGGAGGCAAGAAGAAGTTGAGCTGGTTGACCTTGGCCTGAATCGCGGGCAACAACTGACCAAGACTCTGAGGATTATTCGACTGCGTCCGCTGCACGGGCTGTCCCTGCACCGCCTGCGTCTGCTGATTCTGCGCCTGCTGCTGCTGCTGTTGCTGCTGCTGCAGCGCCTGTTGCCGGCTCTGCTGGAAGAGGCGCATCCCCTTCATCAAATTCTGGGACAGCTGTGTGAGCTTCATATGCGCCGTCTGGTACTCGTGGCTCGTCGGGTCGCGCGTGTTGAGCAGCTCCCAGAGGCCACGAACCAGCTGGGTGTGCTGGGCCTTTTGCTGATCATTGAGGTGTGGCAGCTTCTGCACCTGGTCGGTCCGAATGAGGTTGGAGTGCTGCTGCTGCTGCGACGTCACCATGGGCTGACCCGCCTGGCCCTGGGACCCATCCATGGTGCTGGATGATGAGTGGAAGGATAGACGGAGCGGATCTTGATGCCAGGAGGTGGTCGATGAGAGGAGAATCGGACTGGGGGAGGCTTTTCAGGCGAATGGAGTCAGACTTCAACGAGGACGGGGGTCCCAGCCAGTTCCGGTGCTCAGAGTGAGCGGAAAGGATACAGCACAAAGGACTGTACAGGAGAATGAGCGGATTAAGGTGTGGAGGAGGTGGTGAAGCGATGATCGCAAAGGCTGAGTTCCGCAGGAGGTCAAGTTACCCGCGTGCGGCTTGGCTTGGCGCGGCTTGACTGTGGCGCGGCGAACTATATGACTGCGGATGTATCTACTCACTCTGGGCACAATTAGTGACTTAGTGAGAACAGATACTAATCATAGGGTATAGATGATAGATGCAATAACTACAAGAAGAAAAAACCCCAAGTGATTGGCCTCATACTATGGGGTTAAACTGCAAGCAAACTCATCGCTCACACTAGAGATAACCACCCTAAGGAGAAACCCTTCTAAAATTAATGTGGCTGAGTGCTGCTTTAAATGATGATACATTCATTGTAGGCATTCATTATGGGGCGTGAATATTGACTAGGATATTTACCATGTACAATGCTGAGGAACACTTCAACCAGCCAGCACTAACCGGCCACGGACATGCTTCCAATCCTGGACTTGATCAATGGGAGTGGATCAGGACCTGCACTGTCCAAGGGCCTCGAGGCTGCTGGAAAGTATTCTCAGCATTGAGGCAAAGGATCCACCCTGCCACTTCCTGGAGCAGGTTCATCCGACCCTGTTTTGGTTGGATCAGACACGGGATAGACAAGTACGCATGACCGCATCTGCTTTCGCGCCAGGAACTGTGCCTGCAGAAAACCAGGTAGTGGTCATTCCTAGTCGGGCCCGAGAGCATCAGGAATCAGGGATAACCACATTCAGCCGACGAATGCCTAACCAGGCACTGGTGTCCTTTGTGAGGCGAGAGGTGCTTGTTCAAGCCCGAGAGGACTCACTCGCGAGGAGGCCCTCGGATCAGCCCATCAGCCCGCCGAGATCTCGTTCCATGCCGGTCACCCGTTCCTCCAATGCCCGTTTCTTGAGCTCGAGCTCCTGAATCTCAGCGAGCTCTTGCTGGATCTCCTCATCTGTCACCTCCGGGGCCTCTGGCTGTGACACAGGAACACTATAATCATCGTCGTCGTCGCCGTATCCGTGGCTCATCTGCGCCAACTCGGCGGTGTTGGTCGCGACCCGATCCTCCAGTTGAGCAATGGACTCGGTGATCAACTCGTGGCGATATCGAAGACTGGCAATCTTCTCTGGTGCCTCATCCACGGGACTGTCACCTGGTTAGTACCCATCAACACACAAAAGCAGGAGGAAGGCACGCACTAAACATTGCAGAGCATCTCCGCGCCTTGAAGAAGGACTTCGATATTGACCTCCCCGCGCGGGCCGCGGGTTGACGTGCCGGCCGAGCGCTTGATCTCTTCCATCATGTCCGACCCCAACACCCGGGCCACGGCGGAATGGTTGCGGTTGTTGCGTGTCGAGTAGATGCGACTGGCCATTGACTCGGATTCGAGCTCGGGGGAGAAGGTTGTCCCCCGGCGTGTGGCGCGTCTTTGGGATGTCTTGGCGGACGGGTCCAGCTGAAACAGGGCACGTTCATGGGCCTCGGTGTCGCGAATTAGGGCTGTGATGTCGTGGGAGCCCAGCAGCGCGTTGGTGAAGATGCGGGGCGGAGGGAAGCTGGAGGCATTGGTGAGGGACTGGTCATAGAGGGGAGAAGGGGAAGTCTTACGGGAGGTCGGCAATGGCATTTGAGGACAGAGCAATCTGCTCCAGGTGGGAATCGAGGAGCGGCATGGCGATGGTGAGAGTGGCACGAGTGATGGTTTGTCTTGTTTAGTGATGCGCGCGCCAAGGGCCGCTGCGGGTGGATGCCTCAGGCACCCAGGCAGTTGCCAGCAACGCAATCACATCGATCACGCGAAGAAGAATCATGATAGTAAGCCATCTCCTCGGTGCGTGATCTATCAGAGAAGACGGACATCCTTGTCTACCCTCGGGTCTACCCACATCCTCCAGTCCTTACACGCACACACCTACACCGGGCACGCACTCCGGTGGCCACCAGTAAGCTCCCCTGACTAAGCCCGGTCTGTGTCTTGCGCCCGTCCATCCCATCTCTTGACATCACTCTCTCTTCTTCCATTTCCATCCATCCCCCTTCGTCCCCCCGCCATCGTCTCTGTACATTGGCTGCCTGTCCGTCTCGGATCCGTTGCTACTTCGTGTCATCGCCCTGTGCTTCGTGCTCCGTGCTCATTCCCATCCCCCTACTTCTCCCCGTTGTTAGCTTGGTGGCTGCTCAGCTGAGCTCGAACAGCTTGGGACAAGATGCCGGAGAGGCGCTCGCTGCGATCCAACAACAAGCCGGACGCTAATGGTGAAAAGGCCCGGTCCAACTCCCAGAAAGACACGGCCGCACCGACTACCCGTGCCGCTGCCGCCAAACAGGCCAAGTCGGCTCCGGCCAAGAAAGGCGCCTCGGCCAAGGGCGCGTCGAACAAAGACATGGGCGAGAATGAACACCTCAATGGGAATCCGGTCGAGAATGGTGTGAACGGCTCCGAGGATGTGGAGATGGGTGAGGATACGGCAGGTGCGCCTCCATCCTCACAGAGCAACACCAGCAAGGATCGGAAAGGTAACGAGAAGATGACTGTTGTAGTGCCCCCGACCAAGGGTTCCAGATCATCTGGCAAGGCTGCCCAGGATAAGGAGGAGGATGTGACGATGGAAGGTGCTGAGGATGAGGACGCTGAGAAGACCGAGCCCGAGATTGACCCGACGGCCAAGGCGATTCAAGGTACAGTTGGTGTTCGGGAGAACGTGACGAGCCATGAACTAACTGGTTGCAGACATCAAGACCAACTTCACTTTGCTCGAGCGAGCCGTCACCCACTTTGATCCCAGATTCACCCTCCGTGTCCTGCGGTCGATCTCCTCGATGCGGAAATACATCACCCCCGACGTCCTCTCCGAAGTCATCGTCGACACGTATCCTGCCTCCAGCCCCACGGCATCATTCTTGCTCGAAGCGATCGACCAGAGTGGAGCGTTTGAAAGTGCGCTGGCCAGCTCGAAGATGGACGTGGATTCCGACAAGAACAAGGCTGCTCCCAAGGAGATCCTCCCCGAGGTGGACGCGTACCTGTCCATCCTGGTTCAGATCTATCTGTTCGACGAGCGGGAGATTCAGAAGGGGGCGCAGTTCTCGATAGATCTGATCGAGCGTCTGCGCACTCTCAACCGCCGTACGCTGGATTCTCTGGCCGCCCGTGTGTACTTTTATTACTCTCTGTTCTATGAGCAAATTGCTCCGCTCCCTCCATCTCCCTCGGCTGCTGTGACGACAATCCGTCAGCCGCTGCTGGCGGCCCTTCGCACCGCCGTCCTTCGCAAGGATGTCGACACGCAGGCCACCGTGATGACGCTGCTGCTGCGCAACTACCTGTCCACCTCGCACATCACCCAAGCCGACTTGCTGATCTCGCACAACCGCTTCCCCGCTGCTGCTTCCAACAACCAGATTGCCCGCTATCTCTTCTACCTCGGTCGTATCCGCGCCATCCAGCTGCAATATACCGAGGCCCATAGCCACCTCATCGGGGCCACCCGCAAGTCTCCCGCTAGCCACAGTGCCCGCGGGTTCTACCAAGCCTCTCACAAGTTGCTGGTGGTGGTCGAGCTGTTGATGGGTGATATTCCGGACCGCTCGATTTTCCGCCAGCCGACTCTGGAGCGGGCCATGCACCCGTACCTCTTGCTTGCGCAGGCAGTCAGCGTCGGTGACCTGGACGGATTCTTGAACGTCGTCAACACGCACAGCGCAGCGTTCCGGAAGGATGGCACTTACACTCTCATTCTGCGTCTGCGGCAGAATGTCATCAAGACCGGAATCCGGATGATGTCGCTGTCGTACTCCCGCATCTCCCTGCGGGATATCTGTCTTCGTCTAGGACTGGACAGCGAGGAGTCGGCTGAGTATATTGTGGCCAAGGCCATCCGGGACGGTGTGATTGAGGCGACATTGGACCACGAACACGGGTTCATGAAGAGCAAGGAAGTCGGTGACATCTATGCCACCCGGGAACCCGGCGAGGCGTTCCACGAGCGCATCCGTGCCTGTCTGGCTCTGCATGACGAGAGTGTTAAGGTAAGTTTTTTTTGTCTTTCTGTCCAGGAGTTTGTTTTCTAACGAGGATTCTCTCCAGGCCATGCGATTCCCCATGAACCAGCACCGGTTGGAGTTGAAGAGTGCTCAAGAGGCCCGGGAACGAGAGCGGGAGCTGGCCAAGGAGATCCAGGAGGGAGACATGGACGACGAGGATGCTGGAGGTGATTTCGACGCCATCTAAGTAAGGTCCTCGGAGAGGATGTGTGTTTCATAATCCATTTTTCTCTTCTTTTTCTTCCTCGGTCCCCTGCATGGGTCTCTACGCCTTAGCGGCCTTCTTCCCCCTGTGTGTTAGTTAATTCGTGCGTCGCTTTTTCTTTTTCTCTCGTTGTGTGCTGGATGTGTACGAGGGGGAATACTGTGTCTCTTCTACTGGTTTGCATACGATTGTCCTCGATCTATTCTTCGTAGTGGTATCCTTACCTGTAGTTGATCCCTAGTAGAGGCCACTAACAGCTGTCGGGTGGTGGTCCGTGCGGCCACCGAGCTTCGTCGAAAACTTCCCGCGTCCCATGAGAACCCGGTCGACTGTTTTGCTCCATTCATTCTTCTCTTCCCCTCCATCACACGACCGCTTTTTCTATTCTCTCCCACTCTGTCTCTCTCAATTGTCTGGTTGATGGGTGTCCTGACTCTATAATTGGACCATCCCATCTCCCACCCGTCCCTGCAGCATGCCTCGAACCGTCACGGCCACCGGGCTGATCCTCTCATCACGAGCGCTCTCGACGCCCACCGTATGCGCCCAATGCCTCCGCGATGACCTCCGGACGACCTACACATCCATTCAATCTCGACGATACCGACCTACCCGCCGGAAAGATATCTCCCCGTTCGGTGCTGCCGTGTCCGCCGCCCAGACCATCTTCAAGGGCCTGCCCAAGGCACCGCCTGGTATCTCCGTCGACCCGCTGCGAATGGTGGGCAAGGAACTCAAGTTCCTGACCAAGAACATCCGCCAATTGCTGGGCTCGGGTCACCCGGCCCTGGACAAGGTTGCCAAGTACTACACCCGCAGCGAGGGCAAACACATGCGGCCCATGCTGGTTCTGCTCATGTCCCAGGCCACAGCCATGGACCCGCGGAAACACCATACGCACCCGGGCACAGGCCCTGTCGACGACCCGTTCAGCGCGTCCTCGATCCTCGATGACGCCAATCCCGACGCCAACCCGCTGGTGGCCCGCTCCGCCGAGGCCCAGTATGATTTTGCGGGTGATGACAACATCCTGCCCTCGCAGCGACGGCTGGCGGAGATTACGGAACTGATCCACACGGCCTCCCTGCTGCACGACGATGTCATCGACAACGCCGTGACCCGACGTGCGAGCAGCTCCGCCAATCTGGCATTCGGGAACAAGATGGCCGTGCTGGCCGGCGATTTCCTGCTGGGCCGGGCCTCCGTGGCCCTTGCCCGCCTGCGGGATCCGGAGGTGACAGAGCTGATGGCCACCGTGATTGCCAACCTGGTGGAGGGCGAGTTCATGCAGCTGAAGAACACGGCGCAGGACGAGTCCAACCCCGTGTACACCGACGAGACCCTCTCCTATTATCTGCAGAAGACATACCTCAAGACGGCCAGTTTGATCAGCAAGTCCTGTCGCTCGTCGGCCGTGCTGGGCCGCAGTGCCCCCGAGGTCATCGAGGCGTCCTATCAATATGGCCGCAACCTGGGCCTGGCGTTCCAGCTCGTCGATGATCTGCTGGACTACACTGTCACGGAGGTGGAGCTGGGCAAGGCCGCCGGTGCGGACCTGGAGCTCGGCCTGGCCACCGCGCCGCTCTTGTTTGCGTGGAAGAGTAACCCCGAGCTCGGTCCGCTGGTGGGCCGGAAGTTCCGTGAAGAAGGCGATGTGAAGAAGGTGAGTTTCTCCCATTTCAGATTCTTTTACAAAATAATTGATATTAACGGTTACTCTCTAGGCCCGTGAGATGGTCTACCGCAGCGATGGCGTCGAGCAGACCCGCGCCCTGGCCCAGGAATACGCCGACAAGGCCGTCGCGGCGATCCATGACTTCCCCGACAGCGAGGCCAAGGCGGGCTTGATTGAGATGGCGGAGAAGACTATGCGCCGCCGGAAGTAGGGAATTGCATCATTGGATCCGTGTGTAAAGATATAGTTGTTTCTTCGCTTCTTTTCTGACTTGGGAGCACATGTATACCTAGATTTTAGAGGCCTGACCTGATACATATAAATTGTTCTCTCTGCTTGCGACCTCTCCCCGGATGACGGATTTACTTAATATAACAATATAGAATCACTATCCAGGACATGCTTGGTAGTCTGGTCGGGCCCTGATCTGTTCCTGACAGGCTGGACTTCCAGCGGGGTAAGTTATGTTTGTCATAATATATACCATACTGATACATTGATTACATATCATGGAAGCCGTTACATACACAAAATACACATACCAAACCCCTGCCCGCCTTATCCGTGTCATCGATCTGCAGCTCCGCCTCTTCCTTCCCGTCTCTCGCGCTACAAGCTACATCCCATCATTCTTCGCTCGTTCGTGTCTGTCTTCTGTCCTGCGGAGCCGGTCTCTTTGTTAGTTTTTGCCATTACTCTGAACAGCTCGTTCTATACCTCTCTCTCCAACTCGAGCTGCGGATGATGGAGCTTTCGGCCGTCCCGCTCTGATCGACTGGTTCCCGATGGGTTCGCTCGGCAGCTTCCTGATCGTCTACGTGCTCGGCGGAATCACCTTCCTTCCGCTCGTACTGGTCTTACTTTTTCTCCACGCCATCCTGACCCTCCCGCCTGCTCCACGCCGTAACCAATCCGCCGCAGCCGTCCATTCCCTCACCCGACCCGCCGACGATGAGTATAGCCTCAAGTCCGGAACGGACCAGCTGGCCGACCACTTCCACCGCACGCACGCGTCCGATGTGGCCGCGGGCTATTTTGCCGTCTGTCGTGAATATGTCCCCGGCGGCGTGAATGGGAAGCCTCCTGAGCGGACCACCCCGGCGGGCGAGGTCGTGGCCGCCGAGAGTCCCAGCGTTTATCAGGCCATGTACCGGAGCTTGTTTGATCGAAAGCAGGCGCCGAGCATCGAGCCAACCAAGTCGAATGGGAAGAGCACGAAGCGCGCGCGTAATGTGTTTTATATTGTGTTGCGACATGGCCATCTCATGCTCTATGATGATGCCAGCCAGGTCGAGGTGCGATACGTCATTTCGCTCGCTCACCACGACGTGAGCATCTACAGTGGCGGCGAGGAGCATATCCCCGAGGGTGAACTGTGGGTGAAGAGAAATGCCATCTGTCTGTCGCGGCGACTGGATTCGCTGGGCGATCTGGGTGGTCCCACGCCGCCGTTCTATCTGTTCTCTGAGAATCTGTCGGACAAGGAGGATTTCTATCATGCCATGCTACATAACCAGTCACGCATGTGGAAATCGGCGGATCGCCCGCCGAAGTACCAGGAGTTTGACGTGAAGGATATCGTCACCCTGGTGCAACGCCTGCATTCGTCGGAAGAGCAGTTGCAGACGCGATGGATCAATGCGATTCTGGGCCGCTTGTTTCTGGCGCTGTATCGGACGCCGGAATGGGAGGAGTTCATTCGGGCCAAGATCACCAAGAAAATCTCGCGCGTGAATAAGCCCACTTTCATCAGTCGCATTGGCTTGCAGAAGATTGACCTCGGTGAAGGCGCGCCTTTAATCACCAACCCGCGACTCAAGGATTTGACTGTTGACGGCAACTGCTGTGTGGAGGCCGACATGCAATACACGGGGAACTTCCGGATTGAGATCCAGGCCACGGTGCGAATCGATCTGGGTCAACGGTTCAAGGCACGGGAGGTGGATATTGTGTTGGCTGTCGTGCTGAAGAAGCTGGAAGGCCACCTCTTGGTGCGGGCCAAGCCTCCTCCCAGCAACCGATTCTGGATGTCCTTCGAGACCATGCCCCGGATGGAGATGGACATCCAGCCGATTGTCAGCTCCAAGCAGATCACGTACGGCCTTATTCTGCGCACGATTGAGAGCAAGATCCGCGAAATTGTGGCTGAGAGTATTGTCCTGCCGTTCTGGGACGATGTCCCCTTCCTAGATACCTTTGGCCAGGCTTTCCGTGGTGGTGTCTGGCAGCGCGATATCCCCGAGCCAGACCCTCGCTCCGAAATTCCGGATGAGTCTGAAAGTGCAGTGCCGGGGACGCCCAAGAGTGTTCGTGGGGATGGAGGAGCGGAGATGCTCAAGACCAAAGACGAGAAGACGATGAGCATGCCCGTTCTTCCGGATCCCAACTTAACTAAACTCAAGTCACGCAAAGGGCTCAAATCGCCCAAGTCGCCCATTTCGGAACGGTCCTTCCATTCGCCCTCCGCTTCTACTACCGGGATCGACCGTTCAGACAGCACGTCGTTGCCTCGAGCCATTCGAACTTCGCAGACCGTCTCCCTCGCGGCCGACCCGGTGGTGACGCCGGATAACGCCAAGGTCGACCCGGTGGTCTCAGAGAGCAAGGGCGAGGAAAAGGCCAACGCGACCAGCTCCATGATTGAAATCCGGGACCGGTCTCCGCCTGCCTCGCCGGCTCAAACCCCGGGCAGCTCGCCGCCAACGACCGGACCCATGATGCCGGAATATGCATTGCACAGTCGCGAATCGTCCATCCCCGACTCGATCGACGGCCTCAGTTTTGTCAACGACAATGCTATTGAACGTCCTTCTCCTGCCCGACTCGAGAGCAACTCCTTCTCCAGCTTGCGAAGTTCCCGCGGCAGCTCATCCACATCGGTTGCAAGCGATCAATCCAAACGACGAAGCACGATCGAGACAATCACCAGATCGCTCACGTCCGCCACCTCATCAGACGACAAGCCGAAGAGCATTGGAGCCGCTACTGCGGCCGCAAAGAAATGGGGCTGGAACGTTTTCGGCAAAGGCGATCAGAATGGTCAACCATCCGAGCAGCGTCACGCAGGAACCCCCGACCAACCGATCGGCCGCGGCCATCCCCATCCAGCGCCTGGAGCGCCCCTTCCACGCCCCGAGAAATACTCTCTGAAAAAGACGCAGCAGGCGCCTCTCCCGAAACGCAAGCCTGTTCCCCCACCGTTCCTTCCCGAACGTCCCAGCACCGCTGGTGAGAAGCGTCGCCCCGTGCCGCCTCCGCCGCTGCCGCGCAGGAAACCGGCCCCGCCCTCCGTGCGCACGGATGGTGGTAGTGCGGATGAGTTGCTTGTGGTCGAGGCGCCGCGGGACTCGGAGCCGAGTAGCCCTGCGTTGGGCGAGTGGGCGGAGGATGAGAATGTGCGCTTGCCAGAGCAGGAGGAGGACCAGGAGCAGGAACAGCGTGCTGTTTCTGAGATATCGGCGCCGGTTGAGCAGACTACAACTGACGACGAGACTGCTGGTTCCGTGGAGAGTGACCCCCCAGCTCCAGTTGAAAAGGTGGCAGTTCCTTTTGCTGAGGAGAGCGATACACCGGCCCCGGCTGATCTGACTACTACCACCACGACTGTTGAGGAAGATGAAGATGGATGGGAGCAGGAAGCCGGACAAGAGATCCCATCCCCAGACTCTGATGACCAGACGGCCTCCTCGAGGGAGAACAACGGCCTTGGGGGAGCTCTGCCGGCGACCGTACATGCAGCGCCGGCGCAGTCTCTGGAGACGGAGCCCACCTCTGTGTGATTATGAAAGTGAGGCGTTAGGGAGTTCATTGTATGGCTGGTGCTTGATATCTGCCTAGAGCGTATATTCTATTGAAATTCTTCCACTCTCTCTTGCCCTCTTCTCTGTAATTCTCTGCCTATTCCATGACGCGGCGGGCGGCAAGGAGGAGCCCTAGGTATACACTTCCGACCAGGAGCGATGCCAAGACCCGCGCAGGCGCCAACTTTCCCGTTCCTTGGGCCAACGTCATATAATGCTCCAGTCCCACGTGTGTCTTCTTCTCTCTCATCCTACACTTCTTCCCTCGCGGTGACCAGCGCAATCTATTCCTTGCGCTGTCTGGGTCTGGCTTGATTTCGTCCTGCCATTACCTCGTTGACTGCCATTGCCCCTGACCGTCTCTCCATCTTCACCTCCCGACTGCGCACCCCACGTCCAAGATGAGTCGGTACGCTGAACCCGATCGCCCGGTGATACATTGCCTGCGCGAAAGCTTGCTAATTGACGACACAACAGGACGGAGGCCGATTTGGCGATTAATATTCGCAAGGCTACTAGTATCGGTGAGTGGCAGTACCAACGCTCCGACGGTTCGACTTCAGTGAATGAAGCGACTCACCGCTAGGAGGAAGATCCTGAACTGACAATTCTTTCGCTCGACAGAGGAAACTGCTCCGAAACGTATGTGCTAATCCCCGTGTCGAATCCTCTCGCTCGCGCCGCTCTTATCCGTATCCCTTCCGGCCGAGTCCTCCAACTAACCCGCCCCGGCCACTAGGGAAACATGTGCGGAGCTGTATCGTTTATACCTGGGACCACAAGTCGTCGGCTGCGTTCTGGGCGGGCATCAAAGTGTACGTTGATAACTACTGAATGATTTCGGTGCCGTGATTAGGAGAAGGGGTGGACCGGAGCTGACATCGCCACCTACAGACAGCCTGTCCTTGCCGACGAGGTCCAGACATTCAAGGCTCTCATTACGATACATAAGGTTCTGCAGGAGGGCCATCCCATTGTGGTCCGCGAGGCGCAACAACATGGCAATTGGATTGATAGCTTGATGCGAGGCGTTGGAGGGGAAGGCATGCGAGGTACGCGCGGACAATTTCATTGCTGGGGCAGTATAGTGGATGTTGACCATTGTTAGGATATGGCCCGCTCATCCGGGAGTATGTCTTCTTCCTGGAGTCGAAGTTGACCTTCCATCGCAACCACCCGGAGTTCAACGGTATGTCAAGGAAGGGTGTTTTAGGGGGACGATTGGCTGACGGTGGTAGGTCTGTTCGAGTACGAGGAATACATCAGCTTGAAGTCCATCAACGATCCAAATGAAGGGTTTGTGCGGAAATACTCGATCAGAAGAAACGGGGCGCTGACTGCTCGGCAGATACGAGACCATCACGGATCTGATGACGCTCCAAGATCAGATCGATGCTTTCCAGAAGCTGATCTTCTCGCACTTCCAGTCCGGCACGAACAACGAGTGCCGAATCTCGGCGCTGGTGCCTCTTGTGCAAGAGAGTTATGGCATCTACAAGTTCATCACGAGCATGTTGAGAGCCATGCACACAACCACTGGAGACGACGGGGCTCTTGAGCCACTCCGGGGCCGATATGATGCCCAGCACCACCGTCTTGTTCGATTCTACTACGAATGTTCCAATCTGCGCTATTTGACCAGTCTCATTACCATCCCGAAACTCCCCCAGGACCCGCCGAGCTTGTTAGGCGAGGACGACGAGCGCGGTCCGGCGCTACCAAAGCGGCCGACTAAAGAAGTGGAGGCTGAACCTACTCCGCCACCAAAGGAACCAGAGCCGATCAGCGACTTCTGGACCACCGAAGCTCGCCGTCAACAGGAGGAGTATGAGTCCGAACAAGCCCGTCTGCAGCAGCAGTGGGAGGATCAGCAGCGCCAGCAGATGCTTGCTCAGCAGCAGGCCCAGCACGATTTCGAGGAGCAGCAGCGCCAACAGGCCGAGCAGCAACGGCTGGCTCAAGAACAGCTTCTGCGTGACCAGTACTCGACTCAGACCCAGGGCCGACTGGCCGAGCTGGAGCGGGAGAACCTGAACGCGCGCGACCAGTATGAACGCGACCAGCTGATGCTGCAGCAGTACGACCGTCGCGTCAAGGACCTTGAGGAACAGATGAACCAGATCCAAAACAACCTCAACCAGCAGAATGCCTCCAAGGACGAGCAGATTCACTCCCTGCAGGAGCAGGTGAACACCTGGCGGGCCAAGTACGAGGCCCTGGCCAAGCTGTACTCGCAGCTCCGACAGGAGCACCTGGATCTCCTGCAGACCACCAAGAGCCTCAAGCTGAAGGCGGCCTCGGCGCAGGAGGCAATCGAGCGCCGCGAGAAGCTGGAGCGCGAGCTCAAGACGAAGAACTTGGAGTTGGCTGATATGATCCGCGAGCGGGACCGTGCTATGCACGACCGTGATCGTCTGACTGGTTCCAACAAGGACGAGCTGGAGAAGGTCAAGCGGGAGCTCCGCATGGCGATCGAGCGCGCGGAGAATGCCGAGCGGCAAAAGGGCACGGAGATCTCGTCTATGCTGTCCAAGTATAATCGGGAGATGGCCGATTTGGAGGAGGCGCTTCGGGTGAGTTCCAAGGTTTTTGTTGCTTGTGCTGTTTCTATATGCTGACCTCCTACTCCAGACCAAAACCCGAGCCCTCGATGAATACTCCAGAGGTAATAACGAGAAACAAGGCGACCATGATCTGGCACTCCGCGAGAAGGATGAGGAGATCGAGGTGTACAAGTCCGGCATGGAGCAGGCTTTGATGGAGCTTGAGGAGCTTAAGCTGGTAAGTGGCGTGTGTTTCTCGGTTGGTGGTTTTTGTCGTATTAACCAGGCCTTTCCATGCAGAACCAAGGCGATGCCGACCATGCGCTGGACAGCCAGATCGACGACGTGCTGCACGGCACCGTTGCTAAGATCAACGATATCATTGATTCAGTGTTGCAATCCGGTGTCCAACGCGTGGACGACGCCCTGTATGAGCTGGACTCGACCATGCAGGCCGGTAACCAGAACGCATCTCCGCCGTATGTGCTGTCGCAGATTGAGAAAGCCTCGGCGTCTGCTACGGAGTTCTCCACGGCCTTTAACAATTTCATTGCGGATGGCCCGAACAGCACGCATGCCGAGATCATTCGCACCGTCTCCATTTTCTCTGGATCCATCGCCGACGTGCTGAGCAACACCAAGGGTCTGACGCGCTTTGCCAACGACGACAAGAGCTCCGACACGCTGATCACCGCGGTGCGCAAGTCCGCCCAAGCGACCGTCCGCTTCTTCCGCGGGCTGCAGTCGTTCCGGCTGGAGGGCCTGGAGCCGCTGCAAAAGACCGACGTCGTCATCAACAATAACCTGGAAGTGCAGCGAGATTTGCAGGCGTTGTCCAAGCTGGTGGACTCGTTCGCGCCCAAGGGCAGCAAGATCAGCACGACAGGCGACCTGGGTGACCTGGTAGACCAGGAGCTGATCAAGGCCGCGAATGCCATTGACGCCGCCGCGCAGCGTCTGGCCAAGCTGCAGAACAAGCCGCGCGAGGGCTACTCCACCTACGAGCTGCGCATCAACGACGTGATTCTAGCCGCAGCTATTGCGGTGACCAACGCCATCGCCGAGCTGATCAAGGCCGCCACGGCCTCACAGCAGGAGATCGTGCGCGAGGGCCGCGGCAGTTCGTCCAAGACAGCCTTCTACAAGAAAAACAACCGCTGGACGGAGGGTTTGATTTCCGCCGCCAAAGCCGTCGCCGCCTCCACCAATACCTTGATTGAGACCGCCGACGGTGTGATTTCCGGCCGCAACTCGCCCGAGCAGCTCATCGTCGCCTCCAACGACGTCGCCGCCAGCACCGCCCAGCTGGTGGCTGCCAGCCGCGTCAAGGCGACTTTCATGAGCAAGTCGCAGGATCGCCTAGAGACGGCCAGCAAGGCTGTTGGTGCGGCGTGCCGCAAGCTTGTGCGCCAGGTGCAGGATATTATTGCGGAGAAGAACCGCGACGAGGGCGACGCCGAGGATTACACGCAGCTCAGCTCGCATGAGTTCAAGGTCCGCGAGATGGAGCAACAGGTATTCATTCCCCCTTTCCCTTCTATCTACGGTGTTGTCCAGGATCAATTGACTAATTTGTTTTTACTTGTCCTTCAGGTCGAGATCCTCCAGCTCGAGAACAACCTCGCCCGCGCGCGCACTCGCCTGGGCGAGATGCGCAAGATCTCCTACCAGGAAGACTAAGTGGTACGCCTGGCGATTGCATATGCCGCTGGTCTTTTTTTTTCCCAACCGCATCTTGCTTGTGTGTTTATTCCATCTCGCTTGAAGAAGGTAGTGGCCCTGTATATCTCGAAGATGAAATATTCCGATTGTTTCATTCGCTCTTCTCCCATAAGCCTAGCCCCTTTTTCTTCTCAGCATCCGTCCCCTAAGAAAACCCCTGTCTCATCTGTGCCCCTGAAGTCGGTCTCTCGTTGTTTCAGCAGATAGTCGCGTCGCGTTCAATACCAACGCCTCCAATTTCAATTTCAATTTTCAAGCCCATCCCGTCCGTTCCGAGTAGTCCGTTCCGAGTACCCCCTCGTATTCATTTACTTCTTTGTCTCTCTTTTTCTTCTTTGATGCATCTCCCCATGATGATCATCACCATCCATCCGCCACGCTAGTCAGTTAATAGTTTCTCCACCTGTCAGCACCACTCTCCCTGGTCCTAGTGGACCAAGTTGTCGAGTAACCCGTAGTTAACTAGTACAGTAAGCACAGAAACAAAGTTCCCCAGCCGGCCCCACTGATTTTCCTTCCAATCCATGGACCCGGTCGGTTCTTGGCGCAGCAGCAAACAAAGAATATCCCAACGTCACCTCGTCACCCTTCGGCCGCCTTGCAGGGCATCAAAGAAAGTCGTTGACGCCGCAACGCCCGGCGCGGTGATAGTGGCTGGCTTGCGGAGGTGGGGGAGAGTTAATTCCAAATTGCTGTGTTTCTATGCTTTTTTCTTTCTTTGTTTGTTTGGGCTAGGCTGGGCTGGGCTGGGCTGGGCGGGGGAGGTGCATGGTTAGTTGGATGGGAGTTAGTTTACTGAGACTCGATGGGAGGAAGGACTTGGACTTGGGAAGTGCAGAGTCGTTCGAGGGGAGTATACCGCACAGGATGCACTGGTTGCTTCAGGATACCGATCTACGAGGAAATGGTGTACAATCTAAAGGAAGCAAATTTGGGGGGACTTTTTTTGGTATTTTTCTAAATTACATTAAACCTAAACTGGGGCATCGGGGAATGAACAAAGAAGAATGGGAAGTCTGCAGGAAAACCCCAGTGGGAAAAAAAACCCGCGCAACGATCCACCACCATTGGTACACAACCCCCGTGGATAACTTCTCAAACCCAAAAACAAAAGCAAATTGACAATTTGGAACAACCACACAACACCACACGCCAGAACCATGATGCCAAGACACCGTGCGCCGAGACACCAAGAAACTCCTGCAGGCTTGTAACAAGACAGGAGATTGACAGACAACGCCGCAACACCACAAAATGAGGGACAAGGCGCGAGACACCAGACGCCGGAACACCAGAAAACTCCTGAAGGCTTGTGATAAGACAGGAGGTTGAAAAAATCTTTTTTTTCGGGTGATTAGTTTCAACTTTTTTTGGATCAGCTCCCGGCCTCTCCCCCGAAGAGAAGACACAAAAGCAGACGTGTTTGAGAGTTTTCTGGCGTCCCCCAAAGAAGAAACAAAAGAAATAGAACAGAAGGTCAAGAAAATCAGAGAGACAAAAGCAAAGGAAATGGCAAGAACATGCAATCGCTGAAGGTCAAATCGTGAAAGTCGTAGATAAGAATCGAAAAAGAAAAGCAAGCACGATGCCGTAAAGATCGCCAACGCCTGTCGGGCCACGGCCTCATCCAACCTCCGAGGAGATCAGATCATCCGACTCGCCAAAATAGCATCAAAGCAATGATTGGGGCAAAGAGAAAGCGCTGGAGAAATCAAAATCATGTGCGAAATGTTGTTGTACATGCGTCAGTCGAAAATCGTCTCATTCATCGCTGGACAATAGATCAGATAGTTTGAAGATGTCGCAGCTCAGATCAAAGAAGCTCATTCGAGATCTCGGTATTCGCTAACGAACTCGGAGAAATCAAAGCCAGCTTCCAGCTCGGCCGCAAGAGCAGGGTCGTAGACCAAAGTCTCGATGGTGGTGACGCCCTCCATTTGCTCATTGACAATCTTCTCAAACTCGGAGTCGTTATCCGGAACTGCAAAAGGCTGAACACCGTTGGCACCAAACAGCATGTCGTGCTGGTTGAGCAGCTCGAGGCAACGCTCGTCAATTTGAATGCGGCCAGACTGGGTGACAGCCTCGTTGTCAAGGAAGTGAGCACCCTCTTCATCGTGAGCCATGAACTGAAGTGCCTCGGCGTTCACACTCTTATCACGAGTCAAACAAGCCACATTTCGACGGCGACGCTCGTGAGGACGACGAGGAGCGTATTGGTACGCGGGGTGGTTGATAGCGTGCTTGCGCTTCATCTCCTCTGCAAGTGCCTTGAAGTGGGCTTTGATCTCCGCGGCCTCGTTGCGCCACTTCTCACCGATGATGCGGGCTAAATTTGACTTATCAGTATTCTTGATAGGAACTCTAAGAGAAAGAAAGTTGAGGTAAAAAGGTACTCACAGATATCGTTGTTTGAGATACCAGGGTTGGCCTCCTTGGTCGCGTTGTGGTGATACTGGCGATAGAGGATGAAGGAGTTTGGAGGACGCGGAACTTTCTCGGGCTTCGCAGGCATGATAGTGCCAGTGAGGGCAGCCGCGTGCACAGCGTGGGAAATGCGCTTAAAGTCCCTGTTATTGACAGGCAAGACTTGCTCGCGCTCCTCGGTGCCCATAGGAATAATGCGAAGTACGTTGATAGAATCGTCATCCACCAGTCGCACCTCCTTGCTGAGGAGAGTCCTATCCATATGTCAGTGGTAAGAAAATATACAAGCTCAGGAAACGTACGACAGGCGGTCGGCAAGCAGGGTGATGTTGTCCACGCCAATAAGCTCAGCAACATTCATCGGAAGCAGAACCTCGTAGTTGGTTGCTTCGAGATGCATCATGGCATCCTGCCAGAGGAGCTCTGTGGCCCGAGCAGCAGGCTCGCCGATGAGATTGACAGCGGAGAAAAGCGTAGCCATGATTTTCGAGAAAACGAGAAGGTGGTGTGTGTATGTCGTCAATACAGGTCAAAGAACAGCCCTCTAGGTCAATTTCAAACCGTGAAAAAGACCAGGGACCGAGGACGCAAGACTCGAGTGGATACAGAACAAGTGAAGCAGGGGAAGTAGAGCAGAAGAAGTAAAGAAGAGCGAGGAGGGTCGAAGAGAAAAGTGGGAAGGGAAGAAGAGAGAAGAAGGAGGGGTGGGAAGGAAAGGAAGAAAGAAAAGAGAAGAGAGAAGAGAGAAGAGAGAAGAAAAGATCAACAAAGAGGACGAGTGCTGGTGGTGGTGCTGGGAACGGGGGTAGGTACTTTCTTTGTTAGGGACCCGGCCAGCCAAAGACCATGTCTCGGGGGCCGCTCCTTCCCATTTGGTCGACGAGTTTCTTTGTTTGCCTGGTGACGGACCCGGCAACAGGGGGAGGAGGGGGGGCTGGGGATGTCCCTCGAGGTATCTTGTGAACAGCTCGTGGAGGTGCTGGATGGTCGGTCTATACTTGTTATATTGAGGGGTTTCTTTGTTTTATATGGTTCCCCGACCCTGGTGACGCCCGTTCATCCCAGGTAGATCACCCTGGACAGTGGTATACAATGGTATATAGTTGCTCATCCGATCCCTTGTAGGTTATTTGCAGTATAACGCATGCATACATACAGACTCATGAATTAAACATGGTGTCACTGCATACACGTGGTGGGGCGGAGATCCCGAGAATGATGCAGGGTCCCCGTTCAGCCCTACGACATGACCTGACAGGACCTACATTAATTGAATGGTCTACCCGCAAAATATAAGAATGTAATACATAACAATATAGTATTGTCTTCTGTTGATAACTATCTGCAACGATGTCCATGTGCTGGGGTGCTGGGGTGCTGAGGTGCTGAAGCAACATCCATAGATGGGATATATGGGGTGGCCATTCGAGGGGGCCACTCGGTGTTCGCGAGGTACTTCCCGCCAAGTACCTGCCCTGGCCTGGCAATCGTCCAGGCAACAGCGAATGAACCCCGTGCCTTCCGTTTTGGGAAGTAGGGGTCACACGCTTGAGGGAGCAAACAGGGCAAACACTGGTCTGGGCACAACACGGAGTATACAGGGGTGCTGGTGATGGTATCATCGGGGCATGTATATATTCGTTTTATGGAGAGTATACCCTCTCCAGTCTACGCTCAGACGTTGAGTCTTTTTGCCATGTCCTCTCTCCAAGCACACAGTACAGCACACTTATACACAACACAGAGAGAGGGAGAAAGCCCATTACAATAGAAATAATAGATACACCCATCGCAGAAACACCAGCCCATAAACCCGCAAGATATACCATCTCATTGCTCCTACGCCGACGAGTTCCAATCGCTCGCCCAGATAAACGTCGGACAGCGCCACTGCGTGCCCTTCTCCTTGTTCCCGCTGGGGCCGAGCGGCCGCGCACAAATCCAGAACGCCCGGCCGCAGTTGATGCCGGGCTTTTTGGTTTTCATGCTGATGCACGGCTCCTGGTGGCCCTCGCATCGGGGCACGGGTTTGCGGGTGAAGAGCTTGCTCCAGTCTTCCTTGCTGACGATCGGGTCGATGACCGTGTCGCTGTCTGGCAGTTTGCTCGGTGTAAACGGGGGTTCTACTTGCTCTGCAGGGCCGTTTGTGTGTGGTCGTGACGGCGGCTGCTTGGATGGACTTGGAGACAGGGTCTTCGAGGGAGAGGCGAGGGATGTCTCGCTGGGTTGCGCTGCGGCTGCGCCAGAGGGCTTTGGGGGAGACTGTGAAGTCTCGCCGCCTTCGATGCCCTTTGGCTTGAAGAAGCCCTTTAGTGTTTTTTGTCCCGCAGCAGAGGAGGTGGGTGTTGTTGTGGATTTGGAGCGTTTGGCGGGTGGGATGGGGGCTGGCTGTGAGCGCTTGCGAGGAAGAGATTTCGTAGCTGGGCTCTCTGGCACAGGAGGAGCGCTGTCTGTCTCGAAGGATGCGGATAACGGCGCAGCAGGGGGTGCTGTTTCGTGAAGGGAAGGAGTTCTCTCCAGGGTGCTTGTAGATCTCGCCAAAGTGCTGGCAGGCTTCCGGGCGAACATATCCTTGATGCTCCTCCGTTTTTCAACGTCAAACTCTGGCAGCAGACAGCCAGACCCCGGGAGCATGAACTTGGCCGAGTATTCTTGCTGACGCTCGCCGCCTTTGAAAACGCCTGGCGGGTTCATCAGGTCACGGATATGGACGGGCTCGCCATCGTGAGACACGGTGTCTTTGAGAACGGCATAGACGGGACAGTGGTCAGATCCCTGTGCATCAATTAGCTAAATGTGCAAGAGACAGACAGGCATCAAGACATACCATGAGGCCTTCCTGGATATTCGAATCCGCGAACCACTCCTGCATCCCCGTGCTGCAAAGAACATAGTCGATCCGAGACCCGTAGTTTCCAGGCCGCGCATTGATTCTCTGTTCCCAGCAGGTATACATCCCCGCACGATCGGGGTGAAACTTCCGGCAGAGATCATGCAACACCGGCCGTTCTCTGCCTGGCTCCCGTTTGCCGATAATCACCCCGTCAGACAGTAATTGGTTGAACAGACGCCGCGGCGGAGTAGATACAAAGTCTGCCTCTGACATCTGGTTCTTTCGAATAGCTTCCAGCGCATGCGCTGCGTCAATCGCTCCCCGTGAGATGTTGATGTCGCCCGTCACAATTACGCGCTTCCCCAGCGCAACAAGATTTCGAACGCGAGCATCCAGCGCATTAAGAAAGCTAATGCGGAAGCAGTCGCGGCTTTCGTCCCGGTTTGCGGGACAATACACGCCGATCAGAACAAAGGCCGGGAACTCGAGGATGACACAGCGTCCTTCCGAGTCGAGCGTGGCGGCATCGATCTCAGCATCGGCTGTGGGTTCTTCATTGTCTTGCTGCTCGTCTGGATCCGAGTCTTCGGACAGAATGACGGATCGTGCAAGCTGCTCAGAAGTGGGATATCCTCCAATCTGCTGCTCGGCAGGAAGATCCCGGAACGACACCGAGGAGTTGGGCGGACAGAGCACGCCGGTGATGCCCTCCTCGGCGCGAATGGGACTGCATGTCGCGTTGCGGGTGTATATAACCACGCCCGAGTACCCTGTGCCCGCTGTTAAATCACAGACTAGTAGAAAGGGGGCGGTCGTAGGTAGGCAGCTCTCACCCTTCTTGATTCGGGGGAGACTGAAATAGCAATCCCACCCCGGCACCAGGACCATGTCATCTTTGAGGTCCTTTCTCTGGATCTTGGTTTCTTGGAAGACGACCAGGTCTGCTTCCAGGATGTCGAACATGGACTGGACTCGCGATTAGTTGGAGAACGACCAGAGCAGGCGATGGGATGGCTCACCGCGAATGTACGCGTTCCTCGCCATGGCTCGTACGAAAATGGGTTCCTGGTCAATCATTCAGCTCCGAGTACACTCCAATCTCCACTTCATGTACACACCGGATCCCATTGACTGTAGTCCAATGTCAGTAAAGTCGATGCCAGACAGCGCCGAAGCAGACGTACCATTCCAGGTGGTGATGCAAAACCCCATGACTAGCTGCTACCGCGGTCAACGCAGCATATCCTCCGTCTAGTCAAACATGTCACTGCTTCCTTTCCCCGTGATATCTCGCATCCTCTCACGTGATCTCAAACACCAAATGACATAATGACGCTGACATAATACGGACCAAGACGGGAGAGAAGCACACTCCAACCCGAACCACCTCAACCTCTCAATTCATTGAACTCACCACCGCTCCCCACTCCACCCACACCCACCATGTTCACTCAGCGCCCCATCGCCCGCCTGTCCCAGCGTGCCGCGCAGCAGCTGCGCTCGGCTCCCGTTCGCTCGACCGTGCAGCGCCGCTTCAACTCCTCCAACGCCGAAGTGCCTTCGTGGGCTGCCGACAATGCGTTCAACCAGGAGCGCGAGTCTGTGAAGCACCATGCTGCCTCGACTAGCGGTACGTGTTTCTCTACTATGATATAATTGCGTTTGTGGGATCGGGGTTTACTGACGAATTGACTATGCAGGCTTGTGGCTTAAGCTCTCCATCTTGTGCGTCGATCTCTCTCCCTCTCTGTCCCTGGACTGAGCGGGGACTGGAGCCGGAATTGGAACTAATCGGTCCTACAGTGCTGTTATCCCCTGCCTGATTGGCGGTAGCATCAACGCTTACAACCTCTGGAATGAGCACTGGGAGCACTGGGATCACATGCCCGCGCTTGAGGAGCGCACCGAGTACCCCTACCAGAACATCCGCGTCAAGAACTTCCCTTTTGGCGACGGTGACAAGGTGAGTCTTTCCTTCTCTCTTTCTCATTGACTATTCCTTGCTAACCGCTGTCTTTGCAGACCATCTTGTAAGTTTCAATTCCGCACCGCTCGGGACATACATTTCCATATCCGGCATCCACCACATTGATTAACCCGGATCTCCCCACCTGTCTGCCCCTATTTTGCTTCAACTACATACTGACAACGCTTGCAGCTGGAACTCCGAGGTCAACTACCACAACAAGGACAAGACCGTCTAAGCATCTCTTTTCCGCGACAGACCTCAACTCCTCCGCGAGAGTCCCGGAATGCGTGTTCGGGAGTGGGTTTTTGGATGCAAAGTATCATGTATATCTATCGCGCTGTTGTTCCTTGGAGTGGAAGAATCCTCTGAGGTTATATCTTTCAGTCGACACCTTTGAAAAGTAGCTGAAAATACTACTGCTATTTCCTTTGTTTCCATTTGAATCTTTTGCAACGTAGATGTACCCTACGGCTCCTTAACATCGCAAGGCAGTCAGCCATAGCGATGCTGTTGAAAAATATACCAGAGCGAGACAGACTGTTCCAGATCCACGACAACAAGTACGACAAGAATTGATCATTGCATTCGTCCTCGTCCGATTATCTATGACATTCATTAGTTATGACCCCCAAATCGACCATTACGCCCCAACACCCATCTGCTTCCGCAGATCCAGGTACTTGGACGCATAGTCATTCGCCAGCACCGGATCCCCAGTAAGATGCATGACCGTCGCCTTCTTGGCCATCATCTCCGTCTGGCCCTTGATATCCTCGATTTCCTCGTACTGATCATACGCACAGTCGATATACCCCAGCGCGCGATTCACATACTCCTTTCTCGCAGGCGTGCTCTCCCTCCCCTGCAGTCTCCACAACTCCCCCGCCATCCCCATATTCGCATCCACGAGCAGCGAGTACGCGCGCGCAATGAGCGCGCAGTCCTCGCTCTCCAGGATCTGGGGCATGATGCTCTCCACCAGCTCGCCGGTGGCGTCAAATTCCCTCAGGCTCAGGAGGACGGTGGAGAGCGTGCAGATGGCCTCCCACAGGTCGAAAAGGATCTTGGAGTGGTGCGCGATGCTGGCGGCTCGCATTGCAAGAGAGAAGCCGCGTTGCGGCTGACCGCACTGCGAGAGGACGCGCGCTTTCAGGCAGAGGATTTTCACCTGCGAGTGCACGTCGAAGTTCTCGGGGTGCATGGATTGGGCAGCTTGTTCGATCATGCGCAAGGCGCGGCCGTGGTCGCCTTGTCGGATGGTGAATTCGATGGAGTAGAATGCGAGGAGGAGGCGCATGTCGAAGTCGAGGAGTTGGATGGCTTGCAGTTGGGAGAATATGTGTTCTACGGCGACTTTGTCGTCTCTGAAGGGGGTTAGATGGGGAATAAAGAACGTGGGCGAGTAATGGCTCACCGGCAAATCTGTCGTCGTAGCTGTAATAGCCCGGAGTAATATGTCCAGGCATTGTTGTATTGGAAGGCCCGCAGTCTTTCTGGCTCGATTTTGTTCATGCGAGCAAATGCTTCCTTGTAGCTGCCCTTTTGTGCCAGCTGTGCGTCTGATCAGCATCTGTAGCATCGGATGGAGAAGACTGGACTTACAATTTGGCAGTTCCGAAAGGTGATCTTGATAAAGTCGTCATACGGATGATCTTCCTTGTAGCACTCCCGGAAGACCTCAGTGCCCAACCAGGAAAGGTGAGTGGCCCCTGTCATATCGTCAGTTTTGCACCCAATCTTGCTCGTGGAGAAACCAACCTAAGCGGGCATACAGGGCGCTCTGGAGCAACATGTATCCGCCCGTTGGATTTGTAAGACCCTTGGTGACGTTGATGTGGGAGGCACGCGCAAAGGATTCGGTAATAGACGCAAGACTCTCTCCCTGCTGCATCTCCAGCTTGGCCTCACTCAAAACCGTGGTACTCATGAGCGACCACATCTCCGTCTCCTTCGACTTGGCCTTGAGGAAGGCAAGACCCTCCTTCTCGTTACCCAGCATACCACTGTTCTGGACTTCGTGCATCTGCTCCGGAAAGGCTTTGCCGAAATGGTACAACCAGCTCAGGCAGAAATTCAGACAGTTCATGTCGTGGGACTCGCGGGCAATCGCTACGGCCTCTTGCACGGCTGAGATCGCTTCGCTGAAACATTCAAAGTCCGCTTGGATGATGGCGAGATTCAGAAGCGCGAATTGGTATGCACTGCGGTCAAAGTTGTTGTGCATGGTATAGTCGAAATATCGGTGGAGATTGTCAAAGGCGGATGTGTAGTCGCCGGCTTTCCAGGCGTCCAGATACCTGGATCATATCAGCGACTGCCATCTTTTGTCACAGGGCACGAACTAACTCCATGTAGTACGTCAGCACTGGTACGGAGGTCTCCGAGGTTATGATACGCTTCAGGCGAGCTCGCATCTCGTCCGGGACTCTGCCTCCCATTTCTGGGGCTATCAGTTAATCTGATCCTGACCTCGTAGAGGGCAACATACTTTGCAATTCCCCGATTTGAAACTCCACCAGCCGCTCCGCGTCCTTGGCGCTAACCATGCCCTCCTCATCCCCGTCGTCTTCAATATTGCCATAGACCACCCGAGAGAGGTGGCTGTTCATATCCACGCCAGCACCAAGTAGATTCGTATCCACCGGAGCTTGAGAACCTGACGGATTCCTCCTCGCCCACATATGGTAGGTCGGCAGCCGGTATCTCACAAAAGCAGTCCACAACTTCACCGCATCACAAAATTGTAACCGCGTATACTCCAGATAGGCGCGGCGTACAAACGCGCCCAAAGGCGAGCTGCGCGAAAGACGCATGCGGTCCGTCTCCGGAGCAAGCCCATCATCCCTCTCCTGAAGCAATTGCTCCCGCGTCTTGGTCAGCAGCGCGGGAAGCGCATCGCAGAAGAAGGTCTCCAGAGCATCGAACGAATTGAGTGACCAGATCTTCTTCAGGAACAGATCCCACAGCGTGCGGCCTGGCACGGAGGATTCATGGCCTGACAGGAACTCTTCGAGCTCGGCGATGGTCGGGAGGTAGTGCTTCGTCCACTGCTTATCGGCTGCATCGAGCGGGAAGATGCCCGCGGTCAGGAACGAGAGGACATGGATGGCGGAGGTGTTGGGTACGTCGCCGTCGGTGTAGACTGTTATCAGGCACAGCAAGGAGACCCTCCACGGAGTCAGATAGCGTGTCATATTGACATTTTGTTTGTTGGTGTGTCCGAGTATCAATGAGTGTGTCAATAATGAGAGTGTCAAGGGCGCGTGGAGGAACAACAGATAGCTGCCTCAGGCACACGCGCGGCGGGACGGGGAAAAAAAGTTGCCCGATGACGATGATTCACTTTCCACTCTACAACTTCACAATGGCCGACGCTCTCACTACCACCGACCTCCAAGGCGCCCTGCCTCTCGTAGCTCGGGGCAAGGTGCGCGACCTATACAAGGTCGACGACAAAACCCTGCTCTTCGTCGCAACAGACCGCATCTCCGCATACGATGTGATCATGGAGAATGTACGCACGCATTGATACCTAGCTGTCGTTTCTTCCCACACATCCAATGCTAATTGACCTTTAGGGCATCCCCAACAAAGGCGTCCTCCTCACCCTCTGCACCCGAACCTGGTTCCAGGTCCTGACGGAAGCGATTCCCTCGCTGCGCACACACTTCCTCACCCTCGACCTCCCGGCCCAGATCCCCGCGGCGCTGCGCCCCGTGCTGCAGAACCGGAGCATGCAGGTGCGCAAATTGCGCATTTTGCCCATTGAGGCCATTGTCCGTGGTTACATTACTGGTTCGGCGTGGAAGGAATACCAGAAGTCTGGCACCGTGCATGGGATTCAGGTTCCTGCTGGGCTGAAGGAGAGCGAGGCCTTTCCCGACGGCCCGATCTATACGCCGAGTACGAAGGCCGAGCTGGGGGAGCATGATGAGAATATCCATCCGGACCAGGGTATGTGTTGCTGCTGGATCATATTTCATGGAGATAGACTAACATTTCTACCCAGCGGTTGCGATTGTCGGAGAACAATACGCATCGACCATTGCGTCACTGGCAGTAACACTGTACAAGGCCGCACACACCTACGCCCTCGAGCGCGGGGTGATCATCGCCGACACCAAGTTCGAGTTCGGCGTCGATGAGGAGACCAACGAGGTCGTGCTGGCCGACGAAGTCCTGACCCCGGACTCCTCCCGGTTCTGGCCGAAGGACTCCTATGAGGTTGGGCGTGGCCAGCAGAGCTTCGATAAGCAGTTCTTGCGCGACTGGCTAGTGCAGGAGGGGCTGAAGGGTAAGGAGGGTGTGCGGATGACTGAGGAGATTGCAAAGAGGACGGCAGAGAAGTATAGGGAGGCGTGGGAGATGATCACTGGGGGTAATTAGAGTTCTGAGGTTGTATATTCATTTTCATGCTTTACGAGATAAACAAAATCCCATGCCCAATATTGTTACATTCTGGAAATATAGATCATACACATCAACTCCGAGTAAATATCACTACTCCCACTCCGATTTGAGTCCCTTCAGCCCCTTCGCCTTTCCAACGGTCTCTTTTTGCTGGCCCCGGGACTCGGCAGACTTGTCGCCAGGCCCCGTCCAGCCCGTCCGGACACCTTCATCCACGGGCAAAGCGTGAGCGCCACAGATGCGGCGCTCCTCTTCCGCCTCCGCCTCACTCATCCCGTTCGTCGCCCAGATCTTGTGAATGCGCAGGTCATATGGCCCCTCGATCCGGTCCGTCAACCCAATTCCGATACTTTTCACCCGCTGGCGCAGGAGAGACGTCTGCGGTTCAATCACGTAGCCATGGTTTGTGCGCACAAACGAGTGGAAGGGCAGCAGAACAGTCTCCCAGCCCGTTGAGCCAGCGGTGGTCGCGCTGGCCGACGAAGAAACCACGGTCGATTCGGGAGGCACGTCGGAAAGAGCAGAGGGGATCCCGTGCGGGTATAACTCTTGATTGAGCTCGGGCGAGTCCGATGTTTGGGTGGGGGAGGCCTGTTGGCGCAGAGGCGATGCGCCCTGCACACGGTGGTGCCGGGTGTAGAGTCTGTGTTGGTGGATGTCGGTCTCGATGACGGAGTCGGTTTGCACGTTGACGGTGTATCGCCGGCCGTCGGACTTGATACGCAAGGCGAGGTAGGTGTATGGGTCGACGTCCCAGAAGAGACGGCCGAAAAGCCAGAAGCCGCGGTCTTGGTTACGGAAAGCGGCGTATCCTGTGTGTCCCGGGCCGATCAGTCCCTGTCTATGCATGTCATAAAAATTACATACCGGTCCGTTCGACTGTCCAGTTCGCGGGGAGTTTTGTGGAAATGCTGCCGTGGAAGCGCGCATGGGAGGGTGTGGTGGATGAGGAGGGATCGGCCGGCTCGTAGTCGAGGCTGGCGGTGCTGAAGCCTCCTACGGCGCGATCGGCCATTGTTTTGCAGCCGGCGATGGTCTCTTTATCTTCAAAATCGAGCAAGACATATGGCTTGGTCGGTATGTGGAGCGTCTCGGTGTTCCAAGCTGGACGGGGGAGGGTCTGTTAGCAGCACACGCAGCATGGGGGGATGGGGGAAATGGACGCTACCTATTCTCCCCAGACGGGTGAGTTCTTCTGCGCTTCGTTTAAAGAAGCCCTGTCCGGCCGACAGGCATCGAGCTGTTGGGATCATGGCTGGGATGGTGATGGGGAAAGAAGGAAAGGAAGATGTTCGGATTGAGTGGCGTTAGATAAGGCGATCAGATCAGATAAGCAGTGTGTTTACTGATGGTGCAAGTATAACTACTTAACTAAGTGGAACTCGTGTGGTGCCCTACATCTATATCCAATGATTCTCATTCTTTCTAAATACATGATCCTATTCTTGATGGCTCATTCCAGAGCCTCCATTAATCTGCGGCTTGAACACCTTATCAAGTGTGTTGCGCACATCCAACGTCATGTCGGCGACTGTCTGGATCGTGGTTGACTCACCTCCGCGTCCCTTTCAGGGAAGGCAGGAACCATAGTCGCTTCTATGTCTTTTCCATGGAATCGCGGCCACCGTTCCAGCGAGTATGGGCTGCGCCTCTCCCAGCCGCCGCCCAACGTGACGCCCCGACCAGGCATCCACTGGACTCGACTTTCTTGGCCATGCCTTTAAACTCATCTGCATCCTCGGGACCGTTAACAAGTGCTACGCATTGAGTCAACCGTCCTCCCAGTTGACAGGGCCATGGTTGACCGCGAGAATCCCACTTCTTGGGGCCTAGGAGCCCACCAAAAGGCTTAGCTCTTGCAAGGCCAGGCTACTAGTATCCCTGGGGATGATGTCCCCGTCACTATTCCCTTTCTCGTGGGCTGGGGCTATATATGCCATATATGCCAGCTTGGCAGCTTCATCGTTTCTGCACACTTCATCCTCTCGCTTGTCTATACACTTGCTATATACTTCATCCCCATCGCTCATTTTCCTGAATATTACACACACTATATCTCGCTCGAGTGCTTGGAGATGTCCTCCCAGACAGTATTCCCCGGTTCCGAGCCCTGGTACTCCCGACGGGGAGATCGGGTGAATGAGGAGCCCTCAGCGAAGAACGCCCAGGGCCTGTTCCCTCCTGGTGCGTGCATCTTTGTTGGCAAGTAAGTTTTACCATCCTCAGTTGTTGTATCCCTATTGACTGACTTCACTAGCCTTTCAACCAAGCTGAGCGCCGAGGAACAGAGCGACTACTTGTCGCGCGCGTTCATGAAAATCGGCCCTTGCTATGTCAAGATCAAGCAAGACAAGAAGAAAGGTCTTCCTGGAGCTTTTGTGCAGTTTGAGGTAAATTCTCATTTTCCCTGCCAAGTTAACTAGCTACTGACTCGACTTCTGTAATAGTACGTGGAGCATGCCGCGACGGCACTACAATGGGATGAGTTGCTTAAACTCGATGGCCGCTGGCTACGGATTGAGAGGGCAAAAGGAAGACGTAAGTTCTCTTGCATATTCAATACTGTTGAGAGATACTGATGTATGGTTTTTCAGGAACGGCATGTCTTGGTTTCCGCTCTGGGGAGTCCATCTCCAACGCCGAGGTCGACGATGCACTGAATGGACGCGGCCCTGTGGAAAACTACACTCTTGAACGCTACCAGTCAGGGCCTTACAACCAGTGCACAGTCTGCAGAGTTACGTTCGCCTATGTGGATGATTGCAGAGATGCTATCAGAGTATGTCTCTTTGACCCAATTCCCCCAAGCCAGATCAACTAACGTAACATGTACAGCATTTCCAAAAGGACGAGACATACTACATGGTTCTTCTCGACATCGACGGCAACCCAGCCTCGAAACAGGCGAACAAAACTGCCCAGGATTCGAAGAAAAAGAACTGGGCCCCTCCTCCCTTTCATGCTGGTCTTTCTGACCACAAACCATCCCGATTCAACAACCACCGACCCTACCGCAATGGGCCCAACAACCCAAGAGGAGGATACAATGGCCCTCCGCCGCCAATCTACAACGAAAACATGCCCCCGGGAGGCCCATACCCTCCTTACGGTCCTTCTTACCCACCACCGCATCCTCAAATGTACCCCGGGATGCCGATGTATCCCCCAGTCTCCTACGCGGAAGCCTATCCTCAAACCAGTGCCTATGGTCCTGCTTCTCCATACTATTACTACCCCCCACCCGGCCCCATATACAATCTCGGTCCGCCAATTGCATCGTCACAGCCAAGTATGAACGGCGGTGCTATGATTGTCAACAGTCACCCTATGTCCAACAACATGCCGCCGCCTCCCTATTGTGATCCGTACGCTTCGGAGATGGGGTATCCGCCATACCCTCCTCCATATACCATGCCTGGCCCAGAGGGGGGATACTACATGCTTGCAATGAGCCCTGAGGCCTATGGCCTGAGCATGCAGTACCCTTTTCCGCCATCCGGTAACAACGACACAAGCTCTGAGAGAACCAATGAAGGAACTCCACCTGAAGCATCGGAGCCAGGCGCCGAGAAAGACAAGACCGACGAAGTGGAGATCGATATATACAATCTCCCGCCAGAGAAAGCGCCTCGCCTCATTAAAACACACGACTCGGACTCGGACTCGGATTCCTCGGACGAAGAGAAACAAGAACAGGGACAAGAAGAGAAAGAGAAAGAAGACCGACCCTCCCAGCGTGAAAAACGGCCCAAGAAAATCGCCGTCCTCGATACCGTTGTCGAAGAAACAGAATTCCTCCCCTCCTCCTCGGAGTCAGAAGTCTCTCACTCCCCTTCCTTCTCCTTCTCGCCCTCGCCCTCCCAAAACGAATCCCGCAACCATTCCAGCGAGCCGACCTCCTCGCCCGATCCCAAAAACCCTCATCTGCAGCGCAAGGCCCTGGCCAGCAAGTACCAGCCCGCGAGCGGGATCACGGTTGAGGAGTACGTGCGCAGCGAGGCGAAGACGAAAGCTGTTTGGGCGGATCTGAGTGAGGAGCTTATTGCGCAGGTTATTGGGGAGTTGGAGGAGGAGCAGGTGGATAAGAAGGTCGTGCAGTCGCTTATTACGGCGTCTGCGGGTACTTCGAGGAGTTGTTCGTTGACGAGGACCGCTTCGTCGAAGTCGATATAGTTTCTTTTGTCTTTCTTTTGTCTTTCTTTTTGGTTTCGTTTGGATCGGTTTATTGAAAATCGCTGCACTCTATTTCTTTATTTCTTTTGTTTTTCATGGATTCAAAAGTCTGTTTTGACGTTTGTCCTACATGGAATCTGGTTGAGTTGAGTGGGTGTTCTTGGAATGTGTTTTTTCTCTTCTGTTTCCTTTATAGTGTGATCTGGTCTATTGTCTCTTGTACCACAAACCAAAAATGAATGAAACGTGTTTCGTGTCCCAAGTTTGCTCCTCATAAATTATTACCCATGCTTTAACTGCTATACTATAAGTGGACAACCCTACAGTTACCAGAACTCTGTTCAAAATAAACCACCACCGGTCAAGTAACTCCAACACAACCTACTCCAATTGAACTAAACGCCTGAATATGAAGGAACGTAATGAAGGAGTAAACGGGTAGAATAATACCGAAGATATATATGTACAGGAGGATGCGCTTGTAGATGCTGGATGCCGTCCGTGAAAATAATCAAATCAAAACCCCGAATGCCAGCGTACCAATTCCAAGAGAGACGCCGAAGAAGAAATGAAGTCGCAGCGGAAAAGACAACGAAAACAAGAAAAGCAGAATGAATGAAGAAAACTGTCCATGCGAGGAGGATCAAGCCCGAACGCGCCTCGCATCAAAGTAGCTCAAATTGACAGCAGTGTCATTCACACCCACGAAAGGAGCCGCATCTTCCAATAGTTCCCAAGGACGGATGGGATACGGCCCGACAACTCGACCACGGTGTTGAAGACGGAGTCGATTTGCGACGCAACTGTTGCTCTCGGACGGCCCATGGGGGAATATTGCCGCAGCGCCAGCAGCAGGCTGTTGCTGGGCTGCGGAAGATCCAATGGCGGGCGATGGAGCCGGAGTAGACGTCGAGGCTGCAGGGGATGGCATCGAAGCAAGCTGTTGTTGTTGTTGTTGCGAAGCACCAGATGACCAAGACTCGCCCATTGGGCCGAGCAGATACAGGAAGCGGGAGTCGGTTTGGAATTGGACGAAAGGGGGGCACTTTTCCTTCAGAAACCGGGCACATTGATGGCGCACTTCATTGGGAAACACATCAATTAGGGAGGCGGCAACGTCCAGGGCGTGAGTTTGGAGTAGGATCCCTGGGCACGGATGATATTCCTCAGAGATATTCGGGCGGTGAAAATAATCGGCCGTGGGGTAGAGACGTAGCACATCTCCCGGAAGACGCGACAGCGCGATGCAGATGATTGTAATCAACAGTCGAGTCTGCTCATGCGAAGCACCGGTCTTCACTGCCAGAGAGGACTGGTTGAATGAGGCGCGGTGAATGACAACCATCCTGAGCAACGCAGAGAACCAGAAGGCGAGAGCTCGCTCAAATTTTGAGCGCGATTGACCAGCCGTTACGTCGGTCGTCCTGTCCGTATTCTGCATGGTAATGATCTTATGCAAAAGCGAGTCCATCCTCTCCACAAGCGCAGAAGCCACCGACGGCGTACCCGACTCGGGGATGCTGCTTGAAAGTTCCTCGATGATAGTGAGGTACAGCTTTGCCATCTCCAATGATCCAGAAGGAGGATCGTGCATCGACTCTTCCGATAGTGGAATGGCGAAAAATTCTTTCTCAGCGCGTTCGCGGATCTGACGCACGGCATCTGGACTCATTAGCGCAACGAGATCCACCCAGTGAAGCCTCTGCGCCCTCGAGTCTGCCACGGCAGTTTTGAACATCGCGTCCACGATGCTGTTGCGATCCTCAGTCCTGGAGTCGGTGTGGAAGAGGATCTGCAGCTTGAGCTGACAAAATGGAAGCGAGAAATCATCGGCCATAGTGGTCAGCTTTTCGACCTCTGCAGTGACAGAGCCCGACTGCGAAGGGACGCCAAGAAGAAGACCTAGTGCTTTTTGAAGAACACCCATGGCTGCCGGGTATTGGTTGATGAGCTTCTGCATGCAGTTTTGAGCTAAAGAGTCGGAATTCCGCACTAGAAGGTCGTGTAGTAACGTCACCATGGAGTTTTCCAAGTTACTTTTCTCTGGGCCACTGCCATCGAGTGATGCCGCAGCATCAGAAACAATCCCGAAAGCTTCCTCGGAATTCTTCGAAAGGAACTCCTGCTGCGCTAATTGAAAGCGGTAGGAAACCAGATCCAAATATCGTTCACCACCGTCGGAGACCACGAGAAGAAACTGTACAAGATCCGCGGGTAGGTCCGTCACATTAGGAATTGACGCTGCCGCCGATTCGGATTGCATGAGCCGTTTCACAAGAAGCAAGAATGCACGGAAGGTGACGCAGCCGACACCGATAAGTGGTGGAAGAATGCGAAGTAACGTGAGTCGATCCGGGGACTTCAAATGTCCGCAAACCCAGCGGGCCAGGGTACTATCGAAGTGCTTTGGATGGAACGATCTCAGCTGTGCTAGATACCGGCACGTGTCATTCGCCGACAGCTCTGCATGCTCGACAACAGACTCGAGATGTTTTGTGAGTGTGCTGAAAACCGTGTCCAGGGTGAGCTCGTCCATGACGTTCCCAGACATCAGAAGCTGATCCAACTTCTCCCGCAACAAGGGGTCCGCATCACCGAATGTGTCGGCGATGTGGTCTGAGATTGGGGAGGATGCAGCTATGCCCGACTTATTCTCCATGCGCGAGAGATCTTGGCGGAGAATTGCGACAGTGTTGAGCTCACTGGGTATCCGGAGACCAAGTTCGATTAGAGAGAACACCAGATCAAGACTCGGCATGCTGAACCTCTTCATAGCGGCGTAGGCGTCAACTAGTCTTCGGTATAGATCCGTGGTGGCGCCTATCACGCTGAGTGAATCGAAGTGATATTGTGTCGTGTCTGCGACTGATGCAAGAACGGTGCTGTTGTCACAGGTTGAGGCACATTTCAGCACATCTGCGAGCATGGAAAGATCCCCAAACATTTCCAGGATATTGCGGACGCCGTAGAACTCGTCAGGACTCAAGGCGGAGACCGCCGTCTTCAGGCCGCTGGGGAATGCTGATTGAATGATTGATTCGCTAGCATCCCGGGTGTGCTCAGCGACGCCGCGTCGTAGCCACTGGCCAACTTCGGCTTTGACTGCCCAACTTAAATTCGTTGGGAGCGGACATGGCGACATGTCGGTTTGCATGTGGGTATCGTCAAATATGCCCGGAAGACGTTGACTGATGTTCTCTTTGACTTTTTCAATGGTGGCAGCTTCCTCCGAGATAGAAAGCCCCGTGCGCGCCAAAAGAGTACTGCGTAAATTGGCAACGTGCTCTGGAAGACGGCTGACTGGAAGCTGTGATATGAGTCCAATGTCGCCAGGTAGCTTTTGCTCTTCCCTTGATTCTTTGGTAACACCCTTGGCCATTAGCCACTGCAGGTATCGACCAACCGAGAACGTCTGGGATCTGACCAGCTCCGAGATGGCATGGTAGATATTCTCCATATTCAGCTTCTTGTCGTTTCGGGCACGTGCGAGGAACGCAAGTACATGCCCGTCCACGTCGAACCCGGCCGCTTTCCATTTTCGTAGCAGGCGAACACCGATATAAACCCGGCAAACACCGTGGCGAAAGGGAGTGGCGAGCCACTCCAGTAGTTTGGAGACCAGAGAGGCTTTATCGTCAATGGAGCCGAGACAGGCAGAAGAGATGGAGGAGAGGTCGTGTGCGGTGCGTATAGAGTCAAAGAGGCGGATGACTGATTGATGCGGCGAGCGCTGTGAAGTCTGGCGAGACTGCCGAGGACGCTGCACCCGGGTATTTCGTTCTGCAAGACATTGGAGAAGAGCGCGATTCTGTTTTTGGGAGAGGTCGAGGCATGATGAGATGTGATGTTGGTACACGTCCCACGAATTCGGGAGGATAGCTGATGAAGGGAATTCATGAACAAGCTTCTTGACGAAGCGAGAGAGTCGGTCGATGAGAGGTTGCAATGTTTCCAGCTTGGCTTCCGTCGCCTGGCGGAGTTTCTCGAGCAACATCTCGGCCAACCGGCGTCCCCGTCGGCGATATCGCATGAGACTCTCCCAGTAGATGCCAAGCATCAAGAGCCAGATAGGAATGGTGTTGAGCGATGCTGATTCAAAGGACGACAAAAACCACTCGAGGAAATGATCATGGTCGAGTAAGTTCTCCGAAAATAGACGGGCAGTCAAGCCGACCCTGTCACGGCGTTAGCTTGTTTTTCATTTTGGTAGATTCATTGACAGAAAACTTACGCATAGATCATCTTGGCCTTCCAATCCGAAGTTTTCGCAGCGCTGAGCACGCCCTCGACGAACTGCTGTACGTTCGTGGTCCAGTCTCGCACCCATTTCGTCTCTAACCCGACGGCCATGGCACCGCTCGTGCCTTTTCGTTTGAAGGCCCGGATTTCATTGGCACCAACGCACTTTGCCAGCCAAACCGCTCGTGCTGCTGGAATCCACTTCCCCAAGCATTGGTCCAGCAGAACCTTGCCTCGGATACCGTGGGGAATGGTTCGGCTTAGTCTGCGCAGGGGCACAGAGGGGTTGGCTAGATCACGGAGCCAGGTCTCCCGCTTATTGTCTGTGAGCGTGACCCGAGGTGGCGGTTTGAATGTTGATGGCGCATGGACGGTGTTGTGATTCTGTCGTTTTTCAAGGGCAGCGGTGAACACCGATGAAAGGACATGTAGTCCCGCGCGATGCTTCAATTGCGAAAACAGTGCTGGGCGAGCGGTATTGGATTCATTTTGCGAGACCTGTGTACGGTCATAGTAGCCTTGTTTCGCAGTTTGTTCGTTTAGCAGGTCTTCCGGGTGGTTTCCCGTCCACGGCACGAAATCCGCGACTTCTAGGGCGAGGGTCAGCAATCAGGTCTTTCAGTTCCCACAGACAGGAAAACTCACTCTCTCCTTTGAGAACCGGGGCTACCGAAGGCACTTCAATGCGGTACGGGGTCGTTTGTACAGCCTTGACGGGCGAGCTTTCCCGAGACCTGGAAGTGTAATTCGCCGAACGTTCCGCCAGGGCGGTTTTCCACGGCTGAACAGGCAATGGAGGCGGCGACACCGCACCCCTGCCACGGTTCTCGCCGCCAGGCAATTCCGCGATGACCGCCTGGAACGACCACAGCGGCCGGCCGCGCCACGAGAGTGGAGGAGCGCGCGAATTCCCACTGCCCGGGGTATTCCTCGCCTCCGCCCCTGCAGCGGCTCCATCCCCGACGCCCGTGTTTCCCGGCATATCCAATCTGGGGCGTTTGGGAACTGGTTCTCCTTGTGACTCGAGACCATCGGCTAAGTCGACGACTGCCGAGGATCGACCCGGCATTTGCGAGGGTTGCGACTTGTCCGGGGAGTCATATTGCCCCTGGCCCTGGCCTAGATCCCCGCGCCCCGAGCCTCCCTGATTGAAGGCCCGGAGCGGGTGGCCCCATGGCTGGCCGGTGGATGAATGAGGGATCATGATAGGGACATGGTTGTTGATAGCGAGGGATTCATTCGGGTTGGGAGGGAAGGGCGGATTGGGAGGAGCGTCTCAAGGAGGAGGAGTGGCCATGGGCGTGACTGCGAGGGTGAGAATCGAGAGAAATGTCGAGTGCAGACACACCTACAGGGTGAGGGTGAGTCGGTTGCACAAGTACAAGTAATCTTGGGCCAAGATGTTTATCGGTCCGTGATAACGTAAGGCGCTCCGAGCTGCTCCGTGTGATCGACGGCAGTGGTGACTGTGTAGGAAGGGGGAGTGGTTACGGAATAGTTAACTACGATCACTATAGATTCAAACATGAATAGTCGTCTGTGTGATTTCCTATCCGTAGGTCGTACTGCCCGACATCGTAGTCATGACAGTCGTCGTGGTCTCGATGTTTTGCCACATCGAGTATCTCGATCCGAAAGGCTGTGCTTACCTCTCGGCTATCCCTGCGACGACAGGATTCGGGAGTAATCATGGAGTGAGTGTGATAAGACTAGTACAGTAAGACCAAATGATTTACCCATAATCATATTCCTACTGTTCTAGACCTAGTAGTACATAGCGCGTAGTGTGGTCTCCTTAGCGTAGTTCTCCAGTTCGGCCGGCAACTCCGTTATCTCGCACTCCACATCTTCCATTCCCGTCACTTCCTCCCCCCCTCCCCTTCCGAACACCATCACCATGGCGTCGAAGAAAGACATGCGCAGGGCTGATCTCGGTGTGTATTGCGTCCAGTTTCCATTGTCATTGGTGTCGGGCTAATCCACTCTCTCCATTGCAGCGATCCCCTATGTCGAGCCCCCCAAGAACGACAGCGATGGCGACTTGGGCGGTACATCCTCCCTCCCGTGACTCTTGCGTCAATGGAAAACTGATCAGGGGACATAACAGGAACCATGTCGAGCACCATGCCCATGGCAGCGGTAAGTGCTTGGTCGTGCGTGTCTGGGTCCCCGTCGCATGCTAATCCTCTCACCGCCAGATGTTCATGAGGAACCGGTGAGTCGGCCTCATTTTTCTAGATGGAATACTGTTATTGACAGCCGTCGCCTCCACAGAATGGTTGGATGGTAAGTGGGCAATCGCACATTCCATACCCATTGGCTCTTCCTCGGTGTTCTAACCACGTCTCCAGGGTCGCATTCGTCTTTTCTTTCCAGACCTGGTTGGCAGAAACCCCGGCGCAGAAGAAGAAGGCTTCTACGCCAGCATACACATCGGTGCTGATGTCCTGTTCGTGCCCTGTCCTACTCTCTGATCGACCAAGATTGCTGACCTGCGGGATTTATAGTGATGGCATTGGTCGTGGTATGTCCTGAGCGTCGCATGCTCTTCTCCCGCTTGCTGACCACTCCTCCCAGACCTATTTGCCGCTCTTCATGCCTCCGCCCGCAGCTCGGGCTCCCGCTGCCCCTGCGCCGGCTCCTGCCCCTGGCGCATAATTCGCCCATGTTTTCCCGCCACAACCGTCGCTTGAAAAAGAAAAACTAAAGGGCAAGGGAAGGAGGAGGATTTGCTCCGTGTGTGTTATATAATATTCATGTACCAATATTATAGTATTGCCGTCCTGGGCGCAGAGATCCATCCGTAATGCAACCTACGCGAGTCGGGTCACGTGGTGCGCGGGACAAAAGGCTCTTGCCCACTTCTGCTTTCTTCCTCGTCAACCCATTCAGCCTCCACCCCAAACTCCTCGCACTCTCACCTCACCGCGCGATCGCTTGATCTTTCCCAGAGACTCACTTCCCAGACCCCACTCTCTTTACAAACACTGCTTTTAAAGGCCGTTTCCTGCAAAAGTCCGAGTTTATGTCCATCGAAAACCTCAAGACCTTCGGTAAGTTGGGTCGCCACCTTTCCTCCCCCCTCCTCTCCCCACTCCGGTTCCGCTACACAGCACAACAACGCGGTGTTTTTTTCTTCTGTATGCCAGGAGACAACTCTATCATGGTCTACCTAAGAGCCCTGCCTGTTGGTGTTGAGTAACGAACCTTTCCTGTCGCCCAAGCTATTCCCGTACATCGCTGCGGCGGGGTAGAAATTTACTCCTGGACTGAGCTGACACCCTTGCCTCCCTCGCAGACCCCTTCGCCGAAGCTGACGAAGACACCGGCGAGACTAAACAGTCTCAAAACTACATCCACATACGGATTCAGCGTACGTCTGCCCCGTCACACGGTCGCGATTCGTCGGCGCTTATATTTAGAGGGGGTGTGTTGCTAACCGCCGTGTTTCGTACAGAGCGCAATGGTCGTAAGACTCTGACTACCGTGCAGGGTCTTCCTAAGAAGTTTGATCAGAAGAAGATCTTGAAGGTGATCAAGAAGAAGTTCGGTAGGTTTTTGTTCGCTTTTTGATTTTGAGTCATGTCGCGTGCTAACCTCCCCCTTCCAGCTTGCAATGGCACCATCGTCAGCGACTTGGAGATGGGAGAGGTGATTCAGCTCCAGGGCGATCAGAGAAAAGATGTTCAGGAGTTCTTGACCGACAAGAAGGAGGGCCTCGAGCTGGATGCCAAGACCATCAAGGTATGTCGCCGTCGACACTCCCACTGTGACTTCATCTCTAACCTGTGCCGTGTCTAGGTCCATGGGTTCTAATCCCGACAACATGCCTTGTTCCCGTCCCCTCTTCCCAGTCTATGTTGCCCTGGGGGCGGTGGGATAGGAGGTGCGCTTTGTATCCCTCACCCCGCTGGCCATGCACATTTGGCCTTCGCAACGATCAAATGCTCTGCATCCTGTTCCCCCGTCACTTTGAGCCTGGCATATTAGACCTGGGCCACTCGTCGACCTGAACCCCGCTATCCATCTCATGTTTCTTTCCCCCGGCCCATGTTGTATGGGGAAGAGCGCGGGTGCTCGTCGGTTCGAGACCGCTATTTTTAGGATGGGATTATGACGGAACGAGGCGTTGGTAGATACCCATGTCTGTACAGACAGACAATGCTTTCCATTCATGACTCGCACGTTTCTTTTTTTGTGTTTATCTTTGTTCTCATTCATTTGCTTTGCAGGGGGAGATGTCGGGACCAGTGCTCGCAGATTTATCTCCTTCCTTCCAGGGAGAATATTTCTGTGTCTCTGTTTCCCCGAGGAGATTCAAATTGAATGAGAAGCGTGTTTTGCTGAACCGTGCTGTCGGTCCTTACCGTCTTCCTTGATTTGTGTTTTTTCGAGTTTCACTTCTTCTGACAATCAACCGTTTGTTACTAGTTACCTTCACTTGGCAACAAGGAATGTGACTGGCCACTGAAGAAGTCTCTGTAGACAGATCCGTAGATTTACATGCCCATGCGACTCCGAGAAAGACGGTATATTAGATCTATCAAAGATCGCTCTGTATGAGAAAAAGACAATCCCGAGAAGGAAAAGTGATATCAAGTGCCAAACATCGAGCCCGAAGAAATAATATGAATCTGTACAACTCCAGGGAACCTATTACAAAAATAAAATAAAAACAAACGGCAGCCGGTTCCTCCCAAAGCAAGGTAGAGAGAAGCGCAATAAGAAAAACCTACAATTCGGCGCGGGTATCAGCGACTCGCATGCGTAGGAAAATAGCCACGGCCCAGTCCCATAATTTGCGAGTAATGACAAAAACAGGGACCTCGGGCTCGTTCTCGCGAGTCAGATGCAATTGCAGAAGGAGCGAGGACATGCTGACGAAACTCGCGACGGAGACAACGAGGAGCGAGGCTGCGGTTTCGCGTTTGATGGTGGCGTGGTTTTGGGTGGCGTGGTAGACGAAGGTTAAGGTCTGGATATTGTATTAGTAGGGGTTTTTTTTTGTAGGAGAGAAAGAGATCAGGCCAGGACGCACAGTTGTGATAGAGATCCAGGCTGGGAGGAGAAGTCGAGGATCGTACGATGCGCCGGAGAGGTAGAGCACCCAGGACGTTATATATGCAATTAACCCGTTTGTGGTCAGGAGACGGATCACAACAGCTGGAGGGGTGTAGTTCAGAAGCCTGGCGATTTGGATCAGCACATAATAAAACAGGACACTGGTTCGAGGAAACACCCACCATCGAGACATCATACAATCCGCGAAGAAATAGGAAAGATATGCGGATGCACAGCACTATGGCGAGAAAAGCGTCAGCTACAGAACCAAATGATTCACGATTCAAGAACGAAGAATGGGCGTAATGCAGCAAGCATGGTTTCTTTACATACCCACATAATAGCCAAAGCCACCTCGGTGACCCTAAACCTCCGCTCAACATCCCATTCCTGTCCGACACTCCCAACAATCACCGCCGCCCATCCCTCCCGTCCCATCCCCGGCCGAATATGCAGCAGCTCCGCCAGGAACGTGAACGCGCACCGCAACCCCCACCAAGCAGCGGGCAGGGTGCTCAGCGCGCGGCAGACCAGCAAGGGGATGTACCACCGGCGGTCCACGCCCAGAATGACCGCCACACGGGGGTGTAGGGCTGACGCCCCTCCGTGGCCGGCATCACTGCTGATAGGGGTCTGGGAGGTGGAGGAGGTCGGGGACGGCGGGGACGGCGGGACGATGGTTGATGCTGGAGAGGACGCCACGGCTTTGGACTGGCGATGCGGTGCGGATGTGGAGAAAGAAGAATAGGGAAGCACGGATGGCGTTGCCACAAGCCGCGGAATGTTTAGGTCAGGCCCGCGAAGTGTGTGAGCGGGCTGTGGAGGAGGAGGAGGAGGTGGTGGTGGAGACGCATTACGTCGAGGAGGAGCCAGCCTTTTGGTTTTGATCACGGCATGTGTGGCCGCCGCACAAGACCAGACGTAAGGAGTGGAGAGGGGAGAGGGTGCTGGAGGTCCTATCGAAGGAGCGAGGGTCTGGACGTGTCGTCGAGCTGTCAAAGCTCCGGGGGGGGAGGAGCCCCTAACTGGCGGTATGAGATTTTCAGTGCTGATTCGTGGCGTTGCCTGTATGCTGAAATAACTGTAGCTGTACAACTGCAAAGCAAATCACCCAAAACCAGCAATTGCTCGCAGCAACAAGAGGAGGACCGGGTCTCGTGTTTAGTTCTTCAATGATCCGGAGCGGCACGTGACCTCTGCGGATTTTCCAGTGACCCGCGCCGGACCATGATGTTTCCCTTTTCTTCCTCCAGCACGCTCGCTCGCCATGGCCTCTTCACTCCGGCTGCCCCCCGGCAGCTTCCTGCTGTCCGCACGACCCAGCAGTGCAACTCTCATTCACTCCCGCGTCGCGGTTTCCTACCAATGCCGGTCCTTCTCCCAGTCGCCCCAGCGTTGGGCAATGCGACCAAACAGGAACATGGCAATCAAGAACCCGAGCCAGCCCTCGATGAAGACACGGACCAGACAGATGGAGCAGACCGAATTGCCCAATGATATTGGTTTTATGCCGGGTACCTTTGTCCGGCCGTTGTGGAGGCATATGCCTTCGATCTTCGAAAAGCCCCGGGAGAGGCTACAAATGGAATGGGCGTGGCTGAAGTCCAGATTCCAAGATATTGCTTCGTGAGTTTTTCGAGTTCTTGGACTGCGGGGGGTGCAATCGATTTCCTGTGTCCTGAGGGCTAATTTCTGCACAGAGTGATTCTATACTGCAAAAGTAAGGGCAATAATCTTCCACTCCAATTCCGGGACCGACGCAAGATTGCGCGCGCTCTGCAGAAGGATATGTACACCGCATTTGCACAGTAAGTGCATTCCATGAACCCTTGTTCAGAGAGAGAGACAGTACATGGTTCTAATATGCGGGTGGAAAATAGAGGCGATACCAAACAAATCCGTCGCATCTGCTGCCAAAACCTCGCCAATAACCTGGCCGGACAAATCGAGGCCCGTCCCAAAGGAGAGGAAATGACCTGGTCTCTGCTCAAGTACCTCCGCACCCCAGGCACATACTTCACAGGAATGCGCGTCATGTCGGATCGAGCGTCGGAATTGCCCGACCTCCCCAACTCGGGTATCCGCCAGGTCGTCCTACGCATCACGAGTCGACAGGCCACGAGCAAAAAGTCCACTCGCCCTAGCAACAAGGACGTTGCTCCCGCTGCGAAGGAGCAGGATTGCACCGAGTATGTGGTCATCCAGTCGATCCGTTGGCAAAACAACGATTCTGGGTGGCAGGTCTGGGGCCATGTCAGCCCGACGACCCTGAACACCCTTCTAACGGACCCCTACTTCAAGCCCGGGTTGACCTTGACCGAGCGTCTTTCGGCTATCCGGGAGGGTTCGGGGATGAAATAAAGTCTTGGGATTGACGCACACACATACAAAACATCCTGAGCCAGAAAAGGCCACTAGAAATGGGGCTTGGATGTCCTGCATCATCCACTTCACGCCAAAACAAGAGATCGAAAAAATAAAGCAGGTCTGTTCCACAAGGGAGTTGGTCATGACTATGTTTCTTTGTTCCTGGCATCAACCAAGAGAAAATTGGCCTCTTGATTCCCACCACCAACCCACTCATCTTTCTTCCCATACCGACTGTGTTATTTCCACCGTTCCCATCTCCACCGCTTCGGTCGGAGTATTTTGTTCCATTGAAGCGATTCCGTTTCCCCTGTTTGTACACTCCAAAGAAGCACTTGATATAGAAGAGATCTATCACCTCATGTACCATAGCAATATATGTTCTCCCTCGAGCTTCGACTGTCTACACAACTACTGTGCGTATCTCCTGGCTAGCCTAGGCCGATCCTTTCTTTGTACACCATCTTGGAAAAGAGCATGTTTGTTTTCTCGCTCGCCGATTTGCATTAGTGAAGACAAGGACAGGACAGGAAGGGTTATTAAGAATGGAACCGGTGCATGATGTGTATGTACAATGCGTCTCCAGGGAGGGTGAAAAGGCACAAACAGAGTAACAAATAAAGAAACGGTGGGTGGGTGAGGCTGGAGACTAGGTAGGCAGGCAGACACTGGGGCAGCAATTGAAACATGATATCACATATAAGAAAAACCTAGAGAGGGCCAACAAGGCCGGAACTCCCGCTAGACGACGGAAAGAAGGTAGAACATCGCATCTAGTCGTCATCGAAGATCTGGAAGGTGTTTACGAGGATGGTCTCGATGACGCGGACCTGCCAGCCCGCGTCGGCGATGTTGCCTCCGGAGTTGGCGCCCATGAGGGTTGGTCTGCATGAGATCGGATGTTAGTGATTGTACACAGTCTGGATAGTTGGCGGAGACATACCCGAAGCAAATGGCTAGGTTCCCTGCGTTCATGCGGTTCTGGGAGGAATGCTCTTGGATTTTGTTGAGATGCTGCGGCGCGGTGAGTCAGTGGTGGTGGATCAACATGATGGGAAGAAAGACGAACCAGAATGATGGCGCGGAGCGTAGCGTAATGCGCATCGGGGAGGCTGTTGATCAAAGCGTGCAGCGAGTCTCGGCGCTGGATATCATCGTCGATGCGAGCAGCATTGACGAAATCAGCGTAGAACTGTGATGTGAACAGAGGATCGGGCAGATCCCGGAAGAACTGCTTCAAGAGCCCGGCCACGCTGTTGACGTCGTGGTAGAAGTTCTCCGGGTTGGTGAAGTCGACTTGGGACGAGTCTATCCAATGATTAGCGATACTGAGCACTTGCTGATATCCGAAACTCACCGTTGTCAAAAACAGCCTTCATGTGGTTGATATGGTTGGCGCTACCCGACAGTCGATATATACCCTCCATGTCCAACCCAAACAGCTCTATAGCCTGGAAGCATTGGTATACAATCATCGGTACGGCGGTTCCATCGCGGGTGTACAGGTCGTAAAGCGATACGCCAAAAACCGGTTTCAGCGGAGGCAGGTTGCTCTTGGGCGGTGGCATCATCATTGGTACATGGCCCGGCATTTGGCCCAGGGGTGGAGGCCCATCAGAAGCCGGTGGCCCTGAAACAGGGTAAGGAGCTTGACCTGGTGGAGGTCCAGATGGCGGTGTTGCTTCTGTGGGATACGGTGGTTGCTTTGCTCCAGCGCTTGGCGGGGGTTGGACAATGGGAGACGCCATGGTTTGCGGGGAGAATGACTGGGGCGCGGTCGACTGGGGCATGGTGGACTGGGGTTTGGGTTGGGTGGTTGGTTGCGACGGTGCCGCTGTCGTTGTTGATCCACCACCGAGGGTCGGATGACGCACATATTTGACTTCATCCGAGGCGACGGAGCCTGCGTTTCCTTCGTGGCTCAAGATGTAATCGTGGAGGTCCTTCTGGTTGTTCACCTGGCGTACCACCTCGGACAGACTCTTTGGCGCCAGCGCCCCGTTGGTATCGCTAGTCCTCAGCGGGTTGACACACATACCCTGTCCCAGTAGCAGCTTCTCACTAAAAACGGCTGCACACAATTAGTTAATAACCCAGAAACAGCACGCAGACGATACATACCAAACTTTTGCTGCTGCAGGGTCAGACCCGAATCGCATTCTTCAATCAGTTGCTGGATAGCGCGCACGGCTTGCGGTCGTCCCGTAGCCACCAGTTCCCGGCGGGCTTCTTGAGCAGCCTGGACCTTGGACGAATAGTCGCTGTCCGCATTCTGGACCTTGCGCAGCAAATCCTCCTCGTGTTGGGCGGCAGATTTGTGTCCCTTGAGTCCGAATTTACCGCCTTGCCGGTCTCCCGTGCGGACACGGTCGTACTGTTCCGCGAACGTATCGTATTTGGCCTTGGCCTTCTCCGCCAGCGCCTCGGCATCGACGACCTTTTTCTCTGCAGCAAGTCCAGTCTGCTTCCACTGCTTGCGACCGCGTTCAACGTTGGTGGCGAGCTCGGCGATGTCGTCGGCCATCTTCGCCAGGGACACTGCGAATTGCTGGCCATGATCGGCCATCCGGTCATGCAGTCGGTGGATGTCCTTGTAGCTGGAACTGTAGGTGCCCTGGCGGTTCTCGCTGCGTGAGGCCGCATCGCCGATCACGCGGGACAGCTTCCTCAGCCCCTGAGCATGTTCGTCCTCTAGTGCGCCTCTTTTCTTCAAGAAGGTTGAAAAATCCTATGACCGTATATGTTAGCGCATGCGAATCCATGGGCATTCTTTTCATGGTAGTGACGCACTCTGGCGGAGGCCACACTTTGCTTCAATCGAGTGAGGAGGGTGAAGACGCCGATCTGCATGAGACACACGTTCTGTCAGTCGCTATCCCTGGCATAGCTGCGCACATGGAGTGCAGCCGGGGGCAATTGCTCACTTCGGAGTGGACGACTGTGTCCAGCCGAGCTTTGATCTCATCGGGGATTGCCGTCGTCTCCTGTGGCGGCTGGTCGGGCCCGGAGGCCCCAAGCGACGAGCGACCAGCGCTGGATGGGGGCGCATCTGGATCTCGCAGAGACGGCGTAGGCAGCGCAGTGCCTTCAGGGAGGGCCGTGTCGGACATGAGGTGGGTTGGGGTAGGGAGAGGGTGATGGGAGGGAGGGAGAGAGAGAGAGAGAGAGGGAGCGGGAGGGAGAGAAGGAGAAGTGTTGTCGCCCAAGCTATAATTATCGATGACACGGTGGGGCCACTTTGCGGCCGATCCGATCACTAAAGAAGTTTGAAAAGAAGTTAAACGCTGGAGCCTGTTGAGCTGGGGCTCCGACTGATTTCGCCGTCTAGAGTTCTGGTTGTTGCAGCCAGGAACAATACGTAATGGACCAACTCTCCACTTGTGCCTGGCCGTTGACTGCTTTCGGCTGCTCAGCCACAGTCGTCGTTGTGGCTTGCGATCGGCACTGGTAGACAACGCAGATCCATGTTACCGCGGAAGTAGGGAAATCAATCATAATGACTGACAGTTTGTCGCCGGCTGAAATCCATGCGCATGTCCTTGGAGACACCATTGGACTATGGTCAGCAGACCCAGGAAGCCCTATGTCGACTTATCTTCCTTCACAGATCATTCTACTAGTTATATACACCTATCACAGCGCGAGAAAATCCCATTTGAGTATCCATGTCAATTGACGGTGGTTTATTTCTATGCAGCTCTCTAGATAGCGTCGTCTTCAGCTCTTTCGTCCGACTATCGCAGAAGGTGGCCTGGAGTCGATCCGTGTAGGAATCTACTCGCAACGAGTTCAGAACCAGCTTGGCTCAAGCACTCTCAAGTGGAGGAACGCCATTAGAGAGTTATTGGCTGCCTCGAGACACTGAACCTGTCAAGTAGTATTCATCAACTCCTCCATTCTGGGGCGTCGCTTTTCTTGAAACTCCGTGAACACCCTTTGAAAAGTATTGTCGGCGGGCTGTGGATTTGTTTCCAGTGCCTCTCGTAATAGATCTGCGAGAGTAGCAGCCGACTCGATTGCAGAATTTCCACCATGAGCAGTGAGCGGGTTCACCTAGTATGTCAATCAGCAAATGTCAATTTTATAGGTGATTAGGAAGACTTTTTCCCCTTTACCTTGTAAAAAGCGTCGCCGAGAGAAAGAAAAAAAAAAAGATTGAGTTATTTGGTCTATAAATACCAAAGATCTCATGGGACTTACAGTTCCTCCAGCATTGGGCCAAGTGGCTCTGAAGTAACCAGGTTTCCTTGCGAGTCAAAACAGCGAAGCTCACCCAATGGCATACTCAATGCTACCGCGTGATCATGAAGGCCAAGCTGGTCCAGGACTTGCATTCCATAGGGCATGAGTCCGATACTGGCTCTTACCGGGGGGGGGGGATGTGCAAGTGTTTTTCCACGGGGAAATAATCAATGCCATATTGCTCCAAGATATTCGCCAGCGTGAGGCCGGCGATGCTTCCCGCGACGATGATGACCTTGAACGCCGTCATGATATCTGACCAACTCCCTCGCGGGAATTGAAATAGCGATCAGATTGAGGCGATGGTTAAACTTTATTACTCCGGTGCAGACGCCAATATGTAGTTAATCGTTCTAGCCCCTCTTGTGGTGGATCATACGTAATACTACTCCGGGGTAGTCAGGATTGGCAGCGGAAAAAGACTTGGGAAAGATAGTACAGTATAGTAGTTACTATATACTCAGGATACTCGCTATGATTAGAATCCGTTTGCCAGATCGATACACCAACCGTGATACATTTCCCAATCAATGCGGCTGAACTGTGTCATATCCAGACTACGCCTTTCTCGGGCCCAATAACCCCGCCTTCCCGATCCAACGTGGCGCCCTTCCCTCTTTTTCAATCGATCGATCACGTTTATCTTGATGCCTCCGCTATCACCGCTTATCTCTGTTGCCTGGTGAATGATGACTCCCAGTGGAAGATCATAAATTCAGCTTGATCCTTCCTTGTCTTCTCACCCACCATTTGATTGCTTCAGTTTCTCACTCTGCAGTCCTTCGCCTCTGGCAACGTTTCTCATTTTCCAAAACGATTCATGTCGGTGCTTGTGCTTCACGACAGTATCTTGAGGAATACCTCGTCGGGCCTCAATCATGACAACCTCAAATCCTTTGGTCCGGTAACTGCCGCCGGTTTCGATTTTACACCACTTTTTGAAGACACAATCCTCTCGCTGCTGCCGTCGGCACTGCTCTTACTATGCCTGCCATATCGCATCATCAGTCTGCATGGTCAGCGGCCAAAGGTCTCCTCGGGGGGATTCTTGCGCGAGAGTAAACAAGCCTTCCTGGCAATGTTTGCGGTGATTCATCTGGCCTTGTTAATTTTACACATCCTGAGCCCGTCCCTCCGCACAGCTACCACAATCGCAGCGTCGGCGTTGGCATTCATCGCTAGTCTAGGTCTCTGTCTGCTCTCCCATCTTGAGCATTCCCGATCTATTCGCCCGTCCCCGATCATCAATGGCTACATTCTCCTCACATTGGTCTTTGACATCGCTCGAGTGCGAACCCTTTTTCTCGACTCAAATGGCAGATCTATCCCTTCCCTTTTCGCTTGCATGATTAGTGTCAAGGTAATGGTTCTACTTGCTGAGGCAATTGAAAAGCGCAGCATTCTGCTGGCACCATACCGCGACTTATCGCCCGAAGAAACCAGTGGCATTTACAGTAAATCGTTCTTCTTTTGGCTGAACGAACTCATGACCTCCGGCTTTCGCCGTGTTCTTCACAACCATGACTTGTATCCAATCGATCGTGGCATGTCTTCAGAGGTGCTTCAACGGCGAATGAAGCATTCCTGGAGCGTCGCATCTCAAGGCACTCGCAGGGCTCTCTTCTGGGCTGTTTTGCGTGCGAACTTCAAACCCATATTCTATTGCGTGGTCCCTCGTCTGTTCCAGATTGGGTTCCGATACACCCAACCTTTTCTGCTTACGAGGACTATCTCCTTCGCAGGTGACGAGTCCCAGCCCGACAGTATTGGCTGGGGTCTCGCGGGAGCGTTCTTCGTGGTGCTCCTTGGCGTGGCTATTTCAAATGGTATCTACTACCATATGACCTATCGTTTTGTGACGAGCGCCCGGGGCAATCTGATCAGCCTCATCTATGCCAAAACAGTCGATCTCAGCATCACCGAACTCGATGAGTCGGTTGCGGTGACTTTGATGTCCAGCGATGTTCAATCCATCTGTGATGGCTTTGAGAATATCAACAATCTTTGGGCGATGCCTATTGAGCTGACCATCTCCCTTTACCTTTTGACTCGCCAGCTTGGAATTGCATCTGTCGCACCGGCTGCCCTCGCGGCTTTTTCCTCTGTGGCTATCATATCCATTGCGAAGTTCATGGGTCTTGCCCAGAAAGTGTGGATGGAGAGCATTCAGACACGAGTTGATGTCACAGCTACCATGTTGGGATCGATGAAATCCGTCAAGATGCTAGGTTTCACTGACTGGCTCGCGGGCCTTGTCCAGGGACTGAGAGTGAAGGAGCTCAAGGACGCAGAACTCTTTCGCAAGCTACTTATCGTGCGCGTTTTCCTTGCGAACCTTCTCCTTACACTGGGACCCTTTGTAACGTTCGCTGTCTATGCACTTCACCCAGACGGCGCGCATGTCTTGAATGCGGATACCGCTTACACGGTCTTGACGCTGTTGTCACTTCTTGCTTGGCCCGTCAACGATTTTATCCGCTCTATTCCTTCTATGAACGCCGCTTTAGCGTCTCTCAACCGCATCCAGGAATTTCTTCAGTCCGAGACTCGACGTGACCATCGTATCTTCTTAGAAGAATCTCCGAAGTCAACTCAGCATGATCAGTCCAGCTCGGATGGGATAGAACTGACAAACCTCAACCGCTCTATGCTGTCATCGGAAGTGATTGTTGCTCGAGATGTGAATGTCTCATGGAAGCAGGATGCGGACTTTTCTGTCCACGATGTCAACCTGAGTGTTGCGAAAGGTCAAATTCATATGATCATTGGCCCTACAGGCTGCGGCAAAAGCACTCTCATGAAAGGGATTCTGGGAGAAACACCATCAACAAAGGGCTTTCTTTACACTAACTGTCGAGAGACGGCATTCGTGGATCAGACACCTTGGATCCGCAACACTTCTTTGAAGGATAATATCCTGGGTGTCTCGGTGTATCACGAGGCATGGTACAACGAAGTTGTGAGGGCGTGTGTTTTGGACCATGATATTGCCCAGCTGCCAAACGGCCATCGTGAGCCTATTTCTCCCAAGCGATTAGTTGCAGTGTTACTTACTATTTCTAGTAACGAAAGTCGGTTCCTCCGGAATTTCCCTGTCCGGTGGGCAAAAGCAACGTTTGGCGCTTGCTCGTGCTGTATACGCACGCAAGGACTTGATCATGCTGGATGATGTTTTCTCTGGCCTCGATGCTGATACTGAGGAGCGCATCTTCACCAAGCTATTTTCGAGACAAGGATTATTTCGCCGACTGGGAACAACTGTGATACTAGTCACACATGCCGTGCACAGGCTTTCTTATGCTGACCATATTATCGCCATGGATAGCGATGGTTCTATTGCAGAACAGGGCAGATTGGAGGAGCTTGAGGCCAGTGGCGGCTACGTGGCGCTGCTCAAAGCACGATATCGAAGTGACAACAGCGATGACGAAACGAACCCACAAAATCAAGCAGCTGCAGTGGCCTTGGCTGGTTTGGAGGACGCGAGCGGTATCAACCCTACAGAGGAAGAGTTAACCAGACAGCATGGCGACTTTTCTCTATATCTATATTACTTCGGTTCAGTGCATTGGGCATCGACTGCTGTTTGGATGTCCTGCTTTGTACTTCAAGGAGTGGCGTACAAGCTGAGCGAGTTCTTGGTGAACCTTTGGACAAGCTCTTTGGAGAAAAGCGGCAGCAGTGTCAACGGGTTCTACTTAGGCCTCTACGGTATGCTAGCCATAGTCTCCACCGTTGGTCTTGTAGGTGGAGTTTATCATTACGTCTTGTTCTTTGCGCCAAAGAGCGCCCAAAGCCTCCATGAGCGGCTCCTGAGATCGGTGATGAATGCGCCGCTCTCATTTTTCACTTCTGTCGATATTGGTACCACAACTAACAGGTGAGTGTATCCCCCGGGCTCCCTCTCAAGAACTTCTCTGCTATTTGAACTTTGCGAGCTCATCCTAACCGCGATTCATGAGCAGATTCAGCCAAGATATGACGCTGATTGATCACGACTTACCTTACTCCGTCACCGATTTTGTGCTGTCGTTATCGAGCGGGCTGATGTCTGCTATTCTGATGTGTGTCTCGGCTCGCTACTTCGCCGCCGTGATGCCGGCCGTCTTTCTTTTCATGTGGATGCTGCAAAAGTTCTACTTGCGCACGTCCCGCCAGATGCGACTTCTCGATTTGGAGGCAAAATCACCGCTGTTCTCTCAGTTTATCGAGAGCTTGTCGGGCCTGGTGACAATCCGCGCCTTTGGCTGGGCCTCTGACTTTGAAAACCAGAACCTGGCACTGCTGGATGCGTCACAGAAACCTTTCTACTTGCTTTTCTGTATTCAAAGATGGCTGGAACTGGCACTGGACTTGTCTGTAGCTGTCCTTGGTGCTATCCTTATGGTCCTCGTGGTCAAGTTGCGCAGCGAGCTTGGCGCTGGATATGTCGGTCTGGCCATTCTTAACGTCATCACCTTCAGTCAATCACTGTCACAGATTCTCCGTAACTGGGCTACCCTTGAGACCTCGATCGGTGCTATTGCCCGTATCCGAGATTTTGTCGCCAACACCGCCAATGAAAACCGATCAGAGGAGAAAGAGCGGCCTTCAATCACAGCCAACGACTTGTCGTCCTGGCCATCCAAGGGAAAAATCGAGTTTCGCAACGTCTATGCATCTTATGAAACGGGTGAAGACCAGAGATTTGTCCTTCGGGGTTTGAACCTATCTATTCAAGCCGGCCAAAAGATTGGAATCTGTGGACGCAGTGGTAGTGGGAAAAGCTCGCTTCTGGCAAGTTTGTTCCGAATGTTGGAAGTTGATCCCCAGAGTCAGATCCTCATCGACGGCGTGGATATCACTCGCATCTCACGACAGACTACACGTACTGCTCTCAATGCTATTCCACAGGAACCCTTCTTCAGTCACGGCACTGTGCGTGCCAACATGGACCCGTGGAACACCAGCACCCCTGAGCAGATCGAAGAGGCTCTTCGCCGCGTTGAACTGTGGGAAATCGTTGAAACAAAAGGCGGATTGAACACGGCGCTCGATGCGAATTTCTTTTCTCACGGGCAGAGACAACTATTTTGTCTCGCGCGAGCTCTGCTGCGCGGGAGCAAGGTCATCGTGCTCGATGAGGCAACGAGTAACGTTGATGTTGTTTCCGATGCATTGATGCAACGTATCATTCGTGAACAATTTGCGGACTGTACGATCCTGGCTGTTGCTCATCGACTCGAGACTATACTGGATTTTGATCGGATTGTGGTGATGCGGGACGGAGAGCTGATTGAATTTGATACTCCCAAGGCACTCCTCGGGAGGGAAAGTGCATTCAAGGAGCTCTACGAGTCATGATTTGAAGATTGGATAGAGGCTAATGGTTTAAAATATGCTACTTGTTAGAATAGCAAGCATAGAATTCGTTGTAGGTTGGCACTACATATAGCCGTAGCACAAATATCCGCCTCAGGCACCAGCTGAGTCATGCGCCGATATCGTCCCATCCGCCCGCTCGCATTGATTGGCCTGCGCGAGTCCTGTTCCTCTCACTCCCCATTCTCATTGGCAACCATCAGCCAGACCCACCGCCCACCCCAGCAGACTCGACCTTGTGCCGATTTCCGGCATAAGCCTCTCGACCCGTTCATGCTGCACGGCGGTTTTTATAGGGAGGGTGATCACTAATGGATCTGGGCTATCGGAATCACCTGCTGGCTGCCAATGGGTCCGCCCACAGCACTTCTGTGATCACTCCGAGCGACCTTCGGACCGGACTGCCTAGGCCACCTGTGCCCGTCACGGAACAGTTTGACATGGACAAGACCCCGGTCCCGGCCAAACGCCGTGGGGGCAACCGGAAGGCTTGCAACGAGTGTAAACAGCAGAAGGTAAGCCACGCGCTCCAAAAGGGCGTTTTGCGAATACACATCGCTCACATGGTCGACAGCTGCGGTGTGATATCGTCCAGGCGCCTGCAGCGGCGTGCTCGCGCTGCCGTAGGCTGGGCATTGACTGTAAGGTCGAACAGTCATTCAAGCGGATTTCCAAAAGAAGGTCAATTGGAATCTATGTCTTTCTTTTATTTCCCTGGAATTTACTGATTAGCTCCATAGACGCAATGCCGAAATGGAAAAGGAGATTGCTGATCTCCGTCGCCGGTTGACGGATCCCTCTCACGAGCAGCAGATGGCCGACGGCCATGCAAGCGAGAACCTGTCACCATGCTCGGCAGATGCCCTCAGCGGCCGAGACTCAGTTGCCGGTGTCGATCGGCCCCGGCCCGTCTCGGTGCCGGTAGAACCGCAGCCGTCAATAGGGACTCCCTTGACCATGCAACGGGACGGATCTATTGTATCGCAAGAAGAGAATTCATGGAGATTGGAAGATATCTCTCTCTCGCGTCCGCGAGTAGTCCGGCTTTACGAACAGTCAGATTATCTTACACTTTCGTTACGGTCATCGCTGATTTGCCATTTTCAGATACTTCACATACTACCACCCTTTTCTGCCACTCTTGAACCCTCCTAAGCCGCCAGAGGTGTATTTGAACCGATGTCCTCTGTTGGCGTGGACTATCATCTGCGTTGCAAGCCGTCGATCTCCATCTGAACCCGGCCTCTTGACCGCGCTGTCGGGTCCATTCAGCCGGCTGCTATGGTCTACCATCACCGGCGTCCCGCAGGACTACCGGGTCGTCAAGGCTCTGTGTGTCTTGTGCACATGGCCATTGCCCACGACGAGCCAACGCACAGATGCAACTTTTATGCTCAGCGGTCTGATGATGCAGATTGCTATGCAGTTGGGCTTACATCGTCCCGTCCAGGCGGAGGAATTCACCACGTTCCGAATGGAGGTTCAAGGCGAGGCGCTCAAAGATCGACTGCACACCTGGGTGATCTGTAACATTGTAGCACAGAAGTGAGTACTCCGTCCAGTCCTCGTGACAAACCGACTGACGGGTGTCTGTAGCGTGGCGACTGGGTATGGCCAGCCACCCAGCACGAACTACGATTGGGCTCTTGAGCCTGCCTCCCTAACAGATGCCGACTATCGGCTTCCCGACGACCTTCGGATCCGGTTGCGCATTGAGAAATTCTGTGACCGCGTCACCAAGTCCTTGTACAGTAGCAAACCAGAACCGGCAGAGTTCATCAGTGCCGAGAAGCTGGTGATCGTTCAGATCCTGGAAAGCGAATTGCGAGAAATGGAGGTTGAGTTTGGTCGAGATATCTCGCGTAAGTCTCTGCCCCATTTGAGGCTACTTCTTTGTCTTACCTCATTGCCAGCCATCAACATGATCCACCTGCGCGCTGCGGAGCTACATCTCCGATACTTTGTCTTTTTAGGGTCAAGTGCACGCAGTGACGACCTAACCAAGCTCTTCATCGCAACGACATCATTCCTGGGCCGGGTGCTCGATCTAGAAACCTCGCCCGGCGAACTTATCGGGCATTCGACCAACTACATCCTACAGATGATCGTTTCGGCCGCCTTTGCCCTGATGAAACTACTTAAGAGCAGCTTCAGCCGCCACATCGACTTCAACCACGGCAAGCTGCTCTTCAACGGCGCCATCTCCGCGATCCGCCGCATCAGCGTCATGGACCACGACCGCCCCGTCCGGCTGGCCGATATCCTCGCGCAGATGTGGAACTCCGCGGGGCCCGAGCTACCCGCGGAGGGAGACGGTCTTCAGCTCAAAGTCCGCTGCCGCATGAGCATGAGCCATGTGTACGATACCGTCTGGCGCTGGCGACAGCGGTTCCGACCGGTCAAGAGCATCGAGGAAACGCATCAGGACGTGTCCGCTACGGCGGGACCGTTCCCGCGACAGCAGGATAGCAGCTCGCTCGAGGATCCGAGCTTGATGCTCCCCGCGCAGTTTGATGAGAGTGGTGCCTTCTTCAGCGAGGCCGGCTTCTCGGAGGTGTTTGATTCGCTCAACTGGGTGTTTGAGGGGTTTCCGGACTCGTTTGTGGCTCCGCCGGTTTTGTAGATTAGTTGGGTAGTTTATTTCTTCGGGCGTTTCCAGCGACGATACCAGGCCGATTCATTGAATAAAAGTGTTTTCTCTATTATGTATTTCTTGTTCCCCGCAATGAATCACTCCGAATGGGTCAAGCGAGGTCCGACAGTTGATTTTGGTTGATGCCATTGACCCACATGGGAGGGGACCCGAGGTACTGTTATCCGGACCAGCCGCGTTCTATAACTATCGCGAGAATTCCTGCGACCGTACTCCAACACAGCCAACCGTGTTGTCATCCCCATCGCCATGTCCGCAGTCAATGTCTCCGCCGTGCTCTTTCCCAAGGCCGACAAGGTCGACGAGGTAAGCCCCCCCCATCGCTTCTGATCTTCACCCGGCCATTTCATTCCTGACGTATATGATAGGTCATCGCGCTAGTTACCGAAGTGGTCCGGAAAGTGCAAGAAAACGAGCCCGACACGCTACTCTACTACGCCTTCCGGGTCCAAGACAAGAACGAGATCGTAGTGGTGGAAAGGTAAGAGCGTCGGCATCATGGCTTGGAAGTCGCTGACCGTCAGCACAGATACAAGAACCAGGCCGCTGTCAAGACACACGTCCAATCATCCTACTTTAAAGAGTTCGCGGCCAAGCTGGGTCCCCTGGCGGACAAACCGATGGAGTTGCGGAATGGCAATATGCTGGGATCAACGCAGGTGTGCCGGCTATAAGAAAATGTCAGCTTCGCTACTGTAGTTGGTTGACTACTAGGCGATGTGATCGGGGGCAACGGTGACCGGGAAGGTGATTCGTTCTAGGGAAGAATTATTTATAGTTATTCCGTTGGAGGTTCAAGATCGAACGTATGCAGTAGTCGTGTTTCCCACTTTCTCTCTTCATTTTTCTTCATCTTCCCCCACTGCTCTATTATTTGCATCGCTTCATGGTTGCTCGTGAGGTACGAAGCCACTAATTAAGTGTTCTCCACTACTGCTACACTACACGGCCCTCTCTCCCCTCCTTTCTCCTTCCTTCGCCTCACCTCACCTAGAACAGCTGCTGCTTGTCTCTCTCTGTCGCCCCTGACAATACGGAGCGGATCCAAGAACGAACTCTCCCATCGATACCCCTATTCGTTCTTTTTCGCTCCCTTTTTCTCCAGCGGTCTTATCTCTCATTCCGTCTGGTTGCCATTCGGTCCGCTCTCCCTTATCGCGAAATCCGACCCCCCTCCCCCGTACTACTGCCTGGCGCATCACACACACACACAGACACAGAACTCGCCATGTCGGGTCCGGCTACTCAATCGCTGAAGGTGAGCGATCGAATTGACGCACGAGCTTCACGGACGCGCGGGCTAATGTCAGACAGTGCGTGGTGACCGGTGACGGTGCAGTGGGCAAGGTGGGTTTTCTGCTGTCTTCTCCTGTCTTCAGGAACGCTGAAGCTAACTCCCTCGACAGACATGTCTTCTCATCTCGTACACAACAAATGCCTTCCCTGGAGAATACATCCCCACCGTGTTCGTATCCCAATCCCTCCCCCCTACCCGCACACAAACAAACACTCCGCCCAGACAGCTAATAATGGGGGTTCCAGCTTCGACAACTACACGGCCTCCGTGATGGTGGACGGCCGGCCGATCAGTCTCGGCCTGTGGGATACAGCCGGCCAAGAAGACTACGATCGCCTGCGCCCGCTGTCCTACCCGCAAACCGACGTGTTCCTGATCTGTTTCTCGATTGTCAGCCCTCCGTCTTTTGATAACGTGCAAGCTAAGGTGCGCCCCCCCCTGACCCCCTTATTCCCTATCCGCGGCCCCCCCTTCTTCGAGTTGCGTGCATACTAAACGACAGCAGTGGTTCCCCGAAATCGAGCACCACGCCCCCAACGTCCCCATCATCCTCGTCGGCACCAAGCTCGACCTGCGCGACGATCGCGCCACCACCGACGCTCTGCGCTCGCGCAAGATGGAGGCCGTCTCGTACGAGCAAGCTCTCTCCGTCGCCAAGGATATCCGCGCGCACAAGTACCTCGAATGCTCTGCGCTGACACAGCGGAATCTCAAGAGTGTCTTTGATGAAGCTATCCGGTTCGTCCATCCCATCCCCATGGAAAATCAGTCATTGCTTCTCTTACTGACGGTGTGTTTGTTTGGTATATACAGGGCCGTCCTCAACCCGCGTCCCCCCACGAAATCCGGCGGCCGTCGCCATTGCAAGATTTTGTAGATTTCGTTCTTGATGAAGCGTGCTATGATTCCTCCTATTCCCTTTTCCTCCTTTTCTCTCTCTCTCTCTCTCTCTCCCTCTCTTCTTTCTCGTATTCTATAATGAACAAATATATAGTTAATACGGCGTCTGGGTAGTTAGAGGCTTGGCTGCTCGGCCTCTATGCTTTCTGTCTGCGTGTCGCTGTCTCTGTCTCGCATCCACCAACCTGATCTTGCTTTTCCCCCTCTTGCAAGGGCGTTTGTTACTTATTCCCGCCGAGGTTTGATCTGCTCTATCGTTCATCCATTGTTGGGCGACTGTTGCTTCTTGTCATTTTCTTTTCTGGTTACATGGTAGCCATAGCTCCGGGATATGCAATATACGGATTTGATTCCTGTTCTGCACAGCTGGGTGTTATGTTTTAGCAGAAGTCATTTAGGGTCTGTAGTTGCTCTATACTCTGTTGTGTATACACTGCAGACGCCAGTCCTCGCCAAACTTCGGCTGTATGTGAAGCTACGTACAAGGATCAACAAATCCAGAGAGCGGCAGGTATGATTCATTGCCTGGATATCCACAAGAAAAACAAATATGCAAAAGAAAAATGGTATCCTCTATCAAACACATCCGAGAGACAGGACATACTTTTAAGCGCCCACTCCGAAAACCAGAAGAACATGCGAAAACAACAGACTGCAGAGTTGAAGTTTTACTGCCAGGCTGAAGTTCAATGCATGCGCGGTCTCCGGCTCGGATGCACATTCGCATACATATCCTCGCCTTGATCATCCCCAACCGCATTGGCGCCCGTGCCGCCGTTACCCTGCTGCGCAGGTGTCATGTGCTTCTTCTTGTCCTTCTGGATCTTCTGCGCGTCGCGCTGGCGCTCGTCGTTCAGCTTCTCGTTCTTGGCCTTGATCTTCGCTTGGCGGTGGTCGGATTTGCCCCCTCCACCGGCACTGGATGAACAACAGCGCAGTTAGCTTTGTCTGCACATCACGTAAAAGCAGTGCTCGTTCAGGGGGGAACAACTCACGTCAACTCAACATTAATCCGCCGCGCCGGATACTTGCCGTCATCGAACATGGAGTGGTGGTACAGCTTGAGACAGGTCTTCATGCGGTCGAAGTTGTCGAACTCAATGAACGCAAAGCCGCGGCACTTGCGGCTGTCTTCCTTTTTCGTGGCGACGCGGATTCCCGCTGGTGGGTTCTTCTCGAAGTGTTTGGTCAGGGATTCCATGTTGGCTGAGTATGGGAGATTTCCTGTAGGGGTCAAATAGTTAGTTTGGTGGATCGAATCGCAATACAATGAAAGGGAAATTTTCCACGCACCAACGAATGCAATGAACCGGTTGCCTTTTTGAGTGGCTGCGCCATCTGTTTCCGTGGCTGGTTCAGTCACCTCGGCGTTTGTGTCTGGTTGTGTCGCGGGGGTGTCGCCCTTCTCTTTGCTGTCCTTTTTATTCTCCTTCTTGTCCTTCTTGTCCTTCTTTTCTTTCTTTTCCTTCTTCGCCTTCTTCTTCTCTCCATCCACGTCCATCTCTTCAGCTGGAGCAGACTCGGCATCCTCATCGTGCTTCCGCTTCTCCTTCTTGTCCTTCTTGTCCTTCTTCTCCTTCTTGGAGCTCTTCTCCTTGACCTTCACGTCATCCTGAGCAGGAGCAACTTCCTCGACAGAAGGAACATTGTCGTCATCCTCAATGGCCTTGCGCTTCGACTTCTTCTCTTTCTTGTCCTTCTTCGCCTTCTTGACCTCAGGCTCAACAGGCTCCGCGTCGTTCGAGACGAGCTTGCGCTTTTTGTCACTGCTGCTGCCCATTGTGAAATCCAACGAAGAGACTATGCACGTAGCCGGCTATAATGAATATATGGGGGATAGAGAATGGTTGACGTCGGAAGTTGCATCAGAAAAAAATCAGGCGGAGAATGGGCACTTTTTCCTTTCTGCCGGTTGCTTCAAGGCGGTGACGATTGACTGATCGTCCCCCATTGGGTAGATGAAGTATACCATTCTTCTTTTCTTCCACGGCTTCGCCATGTATTTTGATAAAATATGTCAGGTATATAAGGGATCAAGCAGATTCGGAATTTGATCGAAGAGGCAGAGAGATCATTCCAATTTCATCCGGGTGCATCAGCCACATACAGGACACAGAAGAACATATCCTATCCAACAACAAGCCGGAACACAAAGTGTCAAAAGAAGTGGCGTGGTCCATTCAATCTCAAAAACCACCACTTCTGGAGAATCATGAGTCTATGAAAGTCCTTTTGATTCCTTACACAATTATATATAGCTGACTGATATTCCAGACGCCACCGTTCCTGCCACCCTCCTTCCCGATCATCAAAAGACCACAATCTGCAACTTCTTCGATTTCCCGTAACATTCCCGAAGCTCTGGACGGGTTAGAAGCCGCAAAAGGGGCAGGTGAGTGTCCTTCATGTCAAAAATTCCTCTCTGTTTCTGGTCAATGTAGGATCCGTCAATGACGATTCGCTGCAGGTCATCCACTTTGAGAGTACCTGTAGAAATGACGGAGAGTCAGAACGCCATTGTCTTTGTGACCATTGGGTGCTTTTATGCAGTGGTCGAATGCGCGTGTTGACTTACCGGACTCGATCAAATCAGACACTCTGGTGGGCGTACCAACCCCAATTCCCATTCTAGTTTGCGTGTTAGTATATATTGTATCAAGGGTGGTAGATAGACTCACTGAGCTCGCTGAAGAAACTGCTTGGCTTCGTCCAGCTTGATGTGCTTGGCAAATAGCTTGCCTACAATAGACTCCTTGTTCTGGAAAGATCGCAGTGCTCTGAATAACGCAATGATCAGCATGTAGCCAGGCTCCAATCTACCAATGCCACTCACCGCACTGTATCAGCGGCTCTCAGACCAGCCGCAGTCACCACGAGTGTATGAGGCGTGCCCGGTTCCTTGGCAGACTTGGACAGATCAACGCCCTTGGGGCTGAATGACTTGAGAAACGTAGGAAGCTGATCCAGGCTTCGAGGCGAGGTAAACGAGGATGCATCAAGAAAAGCAGAGTCTGCAGTACATTAGCACCCGAATTGTCCTACAGTATAAGAATTGATACTCACCAGGAACAGAAAGATCACTCAATTCCACTGCCGACAGTTCTTTATCCAGCTTCTTTGCTTTCTGCGCAAAGTGATCTGCGAGCAATCGGCCGTCCATCTTGCCAATGGACTCATCAACACCATCTTTTCGGTTCACATCCTGCTCTGGCTGTTCCTTCTTGTTTTTCTTTGCCTTCTTCTTCTTCTTGCTCGGTGCATCGGCTGATGGCGGAGCTGCGTCTTGCTTGGAGGCAGCGGACTCGTCGGCCTGTCTCTTGCGCTTCTTGTCAATCTTATTTGAAAGCCCACTAGGGGCGCTTTCGTCGGGCATGGTGAACAGTGCCCGTGTGTCTGAAGAACAGCGAGCTTCCTCCAGGTCCGTCGCAAGAAAAGTAAAAATGCCTGCTTATCGATAAGAACCTTGGAGTCATCACATGACCGCCCGCTGTTGATCAAGTCGCGGTTGCAGCAAACAACAACATTGCTTATCCATTAATCGTGTCGTGCCAGTATTCCCTGTCACTCTCTCCATATCTGGAACAGTTCCTTCTCCATGTTCTAGCTGCGGTCTAACAATCACATCCCGGGCCAATGTCTACCCCCAACCCGCATGGCCGCCGGTCACTGCGCAACTCGGGTGCCGGAGCAAGCACTCCGTCAGGCGACACCACATTGACTGGAGTGAGTCGCCCATAGCCTGCCATATTTCGGACAGGTATTGACGTTCCTTACAGCTCCAGCGCCTGCCGAGTCATACACGATATCCTCTCACACCAAGTCGTCTCATCACCACGGCCACTCCGTTGACCCAGCGGTCGGCTTCTCGCTACACACCATCTCGCTATACACCACGGTCAAGAGGCGTGCCTGCGCCGTCTACGCCACATGGCCTTCGTGCGCGGCAGCAACGCGCTGCGAATACCCCTGGGCGGGATCGCAGGCGAAGCGGACGAATGCAGCGGGAGACTACGTTTGATATTTTGCGGAACCTTGGTAAAGGTAGGGAAATGCGGAAGAATATCTTCAGGAGTATCAAGCTGACTAGTCTGGCTGTATCAGCGCTTGCACCGATTTCTAAGCCAATTCGCTCGTCGCCTCAAGAGGAGAAGACACCCGAGCCTGTGGAAGAAGTAATCGATGAGATTGACGAGCTCGACAATGAACCGGAGATCCCGCGACCGAGATTATCTTTACCTATGGACGTTGGGGACGACGAAGGCAGCGAGACGAGCCCCGATCCGCGCCCTCCGCGGCTATCGCTGGCTTTCGAGGACGATGATCTCACCTACCAGTCTGTCGAATACCCGCGCCGGGATCTCAGCATTCGAGACCGGGAACGCCTGTCAATGATGAGTCGTGCCGGCAGAATCAGTGGGGATTTCGAGGAGACTCAATTGGAAAGCGACTTCGACGCTGGGAACGAAACGGGGCTTGTGGGCGATGACGATGAGCCCGATGAGACGATGATTAGTGGCGGTGACTTTGATCGAGGGTAAGATTCGCATTTCGTGGTCTATGGAACATGTTCTGACAATATATAACAACAGGGGAGAAACGGAGGATCTGGGCCGGTTTCAGTTTGATCTGGACTTCCCATCCCCGAACGCCGCTGCGGTTGAGGAGCCGGAGATCGACATTGAAGGATTCCAGTTATCTGCAGCGGATGTTGAACCAATGGCTGGCTTGGTCCCGTCCGACAATGGAGATGATGCTGCCGGCGCCGACTGGGGACTCGGAATGAACTTCCCACTTGCCGCGTCTCCAAGTGCAAGCCCGGGAATTGTTGGGGGAGGGCTGCGAGGCGAGGACCATCCTACAAAGGGTCCAAAGGAAAAGAAGATTTCTCGACATGGGATTCCCGTACCGAATTTGCCTGCAGGCGTGGTCAAGAAGCTGGCCACTCGCTTTGCGCGTACAGGATCAAAGACCAAAATCAGCAAGGCCACACTGGCTGCAATCGAGCAGGCGTCCTCATGGTATTTTGAGCAAGTGAGCCAGGACTTGTCCGTGTACTCTAAGCATGCTGGACGGAAAACCATCGACGAGAGCGACGTCACCGCGTTGATGAGAAGGTGAGTTGTTTGCTGCAACATGGAAGAATTTTGCTAATGAGACCCAGACAACGCCATATCAACAGTGCAACCACGGTGTTTTCTCTTGCCCAGAAGCATTTGCCCAAGGAATTGCAGCAGGACATGAGACTGGCCATGCCGCCATGAACATTTCCAGAACCGATATATGTACATCCGACCCAAACGCCTCCCAATCCCGATGCGGTATGTTATGCCATCACCAATTCCGGTTCTGTCGAACTCGGCGCATAGCCTCATTAGGCTTCTTCCGCACCAGCGTCCATAGCATGATGGACGTCGCCACTGATAAACCGAACCTGCAGGCCATCAGCAATGGCTTTTTCAGCCTCCGGAGAATACTTACCATGTGAAGATGTACTGGGAGTGATTGTTCCTCAAGTTGACTTCTGCTGCGCGTCCAATGGGTATTCCTTTGGCCTGTCGATCATACGCCTCGAGGAGGTCCGGCACTGAGAGAGTGTATGTCAGTATCAACACTACAAGCAATTGTCCAAGATTATTCTTACCCATCGTCGCCTCAATCCAAATCGGCTGGCTGCCACTAAACTCCGCCATCTGAAGCACATCCGGAAAGTAAAACTTCCCTTCCTCGGGTTTATTATCCGGCGTAAACATATTCTTCTTCCACGGCTCCCGTAGCAATCCTTCGACAGTGACTTCACCCTGTGGCAGCCCAAGCGGCCGGTTCTTCTGGTCCTGCAGCTTCCTCGGAATCCAACCCCGGTTCACGAGAACGGTACTCTGTCCGTCTTTGCGCTCGAGCGGCGTCACGACCAGGAACCCGTCTTCGCCATCCTGTATGCGCGGCCCAACCAGCATCTCCTTGTCGTGTCGCAGACGGCCTGTGGTATACACGCGGCGGAAGTCGAAGTCGGCGATTGCATCCGGGTCGACCCGTGGTGGGAGCGGGAGGGGAGGCTTGACGAGGCGGTCTTCGAATTTGGCCATGAGTTTCGTTTTCCAATCCAGTCGCTGCACCTGCCAGCAGCCCAGGGCGAAGGCTGTGATTGGGATCAAGGCTGCAGGTCCCAACGGGGGTCAGTCAGTATTTGATCTTCTCTGCTGGGCTGTAAAAGCTCGAAAAGCATACCGAGTAGAATGAGCCCGGGTCCATGCTTGTTCCCCGTCCGCACCAGTGTTGGTGGATTATCAACCGAAAGACTATCATTCCAGCGGCGCGAGTGTGAGAATGGACGCCGTTGTTGCTGGCGGCATCTGGCACAGACCGAATCCAGCTTCCGCGACACGCGAGGAGTGCGAATTGCTGCGCTGGGTGGAGACCAGACAGGGGCAGCCCTTTGCAGGACCGAAACAATTGACCGCATGGTGGAGTGTGTGAAATGTACAGTAGTAGTGGTGGTGGCTCAATTAAGTAGAAAATCGGAAGGGAACGAAGAATAGCGGAGGGCGGTCACGCTCTCCTCGGCCTTGTCCCGACTTGACTTGGCTACTTGCCAGCCAACACCAACCAAGTCGAGTCATCATCACCACGGTCGGGATGCGATGAGATGACGTTATTTTATCAGGGAACTCTCCAGGATGGCATCTCCCTCGCGATGAGGGAGACCAAAGCTGTCCTCTGCTTTGTTCGAGGTTGGTTCGCTCTTCCCCCGCATCGCTTGAGATGGAGTACTGATATCATGCAGACGACACCGAGCTGAGCGCGACGTGGGAAGAGGAATATTTCGCAGGAGATGAGGTATTGACATTCTACTTGAACACCTGACCAGGCGCTCATTAGTCTGAACAGGTCGCGCAATTATTGAGCGCCAAAGCGGTCTCGCTGCGCCTGTCAGCTGGCAGCCAGGAAGCTGGGTTCTTGACCTCCCTCTGTCCGATCCAGAAGTTTCCGACTGTGGTTGTTATCAAGTACGTTTGCGATACGGGTGGCTGGATATTGTGTTGACCGATTGAGCGCAGGAATGGCACGCTGCAGGAATACCTCGGGCCGGATATCTCGAAGGAGGACTTTCGCAGTCGGTTGACTGCAGCATTGGAGAGTCAGATGACACCAGAGTCTGCACAACAGTCGCAAAGTAGTAGACCGACTCAGAGCAGCAATACCGCTGCTGCCCCGGCTGCTACAACACCCGTGGCTCCAGTGGTTCCAGCTCAACCTCCAGCATCTCATACCTCCAGCCCTCGCACCCAGTCTACACAAGCGCCGTCCAGTATAAAACAACGACCTGAAGCAGGTGCTTCAAAGAGAGAGCCATCCAAAAAGGCGTCGACGCCATTGACCTCCTCGAAATCCGCCACACCGAAGCGTCCACCGCAGGAACAGAAGCCGAAAGCCACTTCCAAACCAGAGAAGAAAGATGAACAACCACAGAAACCTACCAAATCCACTGCTAGCAAGGCAGCAGAGCAACCAGAACCACAACCCCGAGCACCGCGCCCACCACCCAGCCACTACCGACTACAAGTCCGACTCTTCGACGGCAGCTCCGTGAGATCCAGCTTCAGACCTTCCCAAACAATCCGCAACGACGTGCGGCCATGGCTCGACCCACAGATGGCAGATGACAACCGGCCCTACAACCTGAAACATATCCTCACGCCTTTGCCCAGCAGGACGATTTCCGTCAGCGAGGAATCCCAGACTCTTGAGGAGCTGGGTATCGGCCCAACAGCAACCCTAGTTATGGTCCCTGTGTCAACATACACCGATGCCTACTCGACATCGGCATCCAGTCTCCCTGTCCGCGGTGCCTCTGCTGTCTACAATGTAGTTTCTTCTGCAGCGGGCATCGCCACCGGTCTTGTTGGTTCGTTTTTCGGCTATGCCGCCACTACCCCAGAGAACAATGAAGCGGGGTCTTCCGGCCCTTCTTCTGCACCACCACCACCATCTACTCAGACCTCTCAGCGACCGCGAACAACAGGGCCGACGATTCGGACATTGAGGGACCAGCAGGACGAGCGTGGAAACAACCAGTTCTACAATGGGAATCAGGTACGTGTGTGTTTATGAATGTCGTGATATTAATTTCCTAATTTCCGTGCAGTTGAATTTCGAGCCACGCAAGAATCAAGATGGGAAAGATAAGTGAGCTGGAGATGGAGTTTCTGCCATGCATTGCGATCATGTCATACCTGTTGGCGTTACGGAATGAGACCTTTCTAGCTGTGTTTTGGTGATTGTGTACAGGAGAACGATGTCCTTTTTATTGTCAAGAAACAAGATACCGTGTTTTGGCTCTGTAGTCCATACCGATACCAGTACCTGTCTATGATGAGCTCTGAAGTGGAGGGGAATATGGTTTATTCATTTCTGATCTCTAGTTCTAACAACCGCACCCTTATCTGGGGACGAACAGTGATTTTCTTCCTCTAGTTAGATAGGCAGAAGAGACATTGGTATAAAGTACAAGGAGGAGAGGAAATGTCCTATCAGAACCCTAATCAGGTCTATGTAGTTCCAAGAACATACTTAGTACGGCTTAGCAGCAGCCTGGCAAGCTTTCTGCAATGAGGAGGTATAGATTAGCAAACAGATCTTCTCTCTGCAACTGAGGAAATCAAAAAACATACCAGCTGATCCAGGTACCACCCACAGATCCCCATGTTACCCTGGTTCTCATCCATGCACCGACGGAAGTTGCGCACGTCCGTCTCGCAGGCGGGAGTCTCCCACGACTGGTTGGCCGCGCCGCTCTGGTACAGACCGTTGTCCATGGCCTGGGTATCAGCGGGAAGAGCCTGCTGCGTCTCAGCGGGGGCGCTGGAGCCGCCGCCGAAGAAGCCGCCGATAGCGTGGCCGATTGAGGAGCCGACGGCAACACCACTGTTTTGTTGCAAAACAAAGTAAAGTTAGAATCTAGGATTTCTTTTCATTTCATTTCTTTCCATCTCCAGGGTTTCATTGCGTTGCATTGCAAACTGCAAATTGCCTCGGCATGTTTTCGGCATGTTTGGTGTTTGATATAAGGGGGTTAGAACACTTACGCTGCGGTGGAAGCCATCTGGCCGAACAGACCGGATCCCTGGCTCTGCTGAGCGGGAGGAGCCTGGGCCTGCTGTGGCGGGTGGGCGGCAGTCGAGTGAGGCTGCGACTGCTGGCGGGACTGCGGAGGAGCCGGACGTGCAGGGGCGGCGGTAGGGCGGGTGGGAGCGCTGCGCGCGGGGGTAGCGGCACCACGGCGTTGACGAGGCATTTTGGATGGTATGTGAGGTGTGTAGAGGTGGTGAGGAAAGGAAGGAAGGGTATCAAGAACAGAGTCAGTCAGGTGGAGTGGCAGAAACACCTCGAAAGACAAACATGAGTCAGCGGGGCGATGATTGGCTAGCTCGTGTCATGTGATGCGGAGGCGACGGGAATAAGTGAGCGGTAGTAAATGGCAGAATGGATTCTATACAGACATAAACATAATCATGCCCGTGGATTGAAATGTATACTATGGTCGTGATTGACTGTGAGTGGATGCCAGAGACAATGGACCCATCTGCAGCCCTAACTGAGGCAAACCAAGTATTTCTTTCATAAGGGTATCTAAATTCATGGAGACATCGAAGCCTCGTGTACAGTACATCCAAGACTCCGGGGGTGAAGCCAAGCCTCTAATTAAGCCGACATCGCGAAGAACCGCCATACAGTGGCCCATTCTGGTCCGGTTGTCGCTTATTTGGCTTTTTGAGCCATTCGCACTTCATCCTTCTTCTGCCTCCTCTCCTTCTTCGACTCTTTCCGATCAGCCTTGCTGAGCTTCCTCTGCTTCTTGGCTTCTTTACTTCGGGCTTTGGCTTCTTTCTCTGTTTTCTCCGTCGCCTTTCTCTTCCGTTCCAAATCCGACTCGATAGGCTCAGGGAAATCGACTTGCATCCCCTCCTCGTCATCAGAATCCTCGTCGGCGCCCGATTGTCCTGTGGATGGCAGACCGCTGGTTTCAGTGCCAGCCGGCGAGTCGGCTGGAGTAGCGGCGCTCTTCCGTGCCAACATGGCTGCCTTTAATTGAGCGCGCGCTCGCTCCTTTGCTTCTTTTTCTGCCCGCTCCAGGTCATACTTGTCATTCCCAGCCTGTTTGAATTAGCGATCTGTGAATCCCTCTTCGAGATATCGGGGGCAACCTACAAGACCGTGCTTGATGAACCGCCCAGCAGCCTCCTTGTCGAGTGTCATTGTCCGCTGCTCGGGTTCCGTCTCGAGCGCCTTGATCTTTTCGAAATATTGCTTCACGCGCGTCAATTCCCGGAAGACGGGGTGTTGTTTTGCGTCGACTCCATGGAGCCGCAGGTATGCTGATCAGAAAGTTAGAGATGTACTGCATGTGTGGTCAGGTGCGTTGACATACAGAAAATTAAGGATTCCAGTGTGTATGTGATCAGAACGTGCAGTTTTGCCTTGTCCATGACCGGCAACTTCTTGGAGGCCTTGGACACGGAATGACCCAGAATCGGCTCGAGAACCTCTTCGAGATCATCCATATTGTCGTCCAGTTGCTCCAGGAGCGGTAATAGATCTGGCGCTTCCATGGTGAGGATGTGAATGTGGTGAAGATGAAGAGAGAAAATGAAATGCGAAAAAAAGACCGTCCGATCCACAGCGGTGACGGGGGCGGTGGGGGCCCGTTATCTGCACCACTCAACTGAGCTCCGTAGCTCCGATCGAACGCCGTGCCGGACCTGGTCGACTGTTTTATAGCCCTGGAACGGTTTAGGAGGTCGTAGCTGTTTTTGGTTTTTGCTTTGGTTTCCCGATCTAAGCTCTCCCCGACCGACAACCACCCGCCTCTCCGTTCCGACTCCGGGCCTTCCCCTGGCACACCGTCAAAGTGTGGCACCTATTAGGGCGCCGTCCGCTATGGCGGAGCGGTGTTTGTGAACTCAGTCTTCAGTTTCAGTTCAGCCGCAAGCCAACAGCCCGGCTTGCCTCAACATGGATGCAAGATGTGGATGAGATAGCCCGGGAGACCAGCAAGCTCCGCCTGTCCGGACGCGTCCACATCCTGGGCCTGGGCAATGTCGGGTGTTTTGTCGCCCATTCTCTAGCATTGAGACAGTCCCCGCCGCCCATAACCCTGATGCTGCACAACCCTGGATTCTATGAGGACTTTCTCCGCAAGAAGAGCTGCATCTCCATCAACACCAATGGTCTAGACGATATCAAGACCGGGTTCGACGTCAACGTCTTCCACAACGACTCATGGCGCTCGATTTCCTACGGCAGCGACACGGATAGGAAAGCAAAGGAGGCACCGGATATACTTGCCTCGTCGGAGGAAGATGAAGGGCATATCGAGTGTCTGGTCGCGACGGTCAAGGCGAACCACACAGTCAATGCATTGAAAACTGTCAGCCACCGTTTGACGGCTGACTCGACCATCTGCATCCTCCAGAACGGCATGGGCACGATGGACTTGCTCAACCGGGAAGTCTTCCCGGACCCATCGACCCGGCCAAACTACCTGATGGGCATCGTCAGCCACGGCCTGATGCGAGGCGAGAAATTCCTGATTAGACATATGGGAGTTGGAACGACGGTCCTCGCGCCTGTGGCTCGCAGCAACGTCCCTGCCAATCCCGCCGAGTCCGATACAAGCTGGGCACCTACCACCAAGTATCTCCTGCGCTTGCTCACACTCACGCCGCAACTCGTCGCGGTCGCCGAACGACCCACGGAGCTAATTCAATACCAGCTCGAGAAGCTGGCAGCAAACTGTGTGGTCAATCCATTGACGGCGCTAATGGATTGCAAAAATGGCGAGCTTCTCGGCCATCTCAGTCTAACTCGCGTGATGCGACTCCTTCTTTTTGAAATCTCAAGCGTGATCTGTGCTCTGCCCGAGCTGCAGGGCATCCCCGGTCTGGAAGAGCGCTTCAGCCCCGAGCGCCTCCGTCAAATGGCCCTGAAGATCATGTACAAAACCAGGGAAAATAGCAGCTCGATGCTGCAGGATGTCCAGAACGCGCGGGTGACGGAAATCGACTTTCTGAATGGCTACATCGTCCGCCGAGGCGAGGAGCTGGGTATCAAACCTGTGCTAAATTATACCATGATGAATTTGGTCAAGGGCAAGTCGTTTCTGACAGAGGCCCGAAACAATTCTGCGATCCCTATGGATTATGTTGAAGATGATGATTTCCGGACGGATCGCGACGGTTAAAATCTTGGTCCAAAACTCGCTCTGGGTATTATAGAGACAAAAAACGCCTATATTGCTACAGCTTCCAACGCGCGGTCACAGAGATCCCCAATCTGCGCCCACCGCCTCAGCAGCATCTCCGCCTTCTGGCGATGTTCACGCACTTCAGGACTGGTGTCTATAGCCGTGCGCAGCGCGGCCATGGTCGTGTCTACTTCGTTGCGATACGCCCGAATCCAGGTCTTGATGGTACCTTCAGACGTGGCCTCGTCCAGGCCCTGGGACGAGCCCTCGAGAACATGATTTTGCCAGTCCTCTTCATTCATGTATGTCAGACATGCAGCGACCTCGGTGCGGTAACAGACTCCGTGGCGGGTGACGTGGTAGTTACTGGTGTTTTGGTTAGGGCTGGACGGAGTTTTGCACGGACAGAGATTACTGAATTCTTACCCGTAATACTGGTTCATCCACAACTGCTCCTGTTTCTCGTGATTCTTGATGTCTTGGAAAACGATGTCGTCGAGGTAGATTGCATCTGAGCTGTTCTCGTCGAGGAAGAATCCATCTGCAAGAATTAGTTATTAAGTAGGATGCTCAACGGACCAGAAACATTGTTCTCACATTCAGCCAACAGGAAATCATTCGGGTGAGTACCATAGCTTATGAAGACTTCCTCTCCCGCCTTGTAAGCCTTCGTAGCCCGGAAGACATATCCCTCCTCGCTGAAGTGCACATCACACTGTATCGTAGATACATCATCAGTTTCGAACCGGAACAGATAAAGAAGCTCAGCACATACCGCAGCATCAGAATGATTGAAATAATCCGCAAAGGGCAGCAATGCCATAGCATCATTTCGGTCCTCGGGGGGATCTTCCTCGGCGCCGACCCAGTAAAAGCTGCGCGTGTTGATGATAAGCCAGTGGTAGGAGAAGGTTTTCCAGTCTGTCTCTGGGAAGACGCAGAGCACGTCTCTCCATGCTTTGCGCAGTTTGGTCTCTTGTTGGGAGAGGAGGTTCTGGTGGTATGTCTCGTATTGTTTTTGGTTTTGTTTCTTGGGAATGGTATTCCAGTGGCCTGAAATAGCGGGTAGGAGGAAGTTGGTTGTTGTTGTTCTTGTGTCTTTTTCACTGTCTGGCCACTGTGGCCCACCCAATGCCCTCGGCCAGAGAATAGGCATGCTCTCTTCGAAATCCTGTCTGCTCGGCCAGGCTTTTCTCCACAGGTCATATCTGGACAGCAGCTCTGGTGATCCGTGAGTTAAGAATGCTGATAGGAGGGCATGCACTGCGATATCCTCGGGGAATTGCTCTTTGAAGCTGCTAGGGATATCGGAAGCTCTCAGCATCACTGAGGTCGGCACTTCCAGCAGTGCCTCGCCTTTCTGGTCGGCAGTTAGTTAATAGGTGTATATATTGAACGTAAACAAAAACTCTCTCACTTTGATCCCTCGTGTCGCTATCATCCCCAGTCCCCGGCCAGGGAATCGTGCCGGGGTGACCCCATTGGCGACGACGCCGTGGGAGAGAGCCCAGTCGGTAAAGGCGGCGTGCTCTTCGCCAGGCCACCAGTCTGGGGTTGTCATGGTGAAAGGAATCTGACAGTCACTCATTAGAATAAACCGTTCGAAGGAATACAGATATAGACATACCCTGTTCTGTATATCAACAGCATCAAGATCGACATCCACCTTATCGATAAAAACAACCTTGATCAACTCCGGCGCGCCACGCGGACCATCGACGCCATCCGGGTATCATGTTCCGACCTTTGCTATCGGTCTGTCTTGCTCAGAACACACCACTCACCATGTCAACCCTTGGGAGATGCGGAGCCCGTAGGCTACGAGCCCGAACATTTTTAAATCCCCCGATCTCAACCGTATCTGCGGCGCGGCCATTCTCCGTGCTCAATCGCCCACCGCCAAATTACCCGGGCCATGTCCCATTGACGACGATCGAACGCGGAGCTCTAGCCATAGGCGCTGCGGTGGGATCATTGATCAACCCCTATCGAGCAGGTCCGTCCTTGTCCCTATTTTCTGTCCTGGTATGCATCTCGACTAACAACCAATGCAATGGCTACAGATCTCATCGCCGCCCTCGGCGAAGCCACCGCAACACCTCATTTTATCTACCGCCTCCGCGACGCCATGCTCTCCAATCCCACCGGCCGCCGGATCCTACGCGACCGACCACGCATCACATCCACCACCCTGGACGTGTCCTACCTACGAACCCTTCCCTCAAACTCCGTCGGCCGCGCCTACGCCCAATGGCTCGACCGCGAAGGCGTCTCGCCGGACACGCGCGATAGCGTGCAGTACATCGACGACGAAGAGTGCGCGTATGTCATGCAGCGGTACCGCGAGTGCCACGATTTCTACCACGCCGTCACGGGCCTCCCTGTTTTCGTGGAAGGGGAGCTCGCCCTCAAAGCGCTGGAGTTTCTGAATACGCTCTTGCCCATGACCGGGTTGAGTCTGTTTGCATTTGTCAGGATGAAGCCGGCTGAGAAGGAGCGGTTCCTCTCGCTGCATCTTCCTTGGGCGGTGCGTAGTGGGCTTGCGAGCAACGAGTTGATTAATGTTTATTGGGAGGAGGTGCTGGAGAAGGATGTCGATGAGTTACGGGCTGAATTGAATATTGAACAACCGCCCGATCTGAGGGATATCCGGAAGATGATGCGGTTGCAGCGGAAGCGCGAGAAGGAGAGACTGCAGCAGAGCTAGGTGGCAGCAAGTTGCTTTGCTACATGTACTTTTATATCATAGAGAATTTCCTTTCCCCATGGATAAAAAGGGTCCATCACCAACGCCTGGAATAGACTGGAAGGATATAATTCACAGATCCAGCAGATCATCGTCATCATCATCCCACCCGCCTTTGCGCCGCGTAATCACAATCTTCTGCTCCTCCTCCTCCTTGCGCTGGTTCTCTGCCACGGCATTCAACAGCTCCTTCAGCTGTTCTTCTGTGACCTTCTGCCGGATCTGGCCCGTCTGCGCCAGCATGATCAAGCGGTTCTCGATATCGGTGGCGCGCTGTTCCTTGACGAGGCGGATGCGGCCGAGTCGGTCTTGTGCGGCCGGGTCGAGGATCTGGGTTATGATTGCGGCGCGGCGCTCGGCTGGCGGAGAGCGGGTGTTAGGTCGGGGTGCATGCGGTGCAGAGTGGTGGGGTTCTGGGAGGGAGGGGAGAGGAGGGGTTACGTACATTCAGCTTGTCTGGTAAATCAGTCGTTGTTAGTTCTTGGGATTCCAGCTGCTGAACTGGTAAGTACGGCAGGACTCACTGCCTCTGTTCTTCCTGGCCGCCCTCTTGGCCGGAGGGTCCTCCCTGGGCACCACCTTGTTGCTGGAGCTGCGCCAGACGCGCTCGTCGGATCTGTGTCCTTTGTGAGTGAGTGGTTCGAGCGATGATGACAGTACTCACCTCCTCCAGCTCTGCGTCGGCCATGTTGGTTGTTATCCGGGTTGTTATGTTGAAAAAAGAAGAAATGAAAGAGCACAGACTAACCCCACTTGGTCCGCCCGAGCCACGCGGGGATGAATAAGGATGAATGATGGATGGATATAGAGGTGTGTGTATAGTTTCTAAAGAGTATTTTCAATCTGACATGAGAAGTCTTCCAACCTTGGACAGCCTTTATTGCCAACTGCGATCCTCACAATAGATGGATGGACGCATCCGCGTCCTTCTTGATTGGGAGGAGAATGCTCCAGAATAGGACCCACTGGAGTTGTGGTCTGATGGCATAGTACAGGTAACCCGACTTGTTCCTTTTCTTCGCACGATTTATTATGTTCCACTCGTTGAGAATCGTGTGGATGCTTCTCGGAATGTTCTCTAGCTTTTGAATTGAGGAAAGTAATGCTGAAAATATAGAAAAGATAGTGTCAACTAGTTAGACAGATTGAACGATCGCGTGACTCGGTGATGGAGAAGGTGTTTATTCCGATCGAGGGAGTTCTTTAGGTGGATAAATTACCATGTGGCCAGCAACATATATTCGGGGCGCACAAGGGCATGGTAATACTATACTTGCTACAGGCCAGCACCTATTTGGCGAATCAACCAAGAATCATACCTCGGTAGTAATCTAGAGAGTACTGTCTGCCTAAACCATTCTAAACCCATTCCGTTGTGGAAATCCGGAGCACAACCTAGCCGATGCCAGAGTAGTCAATCGCGTACTAGTCCGAACGGACCCTCTCAGCACTAGCACGGAATCGCCAGCGCTTAAGCAACTCGATCACCCGATTCGGACATGACTAAGCCGCTTCGCCTCCCCCCGAATTCCTCTGGACTGGTTTCTCTCGATCGTCCATTTCTTGCTCCCTAGAGTGCCCCCGGATGGTGTCGCATTGATTTATCTCTGTTCTGTCTGTCGCCTTCAGCCCCAACTTGGTCCCTGTCGTTCCTTTCCTCTTCCTCTCTGGCCCCCTCCGATCTCACTATCCACCAACGAGCCACTCAAGAGCCCGATCTCCTGCGGGGACGTTGCATTCGAATCCTGGTGACTGAGAGTGAATGGATCTTGCGATCCTCGGCCGACCAGAGCTTTTCTGGCTGTGAGATTGCTGGTCGTGATACTCTCACCACACTCCGTCTTTCGACACCCACGCTCCCTCAACGCCTTTTACGTCACCCACGATGGCCGAGTATGTTCGTCCCCAAAGAAAGGAGAATTCCTAGCCACCCCCGGATTGGCGCTGACACTCAGGGATTTAGTTTAATCGCCTTCCAAACTCATCATCATAGTTTCTTTCCACCATCCACAATGATTCCGCGACACGCTCACAAGCGTTCGATCTCGTCCAGCCACCGGTCAATCTCCCCCGACCGCACCGTCGCCAAAGCCAAGTCGACCACCAACTTGGCCGAAATCGCCAATCAAGAGGCATCCCTAGGAGAAATCAACTTTAACACCTTGCGAGATCCTCGATTGGCAATCGGTCCGGAGGTATCGGAGTCGACATCGTCCCAATCTCATCACCCTGACTTGAGCAACGAAGTCGCGGCACTGAGCGTCAAGCTTATCCAGGCGATCAACAACCAAACCCAGCTGGACGACAGCCTCGCGGCTGCCCATCAGGAACTAGACCAGGCCCAGGGCAAAGTCCAAGCCCTGCAGTTTCAGAATGAGAAGTATAAGCGGGACATCAACGAGCAGGTCTACATCCGAAAATCCGACGCCGACCGTGAAATCCTGCAATTGAGAACGGCGCTCGCCGAGGAGCAAGCGCAGCGCACTAATGCTGAGAAAGGAAAGAAGAGCATTGAAACGGAATTGGAGACATTGACTGCAGCTCTCTTCGAAGAAGCCAACAAGGTCAGTTCGACCCCTGTCACTCAAAACGGAACATCAACTAATATCGCTTTAGATGGTCGCTGCGGCCAAGATCGAACGAGAAGCAGTCGAGAAGAAGAACGAACAATTGCGGTCGCAGATCAAAGACACGGAGTTGCTTCTAGCATCCCACCAAGATCAACTGGCTGAGCTTAAATCCGTCATGCAAGGGATGAATCTCTCACGAGATGACGTCGATGCACCCACTGCTCCTCCATCCCCGGCTGGTCCCGCCCAGCTGCAGGGATCGACCAAGGGAGACTCCGAGATCGAGCACGTCCCTGTGGCATCATGTATCGCGGAGGAATTGACACCCGGACCGTGTGCCAGTTTCCCTCAGCTGATCCGAATCGTGTGCCGCACGGATCTGCAAGCCTACGAAGATTTCCGCGAGTTGTTGACCATCTCCCGTTCTTCCAAACCGCCCAGCCGCGCAGCCAGTGGACATTATGCTAGCTTGAATGTCATGAGTCTTGCCAGCTTTGGTGGCTCAGGGTCAGTGACATCTTCGCCTACCAGGGGAGCCCTCCACTCTCCCAATGGAAGCACGTCCTCGCAGGCCGGTCCTAGTGTCCCTCTCAAGGACACACGCTTCTACAAGCGCGTGCTCATGGAGGATATCGAGCCCACCTTGCGATTGGATGCTGCCCCTGGCATTTCTTGGCTGACTCGACGTGCCGTCCTGAGCGGAATCTGCGAAGGCAGCTTGCTCGTGGAACCTATGCCTTTGGCTTCCAAGAAATACGAGTTCCCCTGTTCCGTCTGCGGCGAGCGCAGATCCGGCCCACACAACGAACGAACTCATCGCTTCCGCACCTCGGATAGCGAGACCGCCCAGCGGTACTCTCTGTGTCTTTTCTGCCTGGGACGCGTCCGTTCCGCTTGCGAGTTCACTGGTTACCTGCGTCTCATCCTTGACGGACATGTCCGCGCCGGCGACGCCGAAGAGGAGAAGGAAGTTTGGGAAGAGACCCTTCGACTGAGAGAGCGCATGTTCTGGTCTCGTGTTGGCGCTGGTATCGTGCCGCTGTTCACCCAGCCGGAGGCTGACACCACAGAATCAAATTCTGGAGTTGCTCGAAACAGCCAGGAGGGCAACGGCATTGGCCCGCAGCTCAAGGTCCTACGTGCGTCTGGTTCTCCGGGTGTTGTTCCTGTCTTGGGCGAGACCGATGTCCCATCACCTCGAAACCTTGATCTTGAGAGAAAGGAGCCGTCGGCCATCACGGAAGAGAGAAGATCCTCTGTCGACTCGGAAGACAGCATCTACGAGGAAGCCAACGCCGACGTGGCGGCTGAAACTGACAAGCCTGCTGAGGCTACAGTCGACACTGCCGAACCTGTCGTCCCTCAGTCTCCAGCTGGCCAGGATCATGATACAACCAACATCCTGACTCGGAGCGATTCTTAAATCCTGATCACTGTGCCTGATCACCACGCGAGACGATAGCATGGCCTAATCCCTTACGATCCCTGACGTTTTTCTCTCCAATTCGCCTACTTTCGTCTCGACTTTCACTTCAACATTCATCATCACCAGTACCATTGAACGGAGTTAATGACTTGCCCACGGAACTTGCTTGGGGCAATACAACCTGCCTCTAATTATCTCTTTTTTGGTTGCTTCAACTTGCTCTCACGCATCTTGATTGTTTTTTTCTCTTCTGATATCCCCTTTGAATTTTCGACGAACATTGCCCTCTCACCACCACTGTACTACTACTATTCTTATTGACGCCCCCTTTCCGCCGTTTCTGACCTGTCCTTCTGATCATGTATACATAATAACCGAGTTGCCCTGTTAATAACTTTTGGGTTTTTCTCCACCGGAGTTTTGGAAAGCTGTGTTTTTCGTTTTGCTTGTTTGGCCATGAGATAGATGCATGAGATTCGAATTGCTTTGGACAGTTTCATCCATTGTCTCTTTTCCACGTAAATGAAGCAACAACACGGTATCAGATTCGAAGAACTAGAAGATTATCCGGCACGTAAAGAAAGAAGTACGGATGCTGATTTTAGGAGGCGTCAGAACTAATATACACAGTATAACAAGTACGGCGACCGACATGAAACAAGACTCCTCCCAACGCCCGAGATGTGTATAATTTCATGAAGCAAAGCTCGACTGATCAACTCGACCCATCCTGCTTGTACCGCTGATGCAGGTGCCTGATCTGCTCCTCGATATTCATATTCTGCGGATTGGGCGACCCCGCCGGACCAACCGTCGGAGCCGGAGGAGCACCGCCGTCTGCCGCAGGGGCACCACCACCACCGGTAGCCATACGCTTGCGACGAGCCTCTTCCTCCGGGTCTCCGCCGCCACCGGCAGCAAGCGAGGAGTCGAAGACGTCGCTGCGCTGGCTGGCCAGGCGCTTGAGGTTGTTGACCACGTCGGCGGTGGACAGGTTGGTGGTTGCGCTGCGGGACTCGGCTTTGGCGCGCTGCTCTTTCCAGCGCGGGTCCAGCAGCTCGATGCGCATGTGCTGCTCCATCTCTGCGATGGGGATTGACTGGTGGCAGTTTGGACAGATTGCTGTTGCCCCCGCGCCTTGTTGCCGGCGTGCTTGTGCGCGCGGCACGTAGTCGGACCGGATGCGCATCGGCTGGCCTTGTCCTGGTGCTGCTTGGGCCGCGGCTTGGGCCGCGGCGGCGGCGTCGCGGGCTTCGGCGCGCTCACGGATCCGTTGCTCGTCTTCTTGATACTGCGTGCTGTAGTCCATGCCGCCGGGAGGCGGGTAGGGAGCTTGTGGTTGGGCTGGGTATGGCGAGATGGAAGGTTGTGGGGCTGGCATTGGGTCGGTGGTGTTGTAGTAAGTGGGTGCGTCGAGATCGGTGGGCATTGCCTCCTCGATGCGCAGCGGGTTGAGAGACATGGCTGCTTTTTGTTCGAGGGAGGCCGACTGCAGGTCCGCGAGCGAGGTGGGCGGCGGCAGGTCGGTCTGGTCATCACCCTCCGTGAACAAGACCGTCTCGACTACGACGAAGTCATGCCAGTCGATCTGGGCGTATTCAAGGCGCTCCTGCTCTTCCTCCTCTTCCTTCTTCTGCTTCTGCTGCTCCTGATATTTCACCCATTCGGCGCGCTGCTTGGCCCCGTCGAGGACGTGGTATTTGTTCCGAACATTCTGCTCCAACTGCGCAATCCGTTTCTTCTCGCTCGTTGCGTCGTCGATGCCCTCTGGTCGTAACAGGATGGTGTACTGGTCGACCAATCGCGTGAAGAACCCGTAGAGACTGTGCTGAGGCCGCAGGAATTCGAACTGGAAGTTTCGGGCCTCCCGTTGCGACAGCGCTGTCATGAATGACTTTCCGCGCTTGGCGACAAAGAGAGCCGTGAGCTTCACCACCTCCAAGTCCTGCGCATTGATTATGGGGATGCGCGCCGAGAAATGGAACGCGGGCGGTTCGGGGGGTCCCTTGGGCTTCTCCGGCTCCGGGGCTGGCATCGCTTCGCCTGGTCGTCCTGCTGCCACGGCGCTCCCTCGACCCTCCTTGATCTCCGTCAGGCGCCACTGGTAGAACGGCGCGTAGGCATCGGTCGAGTTCAGGAAGGAGAACTTGGGGTTATTCTTTTCCTTTTCGCGAACACGATCTAGACATCCGTCAGCTTCTGCGCATGCATTACAGAGAAACGGGACGCACCTTCAAAGATAGGTCCGTTCCGGGCGACATAGCCTGCGGTCTTCTCGACGATGGCTGGATGGCACTGTTAGCGGGATTCACGCGCGGGGAGAAAACAGGGGAGGCACCTTTGATGTCCTTCGGAGGCAGCACCATGCCCTCCGGAGGCTTGTTCATGTCCTCCGGCAGCGGGGTGTTTCCGTTGGACTCCATGGCTGCTGGACGGGGAAGATGCAGGAGCACCAGGTCTTTCTTTTCGACGCCGCGAGAATGATGACTACGCGCACCGCCACGGCAATCACTAGCCACATAGCCACCTGTGGCGGTGCGCCCCTTACTGTGTCCAACCCTTTCATTCTGACATATTGCCGGATAGTAATTGTTTTTTCCTGGATAGTATATGATAGATGATTTCCATGATCATTCTCGACCCATTCTGTTCCCTATCGTCCGTCTGTAGAAGTACTCGGCTGCCCACGCACTAAAGGGGCTGCGCAAAGGGGCCGTTTCGGGCTCGTGTTGTTGCCCGCCGATCTGGCCTCAAGCGGGCCTTTGCACGCTTTCGTCCACCTTGCACTTCTTTCTGCCTCTTCGACTTCTCACCTTTTTTCTTCTCTTTCGTTTGTCGCCCTGTCATGGGGTTTTTTCCTTCGATTCCTCACCCTCATTAATTCGCCTTCTTTCTCGCCCCCTCTCCATCTTCACCTGAAGGAACGTGCGGCTGGGAGCTCCGAGCTGAACGGGAGGCCTTGACAACTTGTGTTCCGTCTGCCACTTCTACATTCCATTCCTGCGATCGAATCGCCCCTCATCGCTTTTCAGCACCAGATTTCTATCTTCTTGATCTGATTTTCTTTCTTCTCCTACCCTTGTCCGGACCTCCGACTCCCGTGCCGATCCCCGTTGCGTACAACGTCCGGCTTCTGCATCGAACAATTGAAGGACAATGGGTCAAAAAGCAAAAGACACTCTGGGTGTGCGCCCTCAGAGTCGGTCGGGCCGTTCGCCCAGTCGCTCGCCCCGGCCCAAGGACCGCAAGAAGCAGGAGGCCGTCAAGGCCCAGAGTTATGCCTCGGACGGTGTGAAGGAGGTCAACATCTTCAACCTCTCTGGCTCCGATTATCAGCTGCTTGCACTAGTGACGCTCATTGCTGCGGCTGTTCGTCTGTTCCGAATCTACCAGCCCACCAGCGTGGTCTTCGATGAAGTCCAGTATGATGTTCTTAACCTGAATTATGGTGGCCCGTGGCTAACGACTCGTTTACCTGCGCAGTTTCGGCGGCTTTGCGTCCAAATACATCAAAGGAAAGTTCTTTATGGATGTTCACCCCCCACTTGCCAAGCTCCTGATTACACTGGCCGGCTGGCTGGCAGGCTTCGACGGAGAGTTTGATTTCAAGGACATTGGCAAGGACTACCTGGAGCCCGGTGTGCCCTATGTCGCCATGCGCATGCTTCCGGCCATCCTGGGTATTCTGACTGTCAGCTTAATGTTCCTCACTTTGAGGGTCACCGGCTGCCGTACCTCAACTGCGGTGATGGGCGCTGGCGTTGTTATCTTCGGTAAGCCACTCTTTGTGTCCCGGGCTTCATCTTGCTAACTGCTATGGTAGATAATGCACTGACCACTCAATCCCGCCTGATCCTTCTGGACTCGCCGCTGGTTTTCTTCACCGCACTCACGGCATTGACATTCAGCTGTTTCACCAACCAACAAGAACTGGGACCCTCTCATGCCTTCCGTGGACCATGGTGGTTCTGGCTGGTCGCGAGTGGTCTCTCCCTTGGAGCTACCCTCAGTGTCAAATGGGTTGGACTTTTCACCATGGCCTGGGTTGGATCTCTCACGATCCTCCAATTGTGGGTGCTGGTAGGCGATTCGAAGAATGTTACACCGGTAAGTCTTTCACAGATTCCTGGTCAAACCATCCACAAGGCTAATATTCGGTCACTAGCGCCTGTGGTTCAAGCACTTCTTCGCTCGTGCTTTCTGCCTGATTGTCATTCCCATGGCCTTCTACATGGCCATGTTTGCCGTCCACTTCGCTTGCTTGGTCAACCCTGGAGAGGGTGACGGCTTCATGTCGTCGGAATTCCAGGCAACTCTAAACGAAAAGGGAATGAATGATGTCCCGGCGGATGTTTCCTTTGGGGCGAGAGTCAGCATGCGCCATCACAACACGCAGGGTGGTTATCTGCACTCTCACCCCCACATGTACCCAACGGGAAGTCAGCAGCAACAAGTCACCCTCTATCCCCACAAGGACGAAAACAATGTCTTTATCATGGAGAACCAGACGCAACCTCTGGGAGAATATGGCGAGATCGCGGGCCCTTACGCCTGGGACAACCTGACCACGGACTACATTACAGACGGTTCGGTTATCAAGCTCTACCACGAGATCACGCACAGGCGCATCCACTCGCACGATGAGCGCCCTCCTGTGACCGAGGCTGATTGGCAGTTTGAGATCTCCGCCTATGGATATGAGGGTTTCCCGGGTGATGCGAATGACTTGTTCCGGGTCGAAATTATCAAGTCCATGTCCGAGGGCGAGGAAGCTAAGAAACGACTCCGGACCATTCAGACCAAGTTCAAGCTGGTGCACGTCATGACGGGTTGCGTTCTGTTCTCTCACAAGGTCAAGCTTCCGGATTGGGGATGGGAGCAGCAGGAAGTCACTTGCGCTCGCAGTGGTTCTCTGCCCAACAGTGTCTGGTACATTGAGTCCAACAGTCACCCCATGATGCCTGAGGATGCAGAGCGAGTGAACTACCGCGATCCAGGCTTCCTCGGTAAATTCTGGGAGCTGCAGAAGGTGATGTGGACCACGAACGCGGGTTTGGTCGAGTCTCACGCCTGGGACTCCCGCCCCCCGTCCTGGCCGATCCTCTCCCGTGGCATCAACTTCTGGGGCCGGGATCACCGCCAGATCTACCTCCTGGGTAACCCGCTTATCTGGTGGTCGTCCACTGCTGCCCTTGCTATCTATGCTGTCGTCAAAGCCTTTTCTATCCTTCGATGGCAGCGAAGCTGTGGAGACTACAACCACGTCTCCTTCAAGCGCTTCGACTATGAGGTGGGAACTAGCGTTCTGGGTTGGATGTTCCACTACCTCCCCTTCTACCTGATGGCTCGCCAGCTCTTCCTGCACCACTACCTTCCAGCTCTCTACTTCGCCATCATGGTACTCTGCCAAGAGTTTGACTTTGTGCTCAATCGGTTCCAGCGCCTCGGTCTCTCTTCGAAGCCTGCAATCGGCAAGGTGTTGGTGGCAGTGTTTTTGGGTCTGTGCGTTGCCGCGTTCGCGCTCTACTCTCCTCTTGTCTACGGTAACCCCTGGACGCAGGATGCTTGCAACCGAGTGAAGCTTGTGGGCTCTTGGGACTTTCACTGTGATACCTTCCACACCGACGTAAGTGTTACCCCGCCGACGTGGCAGCCTGCCCGGCGAGGCGCCTGAAACAAATCGACGATCCCATGGCTGATACACCAAATAGCTGAGCCAGTATGTGACTTCATTCGATGTCATGAACGAGGCTGTTCCGACGACTCCGGTTGCCGAGATCCCTCCTCCGGAACAAGCCGCACATGAAGCTGTCCAGGAGCCGAGCGAAGCTGCCGTCACCGACCACCCTGCGCCGCTGATCCCAGGCGATAAGGCCCGCGTGGAGTACCGCGACCAGAACGGCAACCTCCTCAATGAGGAATTGGTCAATTCGCTTCGTGCCGAGGGCAAGGTCAAGTTCGAGACCCGCTACGAAGCCAACACTAAATTGGAGCACGGCCACGACGTCCCTGTGGTCGATGGCAAGATCGTCCACCCCCCGCATCCTGACGTTGAGGGCCAGAACCCCGAAACTCGCGGGGAATCAGATGCTCCGGAGAGCCCTGCCTCGGTGCAGGGCAATGCGCCGTCGGCGGAGGGGCAAGGTGCTCCGGAGGCCAAGCCCGCCAGTGAGGGGAATGAGGCCACTCAGCAGTAAATTTGCTTCGGGAGATGATAGATTCTGGGGAAAGCGAGCGTTTTGAGTCCACACTATGTATAATGAGACTTTAAAGGTAGTTCACTATTGTATTCTTGATTGCTTTTCAGGTGTCATTGCTTAATAGCATACCACATGTTGGAAGACTGCTTCGCTCCCGGGTGTTGTCGATGGAGAGATGGGCTACGTATTGAGGCAAGTATAGAAGAAGAAAAGCGACAAAGGAAACCGATTCCCGATTGAATCTCATCTAAACACACAAAGACTATGCACAAAAATCTCCGGCAATCCCCATAAACGGGCCAAGCTTGCACCGCTTCATCACCCTCCCTCTTCACTAGTGTAGTACACAGCAAGCAGCTAGCCGTATAGGCAGCTACTCGCTTCCGCTCAATATTTTCGTTTCCCCAAAGACTACTGTGATCCATTTAGTAGTCCCACTCCTCCTTGCCGTACTTGTTGAAGCGCTCGTGCAGGTCCTCGGGCAGAGCCACATTGGGCACGATGACCGTGTTCATGGCGCTCGGAGCAGCGCGGAGGGGCTGGTTCTTGTCGCCGTGCGGGTGGTACTGGTATTTGTAGACCTTGCCATCCTGAGTGGTGTGCTCCCAGGGCATGGCGCTCTCGCCGATGCGGACATTGCTCTCCGAGTTCACGGAGGTGGGCTTGCTGCCGAAGTACCTATACAAAATGGAATGTCAATGGACCGTTCATTACATGAATGAGTGATACCTGTGTAGCACTCTGAATGTTGTTGTGTGCAAGCTCCCGATTAATTGGGGGGTGCGTCACGATGGCGCAGGGAGGCGCCGGAATTGGGCATGGGGGGCGAGGGGGGAGGGTTGAGTCTCACCAGCCGGCAATCAGAAAAGCACCGGACATGACACCCAGGAGAACCTATAGGAGGCTGTGTTAGTGTCACGGTGCAATGGCTTCAGGTTGAGGTGCATACGTAGAGCTCCGGGTCACGCTTGGGGGCCTTGTCGAGGCTGGCTTCCTCGAACGAGGAGGCGAAGCGACGCGGAGGGGCGCGGAAGAGGGGCTGACGGGCCAGAGCCCGGCGAGCAGCCAGGGAAGCAATAGAGGACATGGTGGTGTAGCTGTGCGAGCAGGTGTGGATGGGCAATTCGTGGGCGCAGGGAACGTTGAACGTTAGTGGGAGAGCGAGAGGTGACGAGTGAGACTGGCAGTCACCTGACCTTTAGTCATCCGGTCCTCCCGCTTTTTTTGGATCCTTGGATTAGTGTATGGCCTCCGCCTGTCTAGAATTTGTTGCTTCACCCAAGTTGCTCGGGCCTGACGTTGAAGGCTCTCATCTGGGGCTATTTGTCTGCCATGCCATTAGCACCCAGTGGATTTTAGGCCGTTTGATTTCAGTTGACGCACCAGGTATGTGGCCGCCGTTCTGGATCAGGGGGCTGCAATATTACCCAGGCACTAATGATTCTCCCAGCGTGTGTTCAGTCTCTCTTTCGATATTTTTCGCGTCCTGCCCTGTCGCTCCTTTTTTGCAGGCTCCCCGTCACTCTTTGGTTCTTTGGTCAATTCGATTTTCGCCGGCTTTCCCTGCCCACTTCACCCTTCGAAGACAAATATGATAGCGCGCATTACTCTCTAGCCATCCAAAAAAACAGTTGACCCCCTTGAACCATGGCGAACTCGGATCGCCCAGACACCCGCGATACAAACCACTCGCCGACGTCGCCAACATACCCCAATGTGTTGGGGATCCCTCGTCCCCCCTCTGTGGGAGGGATCTCGTCCCGAATGACGGATGTTGCCTCAGACGATGGCCAACGCTCCCCAAATTCTCCAACATTTGCGTCACCCCCGCCTTCGCTCTATGCGCGTCCCTCAGTCTCTAGGCGTGGCGGCCCGCCACCGACAAGACATCCCTCTGTTGCTGCGAGCCAAGGGACAAGTCGACCGGGCAGTGCTAGCAGCCGATTCAGCAGATCCCATGTCTCGTCCATGGCGGCACAGGCATTCTTCCGTCCTATGAGCTCGCAACGACTCCAAGCACACCGCGGAACGCGGCCGATGACCAAAGGAACGGCGGCGTCGACGGATGACTGGACGCCAGACCAGGGAAATCCAAATCGGAGAAGTCTGGTTTCCAACAGCACGCTTCCTCAGGGTCCTCTTCCTGCCGGAGACATGGAAGTTCCACCATCTCGAGGCACCGAGTTCACAGACCCGATTATTCCTGATCGAAACACTTCCAACGCGAGTCCTACGGCCGAAACAACCGTCCGAAGCCTGGGTGAGAGTGTCCGGCTCCTTCGTGACCGTGAACAACAGGGGAATAATAGACCGCGACCTGCTCATCTAAATCTGAGTGCGAACTTCAACGGTCGAGGCATGCAAGACGCTCCCATAACTCCCAAGTCGCCACTGTCTTTTCTGAACAAGACACCAGCCCGTGAGAGTCACGATGCCCGGGGCCACGCCCGATTGTCCTCCGCTGGCTCGTCGCCAGGACCTAGCCCTCTCGATATGAAAAGGGAGCGTTTGCCCAGGCCCAATCCAGGCAAAAATTATGAATACTTCACTGGCAATACTCTCTTCATGGGAGGTGGACGCTTGCAGAACTCGAGAGACAAGCCCGTTAATATCGCCACGGGGTTCATGGTGGTTGTACCGGCTGCTTTGTTCTTCGCCTTCTCGGCCCCTTGGTTGTGGCATAACATCTCCCCTGCCATTCCCATTTGCTTTGCATATGTATTCTACCTATGCTTTTCGTCATTTGTGCACGCATCTGTCGTCGACCCGGGCATCATGCCCCGGAATGTGCACGCTCAGCCTCCCCAAGATCCCTCCGACGACCCCTTGGCCCTGGGACCCCCCACCAATGACTGGGTTATGGTCAAACTCGCTACGTCCGAGGTGGCTGCGATGGATGTGCCTGTCAAATACTGCAAGACCTGCAATATCTGGCGTCCTCCTCGCTGCTACCATTGCCGAGTTTGCGACAACTGTGTCGAGACCCTGGACCACCACTGTGTCTGGCTCAACAATTGTGTCGGCCGTCGGAACTACCGGTACTTTTTCGCATTCGTCAGCTCAGCAACTATGCTGGCGCTGTTTTTGATCGGTGCCAGTCTCGCCCATATTTTGGTCTACATGTCGCGTGAGAACATCTCTTTTGGCGCTGCGATCTCCAAATGGAGAGTCCCCTTCGCCATGGTCATCTACGGCGCGCTCGCCTTCCCATACCCTACTTCCCTGTGGCTGTATCATTTGTACTTGGTCGGACGCGGCGAGACTACTCGAGAGTACCTCAACTCCCACAAGTTTACCAAAGCGGATCGCCACCGGCCATTCACCCAGGGGAACAGCATCAGGAATTGGATGGCTGTTTTTGGGCGTCCCCGACCTCCCACCTACTTGCAGTTCAAGCGGCTCTATGAAGAAGGCGACCAGCGCTTTGGCATGCAGAAGCGCAAGGATCGCGTCCCCGATGTCGAGGCTCAAGCGGGCATTGAAATGCACGCCGTTGGGCCGGCTCGTCCCACTTGACCACCAGGACTGATTTTCCTTTCTATGACCCGTGAAGATGATTGCCATGACGCTTCTATTTTCTGGTTTCATATTCCAGCCACGCCGGAATCTTCCCCATCTACTGCCTTTTCTAATTCTTTGTCATTCTCATACCCTTCCTTCCTTGTCAATTCCTACCTTTTTAGCAATTCTCTCATATACCGTTACTTCGGGTTTCATTTTCCTCTTGTCTGTTTATTATGATTGCCTGGACACCGCGCAGCCTTGGAGTCGTGATTGTCTCACCGACTCGTCCCTACCTTTTTTTTCTTTGGCTCTATTTCGTCCTGTATCTTCTTCACCCAGCTTCTGTGAAATATCCCGGGCTTAGCTCTATTTGCATATCCTAGTTCTAGGTGTATGATACTTGAATTTCCACTGTATCCTAGATAACAATCCCTCTCATACATAATGAATCTTTCTCCGTGGTGTGCGGGGCGCCAATTATGCATGGCGTTGCGGCATTCCGCGAAATAATGGAAAGTAATTGTATGTAATCCTCGTTCTGGACCTTTTTACTTTCCCCATTCCCCCTTGTTTCTTACTTTTTCTACACACTTCACATACTCCCTTCAGTCAGCCCTTTTCATCTGGTGTTCCCAAGTGCTCGCGTTAGACCTGGATTCCTCTGTCGCCCGAAATCGATAAGAAACACGCGGCTGACCCTAATCTGACACTTGCACCCCTGATATCTCCTCGAACACAACCCCAACACGCGCTGGCCGGGGTTAAACATCCAGACACAGGACAATTCCGCGTGTACAATGCTTGTTTGAATTCCGCAACACCCACCAAGATGCCCGTTCGACCCTCCAGCCGATCCGGCGCGTCCGCCGCGATTCTCCCTGACGCCCATACAAACGACCCCATCGACGACACAATGACCCTCGATGTCCCCGAACAGCTCCTGACGCCCGAGCACAGCCGCTCCGAGACATCAAGCAACAATGAAAACGCGTTACCCGACGAGAAACCCGCCCGGCGGACCTCAACACGAGTGAAACGCGTTTCGCTGCGAGCGGCTGAGGCTCTCGTCAACACGCCCGCCCCAAGCGATGAGTCTACCCCCACGCCGAGTGAGGCTTACGTCGACAGCCTCGCGAAGGCTAAGCGGTCGAAATCCTCTCTGCGGCATAGTATTGCCGTGATGGAGTCGTCTCTGTGGAAGGTGGCCCCGGATGAAGATGACACCATGCCCGATGACACCACAATGGCCCCCGCGACCCCGATTTCGAGTTCTTCGCAGGAACCCCAGCCAGACGAAGGAGCCTCGTCGCTCCAGCAGCGGACATTGCGTAAACGCGTGGAGAAGGTCCTGGCCAAGGAAGATGGACCGATCAGGACTAAGGCTGCTCCTGCGAAACGCGATTCTATGCGACGGTCGTCTCGTCTCAGTGTGCTGGCGTCTGATCTGGTGGGCAGAGCCAGCAGCGTTCTGGGGAAACGCTCGAGAGAAATGGGAGGACTAGGAAAAGACCTTGGCCGACGTGCCAGTCTTCGGCCGCGAAATGCCGCCCCGCCGAAGGAGGAGCCTGCACCTGAGCCGTCCGTGAAGAAACGACGCGTCTCCGAGAGTGATCTGTCGAAGCTGCAATCCAAGGAAGAATCACCGTCTGAAGAGCCTGCCGCACCCACAGTGCCCCGTTATAAACCCAAGCGGTGGTTATCTCATGGGCTGTACACGGGCCAGGAACCGAGCGATTCGCCGCCGAAACAACGGCGGAGCAAGAACTCCAAGAAGACCGGTACTGGTCCTATGCAGCGGAAGGTTCTCCCCATGCCCATGTTTGCAGGCTCTCGGCTGCTGAAGACTGGGAGGGATTTCCAGCTTCCCTTTGATGTTTTCTCTCCGCTTCCTCCTGGCCAACCCAAGCCGGATGAATGGCGGAAGACCAACAAGAGTGAGTGTTCGCCCGATGTATTCAAATATAAGCCCGGAACTAATCAATGAAACAGATGTCTTCGTGGGAGATGCCGCGAGCTTTTGGAAGGTGAACAAGAATCTGGAACTGTCGAAGTGTATGTGCGACGAAGATACCGGCTGTGATGAAAACTGTCAAAATCGCTACATGTTTTATGAGTGCGACAATGGGAACTGCGCGCTGGGGCCTGAGTGCGGTAATCGAAGCTTCGCAGAGCTCAAGAAGCGAACCAAGGCCGGCGGGAAGTACAATGTCGGGGTGGAGGTTATCAAGACCCCAGATCGAGGATATGGCGTCCGCAGCAACCGCTCCTTCGAGCCCAATCAGATTATTGTGGAGTACACGGGAGAAATCATCACACAGTTTGAATGTGAGCGGAGGATGAGGAATGTCTACAAGAACAACGAGGTTGGTAGGCCCCTCTCGGACCGTGGACTGGTTACTGATGCAAGCTTGCAGTGCTATTACCTCATGTACTTCGATCAAAACATGATCATCGATGCTACACGCGGTTCTATCGCACGCTTTGTCAATCACTCCTGCGAGCCCAATTGCCGCATGGAGAAATGGACCGTTGCTGGAAAGCCGCGCATGGCACTCTTTGCGGGGGATCATGGGATCATGACAGGAGAGGAGTTGAGCTACGACTACAACTTTGAGTGAGTATTGCTTTTGCCATCCACAAAACCCATACTGACAGCAGATTAGCCCGTACTCCAACAAGAATGTCCAACAGTGTCGCTGTGGAGCGTCCAATTGTCGAGGTATTCTGGGCCCGCGGCCCAAGGACAAGGACCGTGTCAAGGAACTTGCGGTCAAGCCTTCCAAGAAGGCAAATGCCAAAAAGGTCGCCGGCACGAAACGCAAGATTGCAGATGCCGTTGATAGCGCGCCGTCGCGAGGAGGCAAGAGGCGCAAGCTTCTGACTGGTGTTAAGAAAGCCATCAACAAGACCAGACGCGGAAAAGCCGCCAAAGAGCCCACTGCTGCTTCCAAGCCCACTGGGCGGGGTCGAGCTCCAGCCAAAAACGTGAAACTGCCCAAGGTCAAAGCCACTGCCCGGGTTAAGGCAACAGTTCGTGGTCCTCGCAAGAACGCAGCGGCGGCAGCGAAAGCAACACCGGCTTCCCCGACCAAACTCAAGCGACCTTCTCCCGAGACCAAGAAGAAAATCATTGCTGCTGCTTCGCGGGGCTCCAAGGGTGGGAGACCCAGGAAGACTGAGGTGACCTCTCCTCGCAAGCCTGCTGCGAAGTCTCCAGCCAAGAGTCCAGCCAACAACAAAGTGACCAAAACCACTACTGCGAAGGCTTCGAGCTCCGTTAAGGGGAAGGGCTGGCGCAAAGGCGTGAAGAGTGCTGCTCGGAGTGTTGTACAGTCTGTCAAGGGAGCGAGGAAGTAGGGGATTTCTCCCTGCTCAAAAGCAATTGTTCAACGTGTACATCCTCTAGTGTGAAATCACAGCCCATCGATCCTCGCTACTTTTCCTTTGGGAGCTTGACCACGTCTCTCTCTTCGGCCATCAATCTCACTTTCCGCCCGCCTTTTTCCACTCGCCAGCACACCAGGCACAATATTCAACCCTCTTTGAGTCCCGCACCTACATGTTTCAACTGACGCCGGGCCCTCCAATCTTCTTCCTGAACTTCCTCCTTTCTTTGATCTTCCATTTTAGCCCGCTGGCTCTTCGATTCCAAGCACTCGCTATACCTGTGCTCTCTTGCACTCTTTTCGCGTTTTGTTTCCTAATCAGCCCTCTCTTTTATGACACCCTTTTACATCTTCTTAGCTCCTGCAGTGGCGTTTTGACTAATGTTGTTATCATCTGTTCGCCTTTTGTCTCCTTCACCATGTTGTTCTCCGTCTCGTCTATTCATGTTTTACGGCTCCGAAAGTGAGATTTCTCTGGGTGGGTGTTGGGAGAACGGATGTGAGATTCGTGCCTGTGTTTTTTGGTTCTACTGCTTTGACGATGGTTCTGTGTCGCCATGGAAAAGATAGCTCCTAAATTCAACTTTTCGTACCACGTCCTTTACAGTCAAGTGTAATTCACAAGAAGAAACATCTCAATATTCAATTGGATCACACCAGAGACACCATAAACATCCATCTCCAGTAATGGGTACAACCACCCGAGCAAATAATATGTAAAAAAAATAAAACAACACAAAAAAGACTAAAACCAAAGAAGCTCATTCATTGTACACCATAAAATTGACAGAATAGAAAGACAAACTCAAGGATTCGTGAGAAATGTTTCCAGAGTAGATCCCCGCCGCAGATATATCAAACTATGCCGAGTCTATCGGCGCGGGCTGTGACTCGGATGCAGGCTGCTGTTCCTCTTCATTCTCCACAACCTCCTTGACATCTGCTTCAGCAGCAGTCGTTGCTGCTTCCTCGCCCTTGTCGTCTTCAGTGGACGTCTCTCCTTCGGCAGCGGGTGCCGGCTCATCAACGGCAGCCGAATCTGCAGGCGCAGGCTCGTCTAAGCTGGGCTGAGGCTCACGTTCCTCTATCGCTGAAACTGGTGCTGATGATGGTGCCGGCGGCTGGACCGGAGAGAGATCGTCTTCCGGTTCTTGTTGCTGCTCAGATTCTGTTGGCACATCGTTCATGTCCACATCCTCTTTGGCAACTGGCGTTTCATCGACTGGAGCGGCGTTGTCCAGACTGCTCTCAAGTGTGTCCAAGAGAGCTGATCCTTTGCTCTCAGAGGCATCTTCAGAAGGTCGCTCTTGTAGTGTGTCGGGCTTGGGCACAGGCGGGGTAGGGATCCCTTCAAGCTCTTGGCCACCTGAAGTTTGCTCTGGCGATTTCTCAAACGTCTCAGTGGACATGGGTTCATCGACAGCCGGTGCCTCTGTCAAAGGTTCCGCAGGCGATTCTTCGACGGGCCTCTCTGGGCTGGCTGATGGTGCGTTCTCAGCTTCCTTTGGCGCGAGATCGGGCGATCCTTCGATGGGAGCTTCAGTGGTCCCACCGGCCTCCAGGGCAGTGGATTGCGGTGCTGCTTCATCGCCATCTCCAGAAACCACCTGCTCTGCGGGCTCTTCTGTGGTTGTAGTCGGCTCCGGAGTGGGTGAGGGCTTGTCGGAAACAATAGGCTCAGTCTCGCCAGCCACAGGAACAGCAGAATCCAAGGCCTTCGCTTCTTCTGCAGGAGGTGTGAGAGCTTCGATATTGGGTTGCGGTGTCTCTTCGATGGCTTGTGAGACCGCAGTCTCTTCTGGTTGCTGTTCAGAGGGCCCCGGAGCAGGAGGCTGTGCTGTCGGAGTCGCATCCAGCATATCGACTTCTGAAGTTGCTGGAGGCTGTTCGGCCTCAGTCTCAGTAGCAGTTTGATCCGCAGAGTCGAGACCAGGCGGTGGCTGAGGGGTCTCGGGAGTCTTTGCATCAACCATGGACTCATCGCCCTCATCGCCCTCATCGCTCTCCTCGCCTTCTTCACCGTCTTCGTCGCCATCTGTCCCCTCCTTGCCACCATCCGCGGCACCAGACTCAGCACCGTGGACCGAGGCGGCGTCCGCTCCTTCACCCGGCGCAAACATCACCTTCTTCTTTCTTCCCCTTCCGATACCCTTGCCCTTGCGTTTGGGGGGAGGCGGCCGTCGTTTAGCTGACGACAGAGCCGCTGAACTGGCATCTGCGACGACCACGCCTTCGGAGTTGACCACCCCGACGCCCTCGACAACAGTCCCAGGCGCTGGTGCTTCCGAACTGACAGGAACGTCGCTTTGTTCGGCTACCGCCTTAGCATTTCCGGTTATCTCGCCTTCAATGGTATGGCCTTCAGGCACCCAAGCCTCGTAGATCGAGATCTTGCCGGTCTCCGAGTCCACTTTCTTGAACTTGGTGCGCCGCATCGGGACCGACGCATTAGCACCATCTGTAAGCGCAGTGCCGCCGTACAGCGAAGGCAGACCCTGTCGTCTCTTAGCCAAGAATTCCGGCTCGGCAGGCTCCAGGTGTTTGGGCAGGGTCATCCATTTGCGCGTAGTGAAGCTGCGATCCGCCATGTGTACAGCAGAAGTCGCCGCCTGGTCATCGGCATCCTTTTTCTCGTCGTCGGCGGGCCTGCCACTTGAATGGATGTGAATGCATCCAGCACGCGCTGCCCTTAGGAGACCGTGGCTGATCGCCGGCAGGAGTTGGCTGTCTCTTGGCATGGGTAGTTCTGGCAGAGCAGTCGTTCCGCCCGGTCCTTTGACGCCAATCTCCGATTCGGCGGGCTTAGGGGCTTGAGAGAAGGTGTGTGGCTGTCGCGACCAGCGACGGACAGGCAAGCCTTCGAAGACATCGTGGTCGATTTGGCCGGTTCGGGTGCGGTTAGGGTTGTCGAGATGTCGCCCAGAGCGCGAGGACCTGAACTATAAGGTGGGTTAGTCACAAAATCTCATCAATCGCAGCTAGTCCGAGCCTCGAGTTCCAATCAGACATCCTGGGCCCATTGGTATCCCGAGAAGATCGGCCGTAGCCATGGGCGCATCGAGCAACGTACGGTGGACGGCATGGTGACCAGCAACCCCGGCAGGTTCTGACTTCAAAATTCAATCCCCAAAAACGAGCGCGTAGGCCAGAGAAGCGGCCTTGGCTATGTCTCGACACAGCAAACACGGGTGTTGGATGATAGTTGGGGAAGGGATGGTGTCGGACAAGTGAAAGAGAGAGTCGCGTTCGGGGGAACGGTGGCGTCACGTGACGAGTGGTCCACTTTCTCTATCTACGAGGAACTATCGTCCCGACATTATTGCATATCCAAGATCCCAACCAGTGTCTATGATCGGATGTTATCAATTGCTATTGAACTAGTTTATTATGCTTTTCTGGTTTGGCAAGAAGCCCAGAAGAATTAGGCCTGCGTTGATACCCATAAACCGCCCGAAGAAATTCAAGCATGTCATGACCCAAAGACAGGTAGGGTCTGGGTATCCGTCTACCGTCGCAGCGAGATACAGCGGGAAAATCAAAGAGAACCCGGCAGCTGGTTTGATCGATTCTGGATGTGGAAGAGGGTTTTTTCCTTTTCCCGCGATCCCCAGCTTGAAAGGGACCGATGAGCAAATCTCGACCGCAAGATGTTTCAGCAAAGATTCAACTTCATGAAGTTTGTCCTTGGAGCTGCTGTGATTGGAGGAATCCTGAGACCTTCGCTCCAGACGACGCAGTTGCACGAGTATAAGTCTGTTGACGATAATGCGGGCGCATCGATATTTGTTCCAAACATCGCAGGCTTCGGTTGATGTGTAGAAGTGAAACCGTCGGTCAAAGTGGGCGATATGTAAGCTCTCAAATGTGTTATTTGCATCGGACTCCGTCCACGTTACAGCTTTGTAAGGAAAGCTGGTGACAAACATGATGGCATATTCCGCCAGCTCTGTGTCGATTGCTCTAGCAGTCGATAGTATGCCGGAGGCTTCTTGAGGGCCCTCTTCCCTAATAGCCGCCTGTAGGTTGCATAACTTGGCGGTTATGGTTATAAGACGATTTTTATACGTACTGAGAAGATCTATCTCGATTGTTGCACCAATGGAACCCGGCAGGTGTGTCATAGTTTCAGGGAATCTTTCTCCTCTTTGAAGGCAATCGACAAGCTGGAGAACGTTAGCTCGTGTGTTGGCAGAGATTGGGTGTATGTCTTTTACCACTTCGTTTCTCACGGCATTAAACAGGTGTAAGCCATCTTCGCGTCGAAACTGGTCTTCTCCTCGTTTTGCCAGTAGGGCGGCAGCTCCTTGTGTATGCATTGACCAAGCTTTGAGGGGTTTGGGTCTATCGAAGGTGACGATCTGACCCGAATGAGCGTCATGCCTCCAAAGACTGGGACGGCAACTTACTTCGTAGAATGAGACGCAGATAATAGCCGCGAGTGTTGTATCTTGTGTTGCTTGTATAGGATCACCAAGAGCTGCGCTGATCTGGTTCAGGGCCAGACTATATTTGTTTCTCGCAGAATGGAGGAGGCCCGGTTGGCCATAAAGGTTCCCCAGGTTTGCCAATCCTACCGATTCAATACTTGTCGTCAAGGCCTTCTTGCCCAAAGACGTCCCTGACAAGCTTCCGTTGATAGATCGTTTAGAGATAGTCAACCCAGAATAGGTGTTGAAGAAGAAGCATCTGGCCTGAAAGATACGGTCGAGCGTAAAGGCGAAGGTTGGCGATGGGCATTCGTAAGTCCATTGATCACTACGCCAGGTATCATCGACTTCAGGGCTAGATTTGCCTCGCGTCAGTCTCTTGCGCTGATGCGCGATACTGTGTTCAGCCCTCGGTTCCGTAGAGCTCTCATGGGGTCCTAGATCGGCTCCTTTCACTTTCTGGATTACAGCGGCCGTTTCGTTCTGAAACAATAATGAGAGCTGATCGCGGTATCCTGTGCAAGACCGAGCCGCCGTCCAACATTGTGAGCAGGTCGGTCGACGTTGGTCGCACCTGATTTTCCTGAGACGGCAGACATCACATCCTGCACTGGGCCTGCCACGGTACACCATGAGCAAAGAGGTCTTGGAAAGGGGATGAAGGAGATGGAAGCGGTAAAGAGTGAGGCAAAGAACATAAAAAATTGGATGGGTGTCTCTATAGTTGCCTAAGCTGCGCTAAACCGCTTCTGGAATCCACCGCGAAACTAGTGAAACAGAGACTGGTGATTGGCCCATCCCGACTCCATCCCGCCGAAGATGTATGGAGGCTGAGGCCAAACGCGCCGGTAGATCGACGACTATAAACGCCCTTGAAGATCCTGATTTTCTTGTTGGGCAAAGATCCTGAACAGACAGACTACAGCGCAAACGGAATCGTCGACTGAGCGGGGAATTACGCCCTTTCTCTTTTGGTCGGAGCAACCATGGTTGGACTGGACTATCGGCACGGTATCTCCGTCTTGGAGGTTATTGTGTATATTCCTACCTTGATTGTTGCTCTGTGGGTATCATTCAGGCATGGATTCAAAAGAAGCGCCGGCTGGATCACATTGGTCATTTTCTCGCTGGTCCGTGTGGTAGGCTCATGCTGCTATCTGGCTACCCTGGGCTATCCAACTTCGAAAGACCTCTACGTGGCATGGGCAGTGTGCAGCTCAATCGGATTGTCCCCGTTGACGATCTCCTGCATCGGCCTGCTATCTCGAGCGTAAGAACATTGACCCTCTGTTGCCACAAAACCACTGAAAAAAAGATTATCCAGCAATGAATCGATCAAACACCAGTCTGGCAAAGGAGTCAATCCGCGCGTATTCAGATTGCTCGGTGTCGCCACTTTGGTTGCCGTGATTTTGTCCATTGTCGGCCAGGTGAAAAGTACCAATTTGGGACAAGAGAGCTCAATCAGTACTCTGACCAAAGCCGGCATCATTCTCTTCTTGGTCGCGTGGGCCGGCTTGGCTTTCTTGCTTTTCTCGGTCGCATCGCGCCTCAGTTATGTCGAGGATGGCGAGCGCAGACTAGTTTTGGCCGTGGGGCTGTCAGTCCCGTTACTGCTCGTTCGCGTGGTCTACTCGCTTCTTGGGGTCTTCTCTCATGACCCCGACTTCAACATGCTCACTGGAAGTCCCACCATCATGTTGGTCATGGCGGTCTTGGAGGAGATTGCGATCTGTGTCATCTGTCTGGGAGCGGGTGTGACCTTGTCTGCGCGAAAACGCACCGATTACAATGAAGCGTATGCACCTGTCAGATGAGGTGTCTCTGAAGATGATAGCCATGGTCAAATCATACTGGCAACAGGATCAGCAGTCAATTTCACCAAATGATGAGATTGGCGGCTTCTGGGTAATTCAGCTACCAGTGCATTTTCTATTCAATTCAAGATCAACTGGGGTGAGTATGTGGCAAGAGTAGAGTGGCAGTGTATTCGGATGCGCCCGCAGTATAAGTACAGAAGGAGGATCAAATCAATGATGAAGAGCCGGTGATATCCACTTCTCCGAATCAATCCCAGCTGCACCACAAGTTAGTGTCTGAGACAGACGTCAAACGATAAAGGACTTACCCCGTATCCTTCTGGCGCACAATTCCCCCCTGGTTACCTGTTTCCTCGCCCTGTAGAAGAACGGGTCAGTCTCATCCCAATGGTTATAGGTTACCGCAAAGAACTCACTGTCTTCTGGCCTTCCACTACCAACTTATCCAACTGATAGAACTGACTGATGATCGTCTGTCTCTTCATCAAGCGCAGGTTCTGCAACCCATCCTGGATCAGCTCCTGTATCCGGCGCTCCTCCGACTCCTTCTGGTGTGCACGGAACCCGTCAACCGTCCTCCGGTGGGCGTACTCGCGGAAGTTGTAATTGGAGAACCCCGATGACTGGCGGAGAAGCGAACGGAACTGTACAAAGGCAACAATCAGTATACTGCGACCGTCTCAACTGGAGAGCCACGGTAGGGCATGGGAACATACCAAAGACCGCACCTGAAAGGCGGTGCTCCGGTGCGAGGTTGCCACAGACATGATGGTTGTCGGGATATATGACAAAAACAGGGTATGTGGTGAAGACGGTCTAGAGACGGATGCGAGTGACGAACGACGAAGCGTAGTGGTCAAGTCCGGATTCTCGATCTGGTCTGGGTGACTCAACGGCGCTGACGGCTCTCCTGCAGCAGGCGGCGATGGAAATCACAGATAGACAGCAGAACTGTGTCTTGCAATCCTCCGGGTATGACGCGACAGATAGTCTTGCCGGTGGTGGTTGCGCGGCGGTGGCAAACGAGGGGATTCGACTCTCGACCGGGCGAAAGCTGGAGGAAAAGTGCCAAGCTGTATCCGACACACTGAGAAGTAGGAGAAAGAGACAGGTGGCGGCGCAATCTTCGATCTAGCGAGTCGTGGGGGAGTGTGCAGGAAGATCCAAAGGGAAGGGCGCGGGAAATTCTTAGTCGGAGTTATCGGCACCGAGCTAGTTGGTTACTCTCCGGGCGATTGGTTATTCACCTCACCCACCTCAACACAACACATCGCAGCACAACAAAATGGCCCAGATCCCTACGCCGCCAGCCTCCCGGCCGGCTTCAGAAACTCCTAATGAATTACAGAAGCCCGAGACAGCCTCGTTAGAGCTGCGGCAGTCCCTCGATACCCTGCTCGAGAAATACTTGCATCTGTTGGATCGACAGCAGGAGCTACAGTCGGGCCTTGCCAAACAACTGTCCTCGGTAGGACCCGGTCAATTCTGAATGAAAGGCCAATACTGATAAGAACGGAGTAGGGCTTTCTTGCTCTCGCCCACGCAAACTACACTTGTCCCCCCGGCCGGCGGTATGGCCCAGACTATTACGATGAGCGGATGAAAGCGACGCGAAAGATGTACGCAATCACCAACAATGAATTTGGAGTTGAGCTGGCCTAACCTGACGGGATTGATAGAGCTGTGCGAGTGGGAAAATATACCGAAGCAGAGTCTAAAGAAGATTCGACGCAAGGCTCGCCCGACAAGTTGAATTGCTCCGAGCCGGAATACGATTTCTCCATAGAGCGTGCACCCACCCCTCCGCCGGAATCATCAACAAAAGAGAGGAAAACCGATTCAGTCGTTGCCGAAGAGCTGGAAGATGCATTATCATCGCACCCCGACACGGCCCCAGTCCCGAGCACAAAAGATGAACCCCCGTCGAACTCCGAAACAGCGGTGTCAGCTCCCAAGAAATTCCGCTCCTCGGATCCCATCCATTGGTATGGGATTCTGGTCCCGTTGTCTCTTCGCAATGCGCAGACATCCTTCACGGGTGCCGTGGAGACCCAGGTGCCAGAGCTGGCGGGGGTAGTCGTCGAGATGCGCGCTGTGGAGGACGAGATTAACCAGTTACGGAAGAAGTTGGGAGTCGAGGATCGCAGTTAGCATAGACTGACTATATATCGCATCAGCCGTGAACTCTACCATGTACTATAGATGATCTGAGCCGCACTGAGCAATCTGGTCGCTCATCCCGTTGCTCACTCCCAACACATAAATAAACCAAGATGTATAGAAAAATGCTCTGTTTCATTAACGGGGTCTCGGTTAACAGAAGGCGGTATTTGTTCATCACTTTCTCCCGCTCGCTTCCTCTCTCAATCGAGAACTGCCTTCTCAGACTCACTATTAGCTGTGTTCACTCCTCTCGTCCTGATATCTCAAGACCGAGCAAGAAGATATTCTTAAATTCCTTGCTATGCTTTAAAATGTCTCCTTCTGATGCGCTTCGTGGGGCCTCCCTATACCCCTTTCAATAACTATAACAGAACCTCCTCTCACACCCCCCGAGCGGGGGATTGTTAAGTCCTTGGGCGGTTGGACAATGATTACGGCTCTAGACCACATGGCTGATCCTTGCAGGAGGAACAACCTGGCAATCAAGATATGCTCGAGAAGCTCAATTGCCCGGGCGGCTTGGCCATTGACAAGTAGGTCCTGTGATTTGAGGTGGTGTGGATCCTGCTCGTCAAGTCTCTTCGCTTCGACTACAACAAGAAAACTGATTAATTATAATAAAAAAAACTATTCCAATATAGATCTAGCATCCCGCTAGTTTCACCACATAAGCCTCTGGAACTTGCCCGGCTCCGGCGACGACTCAAACGCCAGGTACAAAAAAGCAAACTCTGCCACTCGGTTGATAAGAATAGCCTACATTATCTCTAGCAACTTGGGGCCGTTAAAAGCCGAGTCCACGTGGGACATCTCACTCTCTTCTAGCGGCTAACATGGTGGAGTAGATGAACGGTGGAGATGAGATCGTGTATGGCAGGATTAGACTAATATGTATCTCAATCCTCTAGTCAGCCATGGCATTATTTGTGATTCGTGTCTACATCGTCGCTTTGAATAATCATATCTATCATAACGAACTAACTTAGTTACTAACTATCGTGACTAAGTGGGCCATCTGGGTAGGTACCGGGGAAACGTTAGGCGGCCGTTAGCCTGTTTCAGTTGAATCCAGACCACAGCGTGCACTTTCCCCGTTGAACAAAATCTCCGACAGGCCGACCTTCTTTAGCCGGTTAACGGCTACCCCACTTCCCTCACGACAGCAATAATAATAACAACACCCATCATCGTCAGTTGCTAATTGCCAGGTTATGCATTATGATCTGGGGAATTGGGAATAATGTGATGCTGAAGACCACGCTGCTGCAAGCACAGCCACAACCCTGCAAACTCTGCAGCTGAATCTCTTCTCGCGTGGAATGGCGGCGTCGCATTGGCCGCCGCCATCACCTAGGCGAGCCCACCCTGGCTGATTGTGAGACGTAGCGTCCGAGACCGCCTCCTGGAACACACCCCACTGGCCCGGCAGCCTCGAGCGGTAGCCAATGTTATTGGCGCTTGGACACTGCTGATTTAGCTAGGGTCTCAAGTTTAGTTGGTGCGATGCTAGTGGCTCACAAACCACCACTTCTTCAAGAGGTCGGAGACTAACATTTAGTGACGAGGATCAACAGTCCACTGAGCGACAGGTCATGGCCAGGAAGCACCATCAGCTGCGGAGACGGAGAAAGAGGAGGATATGTCGGCCCTACTTATTGCAAAGAGGCCGCTAGATTAATTATCAGGCATGCAACACGTCCACACCCCCTGGGTAGATGATTTCTCCACCTCTTTATTTAGCTTCCAGCACGCCTCGGACGCGGAAATGAAGTTTTAATCTATTCTCACCCTTGTATCAGGCGTTTCCATCCCGGCGGGCCGGCTAACATTACTTTCTGTCTGACACTGCCTTGGGAGGCTCATTATTGTCGTCCGGGCCCGTTTTTCTCTCTTCTCCTCTTTTTTCTCTCTTTCTTCGTTGTCGGACGGATTCTCTTTCTTGCCCCAAGAGCTTGAGGCTCTTTTACATTCCTTCTTGCGTGTGTGTTGTGGTAAGTGACTGGCTCTATATGCTCATCCGGTCTCCACCCAGTCCTGTTTGGAATCTGTTGTTGTTCCCCTCTAACAAGTGCGTCTCCAGACTGCTTTCTTTGAAACATCCCTGGTTTGATACCGGTGATTCGACTATTCGCTCTCTTTCAATCTCCGACACAGACATTGTTGACCTGTGGTAAGCCTGCCTGTTGCCGCCCAGACACAAACTCATCGCCCAATCGCCTGGAGATGTGCTCATCATGCGATTCTAGTCATTCACCCCGGCATTGAATGCCCTTCCATTCCTTTGTGATCATTGTCGCAAATAGCTCAGACCAGTGGTTCTAAGCTTCTTTGTTTCGATTTCATCTCTTCTTCATTCGACTTCGCCAACACGGCCAGATTTCTCTCGTTATCTTTCTCAACTTCATTCCTATTCGATCCACAGAGACGAGCGGTTGAGTTGTGTTTCTATACTGCCTACAGATTTTCATTTCTTTTATACCCATCACCGCCCAAAACCGATTCTATGCAACTCTGACGCCTACATCAAACCCTACGAAGACCTTCTTCAGAACGTCGAAGATTGTCTTTTCGACAAGTGTATAGATGGCTCCTTCGAATCCACCAGAAGGCGCCGGGTCCCCTTCCTCCGCTTCTCCGGTCGTCAACAGGAAAGGGTCCGGGTCCGTCAAGAGAGCAAGGCAGCTGCTGGAGGCCGGTGTGCGCCCAGAACGATCATCGCCGCCTGTCCCGAAACCACCTCCAATTCTCGTTCGGAATGTCAACCAGCAGACGAACTGGCCTGTCCGTGGCTCTAGCCAGCCGCTATATCCGCCGAACCCCCATCCCAGATACATGAACCCTCGCGGTCCTCCACCCCGGGGCCCTCCGCCGCAGCGTCCACTGTATCCAAGCGAAGTTTCCTCTCAGGTTCCTTCGCCATCAGTCTATTCCGCTAGAAGCAGCCAGAACAATGTTCAAAGACCGACCCAACCCTTTTCACACGCTCATCCAAATCAGCCACTGTCTCGCCCAAAGACAAGTGACGGCGTGCCTGCCAGCCCTGCGAGCATCGCAAGTACGACTCCTGGCTCGATCACGACAGATGAACTATTCAGACGCTCGGGTTGCTCATCCACGCCCTCCGTGCCGGATATCCCTCCATTCCCGCCACCACCACCAGAGCCTCAATATGATCCTCGCCAACGGACCGCCGGCCTTGTTCCTCCGTCCAACGCTCGTCGGGGGCAGCGCGCCCGTCGATCGTCCGTGTCTCCAATTCCAGAGGAGAATTTCGACCCCCGTAACACTCTAGGTTCCTTTGCATCGAGCCGGGCTATGCCGTCCAGCTGGGGATCCGGGTTAGCCGAGTCGGAGATTCTAGGCGCTTATCTGGACGTTGAGTCTGATTCTGATGATGATTACGACCATGATAATCACTCGGACCATAATGATGATAATTGCGAGGCTCTGGTAAGGAGTGCAAGTCTTGGGAAGAGAGGGAAGCCGACGATGCGCACCTTCCAAAAGCCCGGCACTACTCCGGACCCAAACGCCGAGACGCAGTCAAATTATACGAAGCAAGATGAAAGTGCTGCCGCTGCTGGAGCCGTTGTGGGAGGTATCATTGCAGGAGTGGCTGCTGATCAACAAACACTCCGACCCCCGACCTCTGAACGTAAGGGCTCGGCCTCTACGGCATCGAGCGATGGTTCGACTAAAGGGGTCGACCCGGAGAAGCCGCCTATTGTGCAGGACGAGAGCGTCTACATCGCGATGAATGAGAAAGAAGAAGACCTGCCCATGGCTGCGCCGACGATGAGTGACATACGACCAGGCGCCCGCAAGCCTCCTCGTCTGGACATGGGTGCCGTGCGCAATGCAGAGGCCCGAGGGAGTCTTTCCAGCTTGACGGACCTGATCCGACGCGCTACCAAGCTCGCATCGAACCTGGACCGTGGGCGAACAGCCAGTCGGACCGATCTTCTAGATGGAGATGGAGATGCCAAGGCTGCACTAGGTGGGTTGTCCTCCGTTGTGAATGTCATCGGCATAGACTAACCAACTCTGCGTCCAGGGCACCGGTACCGCAACTCTGGCTCGCTGTCAGACATCCTCGCCTCGTTCCCTCCTCCTGGACTTGCGACTCCCGACGAGAGTGGCCGTCAATCATGGCCAATCTTCTTTGGACGCTCGAATCTGCGACGCATCGAACCTCTGTCCTCCAATGAGGACGGATCCGGCTCCAACCGTCGCAGGGCGCGGTGCTGTGGGATGCCAAAGTGGCTATTTGTTGTTTTTTGCATGATCGTCTTCATCCTAGTCGTGCTCGCCGTCGTACTCCCCGTGATGCTCGTCGCAGTACCAAACGCGGATTCCAGCAACCATCCCACTTGCGCCGAGAAGGTCCCCTGCCAGAATGGCGGGTTCAGTGTCTCCAGCGGGAACGAATGCTCGTGCGTCTGTTCGAACGGGTACATGGGACCACAATGTACGATCTACAGCGACGGCAGCTGCCTCACGGCGGAAGTCAGCAACAGCTCCATGACGAAGAATGCGACGATGGGCAGTGCGCTCCCGAGCCTGTTCCAGCTGTCCGAAGACAAGTTCGGGATCGAGCTCGACCCCATCACCATCATGGCGCTGTTCAGCATCAAAAATGTCTCGTGCAAGACGGAGAATGAGCTCGTCTCTTTCAGTCAGGTCAATACAGGCAGCAGCAGCAGCAGCAGCAACGCTCGTCGATCCCTCCTGGCGGGGGATGATGAGGATCGTCGTGAGTTTGCCTCGCCCTCTGTCTCGTCCGAGGAGCCTACGACTGTCATGGAGGAGCGTGCCATCGCGACTATGAACGGGATCCTGTACGACGACGAGGGAACGACCAAAGCATCGGAAAGTAAGTACGCCAAGGCTACACCAACGACCAGCACCTCCGCCATTCCGACGGCTACACCCACCGCCCACTCATCGTCGTCGTCCAATTCATCATCCGTCGTCCCCGACGCCGTGGTGGAATTCTCCCAGGTATCCATCCTGTACATCCTGCAGCGAACGGGCTCACTCGACGTGGCGATGGGCGCCGAGTCGCGCATCGAGTCGTACCTGACCCTGACCAGTCCGGGGCAATTGGGGTCGTTGGAGGTGGACTCGTTCTCGCTGGACTTTTCCAAGCAGACGATCCACCGGAGCGGGGAGTAATAGTCTGTCCCTGAGCACCTAGTCTAACCACCTAGTCACTACCATAGTCTCCGTAATCGATCTACATTATTAGTATTCGTCCGGTGCTGCCGAATTTAAGTTAGGGTTGGCCGCCTTCTGTGCAGGGCCGGTGCCAAGACGGCGCCTTCCCTGTTTGGGAGTGTCAATCACGCAACCTCCACGAGGAATTACGTGCTGCTGACTCAGCTCGTATGGTCTTCGGGACCGTGGTTAATGCCTGCGAGGGAGAGAGGGAGTCGTGGAAGAGGAGGAGAAAGATACTGGGATAGGATGGGAATCATAATAAGGCGAGTATAAGAGGTCAATGACTAGGTTGGGGCGACGTATGTATAGTTGCATTGACATCCATCGGGGCTACTAGTCCGTGGTCGTGAAGAATAATGCCGCCCCCTGAAAATCGGGCGGGTTTTAGCCTCCAATGGTTCGTTTAATGGATACGGTTACGAGAGGAAGAGAGCGATCTGGCCTTTCGTCCTGGTTAGGGTTGTAGTCGTACTCCGGCACATCAACTACTGCAGGTACTGGGCCTCATTAAACATTCGCCACCAGCGTGTCTCGCCGACCCTGGAACAGGCGTGAAACGGGGGGCCTCTCTTGCCTCCCCCTGGCCAGCCATCGCCAGCCATCGCCGGCCAAGACTCCGCCGGGTCCACAGTTGACGACGATTGTTGCCGCGCACGTCGTTACGGCCCCGGGGAGCCTTGTGCTTGATCAGGAAGGGCTCGGCACTCAACTCCACCCAACCTTTTCTCTTTTCCTGCTCTGCTGTCCTTTTTTTCTTCCCCTCGTGTTGTACATTACTCTCCCACTCCCTCTCCCGAAAAGTATTTTTTTTCACTTCTCTATATACCATCATCGCAATGGCCAACACTCCCCACGGTGGTGTCCTCAAGGACCTTCTCGCCCGCGATGCTCCCCGCCACGACCAGCTCGCCGCCGAGGCCGAGACCCTCCCCGCGGTCGTCCTGACCGAGCGTCAGCTGTGCGATCTCGAGCTGATCATGAACGGTGGCTTCTCGCCGCTGGAGGGTAAGTCAATGGGCCCATCCCCGACACACACCAGAGGACGCAAATTAACTCCAGTCGCTCAGGCTTCATGAACCAGGCCGACTATGACCGGTATGTGTCGCAACAGGATGCGAAAGATGGTGCCATTGGAATGAAGAAGAGGAAGCGGAAACTGACTCGAGCCACAGCGTCTGCCAGGACTGCCGCCTTGTCGACGGCAACGTCTTCTCCATGCCCATCACCCTTGACGTCAGCCAGCAGACCATCGACGAGAGCAAGCTCAAGGCTGGCACTCGCATCACTCTGCGCGACTTCCGTGATGACCGCAACCTGGCCATCCTGACCATTGACGACATCTACCGCCCGGACAAGTAAGTTGAGATCTTTTTTTCCCCGCCGCCCCGGAGAATTTTTTTTTTTCCCCTTCGCGAACCTGTCGATCCTTAACCCTTTTTTTTTTTTTTGGCTCTTACGCCCCTGCGAAATGCCATGCGACCTTGTCTCACTGGAGGCGTGTTTGGTGGCGCACTATGGTTTCTCCTATCTTTTTTTGCCCCGGCGTTACTTTTGGTGGGTCTGGCTGACGCGGAATTTTTCCCCCTGATTTTAGGGAGCAGGAAGGTCAGCTCGTCTTCGGCGGTGACCCCGAGCACCCGGCCATCAAGTTCCTGAACGAGTCCGTCTCCGAGTTCTACGTTGGTGGCAAGATCGAGGCTGTCAACAAGCTGAACCACTACGACTATGTCGCTCTGCGCTGTATGTGCCCTCTCCCCTTTTTTCCAATTCGTTTCTGCCCTTGCTAATGCACCCCCGACAGACACCCCCGCGGAGCTGCGCATCCACTTCGACAAGCTGGGCTGGTCCCGCGTCGTCGCTTTCCAGACCCGTAACCCGATGCACCGCGCTCACCGTGAGCTGACTGTCCGCGCCGCCCGCTCGCGCCAGGCCAACGTTCTGATCCACCCCGTCGTCGGTCTCACCAAGCCCGGTGACATTGACCACTTCACCCGTGTGCGCGCCTACGAGGCTCTGCTGCCCCGCTACCCCAACGGCATGGCCGTCCTGGGTCTGCTGGGTCTGGCCATGCGTATGGGTGGTCCCCGCGAGGCCATCTGGCACGCCATCATCCGCAAGAACCACGGTGCCACCCACTTCATCGTTGGTCGCGACCACGCCGGTCCCGGTTCGAACTCCGCCGGTAAGGACTTCTACGGTCCCTACGACGCTCAGCACGCCGTCGAGAAGTACAAGGACGAGCTGGGCATCGAGGTCGTCGAGTTCCAGATGGTCACCTACCTGCCCGACACCGACGAGTACCGCCCCGTCGACCAGGTCCCCCAGGGCGTCAAGACCCTGAACATCTCCGGCACCGAGCTCCGCCGCCGCCTGCGCTCCGGCGCCCACATCCCCGAGTGGTTCTCCTACCCGGAGGTGGTCAAGATCCTGCGCGAGTCCAACCCCCCGCGCGCCACCCAGGGCTTCACGATCTTCCTGACCGGCTACATGAACTCGGGCAAGGACGCCATTGCTCGCGCTCTGCAGGTGACCCTGAACCAGCAAGGCGGCCGCTCCGTCTCGCTGCTGCTGGGCGATACCGTGCGCCACGAGCTGTCGTCTGAGCTGGGCTTCACGCGCGAGGACCGCCACACCAACATCCAGCGCATTGCCTTCGTGGCCTCTGAGCTGACCCGCTCCGGCGCGGCCGTGATCGCTGCCCCGATCGCTCCCTACGAGCACTCGCGGAAGTACGCCCGCGATGCCGTCGAGAAGGCCGGCACCTTCTTCCTCGTCCACGTCGCCACCCCGCTCGAGCACTGCGAGCGCACCGACAAGCGCGGCATCTACGCCAGCGCCCGCCGTGGCGAGATCAAGGGCTTCACTGGTGTCGATGACCCCTACGAGACCCCTCAGAAGGTCGAGCTCACCGTCGACCCCTCCCAGCAGACCGTGCGCAGCATCGTTCATGAGATCATCCTCATGCTCGAGAGCTCGGGCTACTTTGAGCGCGTGTCTCAGTAGATTTGGAATATTCGCTTGCTTT